>NC_090445.1:208932548-209235579 GCF_031143425.1 Pleurodeles waltl | reverse complement strand
CCTTCTGGCTCATTGCATAATGCTAACCCTACTAAGATGCTAACAACACTTGTGCATATGGAGTTCATCATAAACTGAACAACCTTGCACAGCGCATGGAACCCACTCTTTCCTTTGGACACCTTCCAGGTTTTTGTTTAACGTGGACCCATTGTCGAACTCTGTCTACTTGATTGGGACTTTCATGTTTCTTGTCAAAATATTTCTCATTGCCCTCATGTGTCTCACAGATTTTCTTCCTCAGCTCCCCTAAGGACCAATTCAATTGCTGCCCCCAAATCTGACCAGCAACCTTGGATTACAGTCCAACCTTGCCTTCCTGCTACTCATAACTTCAAATGGGGTCACTCCAGTGGCCTCTTCCTCTGTCGTTTGAAATGTCCCCACTGTCCTGTGGACCTTCCCTTCTTGATTACATCCCCTCTTAATGGACAACAGTACTGCTCTAGTAAAGATCCCACTAAAGCTCTCCATGGTGCCATAGCCACTGAAGTTATACAAGGACATTGTGTAGTGCACACATTCTTCATGTGATTTACTGTTTTATCAGATGTAAACTGCACTCTATTATCACTCACAAGAAATATGGGAACGCCTTCTTCTTGTAACACTTCACTCCACGAACAATAAAACACTATCGTCGTCCAGTTTTTCCACCATCTTCAACCAAAGCCACTCTAAGAAAATAACCATAAGCCCTGACCATAATATACTTATACTATGATATACTTATGGTTATCCCCAATAGGTTCCATAATATTAAGGGACACCAATTCCTGGTACCCTCGCCAACATTTGCAATCAACCAATGTTTTTTTTTTTTGTACATGTTTAGGTGCTTGTTAGCATCCACACAACTTCTGCAATCTTTAACTACCCTCCACATCAGCATACACAACTGTCCACCAATATGCAGTTTTTGCCACTTTTTAAGTTTTCACAAGTACTAGGTGACCTTTGTGCCTCAAAGAATTGACTCTGTAATCAGCAACTCTGGTGGAATCACCATGTTACCTCTTGTTAATGCCCCATTGGAACACAACATCTCATGGTGCACTACCCAAATAGGTTTAAAGGTTGACACACTATGCTTCTTCAGCCACCCATCTCTCACCAACTGCATCACCTCCTGTAAGGTCATCAGTTTATTGCTTTCCTCTTCCCAAATCGCCTTGCTAAAGACATGCACACCGCCATCCCACAACACGGCCCACACTCTTCTGCTAAGACCTTGTTCTCATCTTCCATTAAGGTGGTAGTCATGCGACAAAGGAAATCTGTAATAAGGTTTTTCCTATGGGTATATACTCAATTTTATATGTGAAATCTTGGAGACTAGTTGACAGCCTAGCCATCCTTGCAGGTGTAATGCAAAGCCTGTTAGTATTTAAAACTTTAGTCATTAATTTGTGGTCACAGTATATTATTCATTCCTTTCTCAAAATAAATTCCTGAAATGTAACAGAGCTCACAAACGTCCCAGTGCCTCCCGTTCAATAATGGCACATTTCTCTTCTGTCTGTGACAATGCCGGGAGGCAAAAGCTACCACAGCTTCATGGCCCGTTGTGACAATGCTACATGTCTGTGTGTCAAAACCTTGTAGTGCTGCAGTGTCATATATAGCACTGTGAAGTAAATATCAGACACATACCAGTACAATGTTTGAAAAGTCTTCATTCCAACATCTCAAGGCTTTCTTCGAAGTCCAGAGAAAAGAAGCTACCTACCTTGATGTATTCCAGTCTTTATCATTACTTCCCTTTCCACTCACATGTTAAAACAATATCCTTCTAAGAATAAAACCTTGGTGCTTTCTACTAATAAATGGCAGATTGAATGGATTGGGCAGTGTGAGTCCCAAAGTCGAGGGTCCTAGGCAAACAAGCAAAAATCCACACAGGAAAACCAACACAGGACAAGATTCAAAGACTAAACCATGAAGGTTTATTTAAAAATTAAGAACCATTACAGAAGGCAACAGATTATTCAATTAAAATCAGTAATAGGATAACTTTAGCTCCACCTCCAAAAACATTTAAACTTTTAGACTCAAGTCACAATATGCCATTGAAGCTGCTCCGTGTGAAAGCAAGGAAAAGTCTAAAAAGTATCAAAAGTACAAAGTCAAAAAGCAATCTGTCACAGGGACATACTAGAAGTCTCAGAAAACTCTGGCATATGCACCTGAAATAGCTCATTTTATAGTTTCACAGGAGTAGAGAGTCATGCTAATTTTATGGTGTGAAGTGACACCATGAGCCGTACTAATAAGGACATATTGACAGAAACCAATCATCATTTAGAAGTTAAAATTAAATAAAACAGTCTTACATTAAAAACCCTCCAAAAATTAATAAGCAGTGATGACCTTTCACCTACATACAACTGGAAATGACATCGCACTACTGGATAATAGAAGCACAGTTCAACTAGCAGTTGTGTACCAACCTTAAAATTTGAAACATTATGGGCCTTATTTATACTTTTTTAGCGCCGCATTTGCGTCATTTTTTGACGCAAAAGCGGCGCAAACGTACAAAATATAATTGAATTTTGTACGTTTGCGCAGTTTTTGCGTAAAAAAATGACACAAATGCGGTGCTAAAAATAGTATAAATCAGGCCCTTTGTATATTCCGCGGACAGACCTTCTTCCTCTGACGCCCATCAATTGTTACAGCGAAAATAAAGGGTCACATATAACAGATCCAATTTTTGTCTATTTTATAAAGAGCGGCAATGTACCATTGTACTTTTAAAGCCATATTTCTTTTATCTGTTAGTGCAAGCACACCAACTCGTCCAGTAAAATAATTTTGCAGCCTAGGCACACCAAAATGAACATTAATCTATATTAAGAAGTCTGTCCTCACAACACCCAACTAGCAATATGGGGAGTGCTGTGCTCCTTCAGGATCAAACATGAATGCAACGTGTTTGCGATCTATTTTTATAGTAAATTGTAGCCCCTACGATATAAACTTAAAAGGCTTCACTGCCCAATAACAAGCGAACACATCCTTTTCTACCACACAGTAGTTACGGTCTATGCTAAGTAACTGCCACTGCTCCCGATTTTAGTTTGATCTTATGTTGAACATCACAGAACAGCCATAAATTGACAGTAAACAGTTGCAGAAATTCTTCACAAATTTCTGTTCCACTGATTGACCCATCCACGAAAAGAAACTGCTCAACATTGTTGGGATCAAGAGTAATAGGTAACTTTTTTTGGTGCTGCCAGCCTAATAATCTTAAACCTTGCTTAACCACATGACCTGTCCAACTTTAGAGTGATCATTAAAAGGTATATGCATTCTTACCATACGTACCAAGGGAGTCTTTTTGTACCTACTAGGAGAAATGTCAGGGGTTTCTAACACATACTTATTTACCTTACATATTTGTTTGGACACCTTTCTATCAACTAAGGTTAACCGGCAACACAAGTCAGTATACAGAGAAATAGGACATCCATCTAACCAAATATTGTAATGACAGTAGTTTATTCACGTATTATTTTCCACATCTAATAACTGGAAAACCATTTTTTTCACACCTTTAATAGTATGAACTTGTCTGTTATCATGTTCTTTGTACACTCATGTAAAGATTTCTCCTTTATTACATCTTCTGCACATGACATATTTCATTATTAGCTAAATGATTGCTACTACCACATCAGCAAAACTTAGCCTAGGAAACTCTTGGGTTGTTAGCTAATACTATTTTCCTGAATTTGCGAGTTGTTTGTAAACCTCACTACTTAGTATCTAATAAGAGAATCAACCAAGGTTCCAAAATCACATAAATGACATATTCCCCTGAAAACTAGGGTATAGGTGGTTATGGTCTCACTTCTGCCCTGAGATCTGCTGAAAAAAGCCTATGTCTTTCCAATACAATGTTATCTTTCATCAAACCAATCTTCTATTTTTTATGTGATTTGCTGTACATTTAATTATTCCTCTGTTATTTCTCCCGATCTTAATACTGGGCCTAGAAGAGTTTCATATATCTTCTTCCCCAGGTTGTGTAATAAAATGTGCTCTTTTTCTAATGGACTGAAGTTCTCTCCACCAATCACTATTAACTATGATTAGAACAATTTGACCCACTCCTACCATGGTAGATTTTGGATCACCAGCTTCATTCAGGAAAGGAATTTAGTAGTAGGCAAGTAAAGGAAAAGTAGTTATATCTGGCTTGCTGCTGCCATTACGTTCACTTATATTATTATAATATACACTCAACTTTAAAATGCAGAGTTGTCTGATACGGTATTGCTGCACTTACACAAATGCAGATGATGCTTTAATATATCTTTATTAAAACAATTACTAAATATTTTTATAATTACTAACAAATGTATATCCTGTAACAAAAAAATCATGAATGCATTCTCTGGTTTGCACCTCACAGTGATACAGTGATTCTGAGGAATTCTTCTGCTGTATGAGAATAAAGAGTCAATGGTGAATGTCACAGTGGTACACAAATCTTTATGGTTGTACAATCATACAAAATATGTGCACATCACCGTGATATGCCAAATCAGAGCATTCAGTGGAAAGATGGTTCAAACACACTGTAGTGAAATACTGGTGTGTATATCACCATGACACACCCAGAGTCCTCTGTTTTTGATGATGAGACTTTTCCTCATGAAGGATCTCCTTTATAGATGACAGCTAAGCAAAATGCATGTTTCTGTTAAAGACCACCGCACATGTGCTTCCACAGAAGTGGCAAAGCCTTTCCAAGCTGCGTGGCGCAGCCTACCAACAAAGACCGCCTCCATACAACACCCAATGTGCCTGCACAGGAACGGAACTCCTTCGGGGTGGAGCAAGGAGCTGCTTGTGAACGTCAGGCCTTCGGTCAGAAAAATAAGCCCTTGGGTAGAAAAATGAACCGCTGCATAAGCTTAACAGTATGGAACATGAAAAGCAGACACACTGCGTGTATATCAAATGTTATGTGAAACCGAATGACCAAGGGGCAAATTTGAAAAGTTTAATTTGTTGAATACATATGGCTAAATATGGTTCTTACTGGGAGTTCAGTTCCCACACAGGGAATTGGCACCTCCTCGTGCAGTTCCAAAAATGTCTAATCCTTCCTCAGAAAATTCTATGATGGGTGGAGACAAGAACGGCTGCCCCTTTTGCAGCTTAATAGACTCGCCAGTGAAGCGGACATCATTACATTATAAGGATAGTCTTTATTCCATTGTCTCCAGGCTCCCTTCAAGTTCCTTTTGAGTAGAAATGACAATATTCTAAACTGTCATCTGTAGATATGGCAACTGGAATTATGTGAGTCTGTGTTTCTGATTTGCCACATTTGTTACATAATCCATCATCTGCTACATAACCCACATATTTTTAAAAAAATTGTTTGTAACCCAAATGGATCTAAAGTTACTAAATTCGTGGTGACACTTGTTGCAGCGCAATGGAAGGCCCTATGTAAAGATTTATGTTAGAAATGGGGTCTCTAGTTGGCAGTCAGTTTACACCCTGTCCAAGTAGGGAGCCTTAATCTAGTCGGAGTAAGGGAGTCACACAGCTAAAATAACCCCTGCTCACCCCTTGGTAGCTTGGCTCAAGCAGTTAGGCTTATCTCTGAGGCAATGTTAATGTTAATGATTTATTGAACGCATGGATACCCAGAGGCTTCCGATCGCTAAAGGAGAAGTCAATATCTCATCAGTGCCACGGAATAACCTACAAGGAAAATAAAAATGTCTTCAGTTTCTTTTGAAAAGATAGATCAGAATTATGTGAGGCTTTTACTGGAAAAGAGTTGCGTCCCCATCTGGTTTTCTTAAAACAGGGCGTATGAACTAGTAGGACAACAGAGGTTCTGAGGGACCTAGTAGGAACGTAGAAGGACATCCTTTGTCTAAGAAATCTGGGCCCCCTGTTATACAAGGCTTTATGAGTCATGCAGATGGCCTTGAAATTAATTTGTTGCTTTATGGGGAGCCAATAACGAGAAACCAAAGCAGATTTGGAAGAGGTATGTCTAGGAATATTTTTAAGCAGTTGTGGAGCATCGTTCTGCACAATCTGCTGCCTCCTAATTACATAGTTCGGAGAGCTAAGGAAAAGGGAGTTGCCATAGTCTAAATGGGACAATATTAGTGCTTGAATGAGGAGTCTTCTGGCCAAAAATGGTAAAAGGTTGATCATATTCCTCAGAGTTCTTAATAAGCCAAAACAGGATGCCTCAAGCCTTTTAGATTGATAATCCATCATAAGGCAGGGATCTAGCCACAAGCCTAGGCTCTTTTTATTGTCCTTAGGGGGCGGTATATTTTTAAAACCATCTAAGAAAGCTGTCAGAGGATTGGGAGGGGTTTGATTACCAATGATCATTACTTCCGACTTATCGTCGTTGAGTTTGAGTTTAGATTCAGTCATCCATTTGGCTGCATCCTCCAAACAGGATGTAAGATTAGATTGCGAAGAACATCCCGAATTTGAAAGAGATACTACTAACTGAGTGTCGTCCGCATATGAGATCAACGAGAGTCCATAAGTTTCCACAATTTTGGCCAGAGGAGAGAGATACATATTAAAAAGAATGGGACTAAACAACGAGCCCTGTGGGACACCACATGTGAGGGGAAAAGTGTTGGAATAAAAAGCGCGGTCCAGAACTTGGAAGGTTCTGTCTTTAAAAAATGAGGAGAGCCAACACAGTGCATTACCTTTTATTCCTATGCCAGAGAGTCTTTGTAGAAGGATGTTATGGTCTACAGTGTCAAAAGCGGCACTGAGATCCAATAGGATGATAGCTGCCCGATCCCCACAATCTAATATTTGGCAGGTGTTATCCATAACAGCTAACAAGGCAGACTCAGTACTATGTTACGGTCTGAACCCCATCTGAGATGGGTGTAGAAGTTCATAATCTTCAAGATAGCATGTTAGCTGATTATTAATGTGTTTTTCCATGATCTTAGACAAAATAGGGAGGAGAGCAATGGGTCTGGATCAAGATTAGACTTTTTCAATAGGGGTTTAATAACAGCATGTCTAAGGGATTGCGATATCATGCCAGAGCTTAAAGAGTGATTTAAAATCTTATTCAGTACGGGAGAGATTATATTAGAGGCCAAGGCTAGGATGTGCGGTGGAGCGGGGTCTAAGGGCGAGCCCGATTTTATCATATGTTGGTAGTTGGTGATCATAGCCCCTATCAATGGCTATAAAGATGAGAGAGAAGCACCAGAGATTTGGGAATCCTTATAGAGGTTTCTGTCTATTTCGTAAACGGGCGTAGAGGAAAAGGAAGCATATATATCAACAATTTTCCTCTGAAAGAAACTTGCCAGGTCATTGCTGCGCTCCAGGGAAGCCTCTGTCGGGCAATTCATAGAGGGAGTGGAAGTAAGTTCTTTGAAAATCATGAAAATTTCTTTATGAGTGTTGGCAGACTGTTATATTTTTAAACTGTAAAATGTAGCTTGAGCAGATTTAATTGAAGCATGAAAAGCTCTAATTGCTTTCCTATATTGTGTCTTGGAGGAGATGCTGTAATCCTTTCTCTACCTTCTTTCTAACTGTTTACATTTCTTTTTTACCTCAAGCAATTGAGGAGTAAACCAAGGATTGATCTTGTGGCCCGTTCTTCTGAACACCGTCTTAGTAGGGAGGAGAGTATCTAGGGAGGTGGATATCCAGTTATTGAAATTTTCTATGAGGCCTATTATAGGCTCATCATGGCCTATATTAGGCTCATCATGACTAGGTAGCGAAGCACAAAGAGTGTCCTGCCAACCTCTAGGTTCTAGTTTTGACCAATGGTGAGAGACTGATAATGTAAGGGAGACCTGGCCCAAGGTAAGGTAAGTAGTAATAGATAGTGGTCCGTCCAGATCAATGGAAGAGAGGTGTGGGGGCATACATTTAAAAGGTTACTGAATACTTAGTCAATAGTATGCCCTTTAATATGAGTCGGTCTTTTAATGAGCTGAACCAGGTCTAATGCGGCTAGGTTAGAGAGTAGAGATTTAGTGGCGAGGCATTGTTTATCATCTGCATGGATATTGAAGTCGCCAAGAACGGTAAAGTTAGGAATTTTGCAGGAGATTCCAGCTACAAAGTCTGGCAAGGCCTGTAAAAAGTTCCCATTGGGCCGGGTGGGCGATAAACAAGTATCCCAGATAGGGTAAATGTAGCATTAGAGGTCAGGGCAAAAAACAGGCTTTCGCAATTGGGAACATCCAGTGGAGTGACAGAACATTTAATACATTTCTTGTAGACAATAGCAATCCCTCCACCCCTGGCTTGGGGTTTATCTAAACAAGTAATTGCAAAATCGTCAGATAGGGACTTTAGCACATCAGGGGAGGAATCTTCATTTAACCAAGTTTCTGGGAGAAACAAGATATCTGGAGACCATTCTTCCAACAATGAGAAGATATATAAGCTGTATGCTGGTAAAGATCGGCGATTAACCAAGAATAATTTACCAAGATGTTCCCTGGTATTAGTTAAGGGAGATGTCGAGCCAGAGGAGGGGGTCCATGTACAACGTTTGCATGCCCAGTTCTCCGACTCAAGAGAAAAGATAGAATGGTCTTGTTTCATGAGAGGGGTATTACATTATAACATCTGCTGACGCAAGTAAACTAACCTTTTAGTGTTGAAGCAGGCCGTAGAGCTAGTCTCTGGTCTCTGCCGGACGCACGGTGCACAAGGCTGTTTATATTGGGCATGTGTAGGATGCTGGCCTGGCTTGTAGTGGGTACCAAGGGGTACTTACACTCTGTACCAGGTCCAGTTATCCCTTATTAGTGTAGAAGAGGTGTTTCTAGCAGCTTAGGCTGATAGAAGGTAGCTATAGCAGAGCAGCTTAGGCTGAACTAGGAGACATGCAAAGCTCCTACTATACCACTGGTGTCATATGCACAATATCATAAGAAAACACAATACACAGATATACTAAAAATAAAGGTACTTTATTTTTATGACAATATGCCAAAAGTATCTCAGTGAGTACCCTCAGTATGAGGATGCCAAATATACACAAGATATATGTACACAATACCAAAACTATGCAGTAATAGCAAAAGGAAGTAATGCAAGCAATGTAAAGTTACAGTAGATTGCAATAGGAGCACATAGGTATAGGGGCAACACAAACCATATATTCCAAAAGTGGAATGCGAACCACGAATGGACCCCAAACCTATGTGAGCTTGTAGAGGGTCGCTGGGACTGTAAGAAAACAGTGAGGGTTAGAAAAATAGCCCACCCCAAGACCCAGAAAAGTAGGTGTAAAGTGCACCTATATTCCCCAGAGAGCACAGAAGTCGTGATAGGGGAATTCTGCAAGGAAGACCAACACCAGCAACGCAACCAAAGTGGATTTCTGGACGAGAGTACCTGTGGAACAAGGGGACCAAGTCCAAGAGTCGCGACAAAGTCGAGAGTGGGCAAATGCCCAGGAAATGCCAGCTGAGGGTGCAAAGAAGCTGCCACCGGATGGTAGAAGCTGTGGATTCTGCAAGAACGAAGATGGCTAGAAACTTCCCCTTTGGAGGATGGATGTCCCACGTCGTGTAGAAGCTTGCAGAGGTGTTCCCACGCAGAAAGACCACAAACAAGCCTTGCTAGCTGCAAGGGTCGCGGTTAGGGTTTTTGGATGCTGCTGTGGCCCAGGAGGGACTAGGATGTCGCCACTTGGATGAGGAGACAAAGGGGGCGACCAGCAAGTCAGGGAGCCCTCACAGAAGCAGGCAGCACCCGCAGAAGTACCGGAACAGGCACTTGGAAGAGGAGTGAACCGGAGCTCACCCGAAGACACAAAAGGGAGTCCCACGATGCCGGAGGACAACTCAGGAGGTTGTGCACTGCAGGTTAGAGTGTCAGGGACCCAGGCTTGGCTGTGCACAAAGGAAATCCTGGAAGAGTGCACAGGAGCCGGAGCAGCTGCAAATCATGCGGTACCCAGCAATGCAGTCTAGCGTGGGGAGGCAAGGACTTACCTCCACCAAACTTGGACTGTGGGAGTCACTTGGACAGAGTTGCTGAGTTCCAGGGACCACGCTTGTCATGCTGAGAGGGGACCCAGAGGACCGGTGATGCAGTCTTTTGTTGCCTGCGGTTGCAGGGGGAAGATTCCGTCGACCCACGGGAGATTTCTTCAGAGCTCCTGGTGCAAGAAGGAGGCAGGCTACCCCCAGAGCATGCACCACCAGGAAACAGGCGAGAAAGCGGCAGGATCAGTGTTACAAGGTTGCAGTAGTCGTCTTTGCTACTTTGTTGCGGTTTTGCAGGCGTCCTGAGCAGTCAGCGGTCGATCCTTTGGCAGAAGGTGAAGAGAGAGATGCAGAGGAACTCTGATGTGCTCTTGCATTCGTTATCTGAAGAATTCCCCAAAGCAGAGACCTTAAATAGCCAGAAAAGGAGGTTTGGCTACCTAGGAAGGAGGATAGGCTAGCAACACAGGTAAGAGCCTATCAGAAGGAGTCTCTGACGTCACCTGCTGGCACTGGCCACTCAGAGCAGACCAGTGTGCCAGCAGCACCTCTGTTTCCAAGATGGCAGAGGTCTGGCGCACACTGGAGGAGCTCTGGGCACCTCCCCTGGGAGGTGCAGGTCAGGGGAGTGGTCACTCCCCTTTCCTTTGTCCAGTTTCGCGCCAGAGCAGGGCTGGGGGATCTCTGAACCGGTGTAGACTGGCTTATGCAGAGATGGGCACCATCTGTGCCCATCAAAGCATTTCCAGAGGCTGGGGGAGGCTACTCCTCCCCAGCCCTGACACCTTTTTCCAAAGGGAGAGGGTGTAACACCCTCTCTCTGAGGAAGTCCTTTGTTCTGCCTTCCTGGGCCAAGCCTGGCTGGACCCCAGGAGGGCAGAAACCTGTCTGAGGGGTTGGCAGCAGCAGCAGCTGCAGTGAAACCCCGGGAAAGGTAGTTTGGCAGTACCCGGGTCTGTGCTAGAGACTCAGGGGATCATGAAATTGTCTCCCCAATGCCAGGATGGCATTGGGGTGGCAATTCCATGATCTTAGACATGTTACATGGCCATGTTCGGAGTTACCATTGTGACGCTATACATAGGTAGTGACCTATGTATAGTGCACGCGTGAAATGGTGTCCCCGCACTCACAAAGTCCAGGGAATTTGCCCTGAACGATGTGGGGGCACCTTGGCTAGTGCCAGGGTGCCCACACACTAAGTAACTTAGCACCCAACCTTTACCAGGTAAAGGTTAGACATATAGGTGACTTATAAGTTACTTAAGTGCAGTGGTAAATGGCTGTGAAATAAAATGGACGTTATTTCACTCAGGCTGCAGTGGCAGGCCTGTGTAAGAATTGTCAGAGCACCCTATGGGTGGCAAAAGAAATGTTGCAGCCCATAGGGATCTCCTGGAACCCCAATACCCTGGGTACCTCAGTACCATATACTAGGGAATTATAAGGGTGTTCCAGTATGCCAATGTGAATTGGTGAAATTGGTCACTAGCCTGTTAGTGACAATTTGGAAAGTAAAGAGAGAGCATAACCACTGAGGTTCTGGTTAGCAAAGCCTCAGTGAGACAGTTAGTCATCACACAGGGAACACATACAGGGCACACTTATGAGCACTGGGGCCCTGGCTGGCAGGATCCCAGTGACACATACACTAAAACAACATATATACAGTGAAATAAGGGGGTAACATGCCAGGCAAGATGGTACTTTCCTACACAACCCCCCCAAACAAAGGACAATAAGACTAGCCATGACCTGATGAGTCTTCATTGTCTAAGTGGAAATATCTGGAGAGGCCATCTGCATTGGAGTGGGTACTCCCAGGCCTATGTTCCACTGTATAGTCCATTCCCTGTAGAGATATGGACCACCTCAACAATTTAGGGTTTTCACCTTTCATTTGTTTTAGCCAAAGTAGAGGTTTGTGGTCTGTCTGAACAATGAAGTGAGTGCCAAACAGGTATGGCCTCAACTTCTTCAGTGCCCAGACCACAGCAAAGGCCTCCCTCTCTATGGCATACCAACACTTTTCTCTAGGGGTCAACCTCCTGCTGATAAAAGCAACAGGTTGATCCTGGCCTTCGGAATTGAGTTGTGATAAGACCGCCCTTACCCCTAATTCAGATGCATCGATTTGAACAATGAATTTCTTGGAGTAACGTGGGCTTTTTAGGACAGGTGCAGTGCACATGGCCTGTTTCAGCTCCTCAAAAGCATTCTGACAGCTAGCTGTCCACAATACCTTTTTAGGCATTTTCTTAGAAGTGAGGTCATTAAGAGGGGCTGCAATGGAGCCATAGTTTTTTATGAACCTCCTGTAATACCCAGTGAGGCCTAAGAAGGCTCTCACCTGGGTCTGAGTTGTAGGGGGAACCCAATCCATGATAGTTTGGATTATCCCCTGAAGTGGTGCAATCTGTTCCCCACCTACAAGGTGTCCCATATAAACCACTTTCCCCTGCCCTATCTGGCACTTTGAAGCCTTGATAGTGAGGCCTGCCTTTTGCAGGGCCTCCAAAACTTTCCATAGGTGGACCAGGTGATCATACCAGGTGGAGCTAAAGACAGCTATATCATCTAGATATGCTGCACTAAAAGCCTCCAACCATTGCAGGACTGTATTCACCAACCTCTGAAAAGTGGCAGGTGCATTTTTCAAACCAAAGGGCATTACTGTGAATTGGTAGTGCCCTCCAATAGTCGAAAATGCAGTTTTTGCTTTAGCATCCTCTGATAACTTGATCTGCCAATACCCTGCAGTCAAATCAAAGGTGCTTAGATACTTGGCAGATGCCAGTGTATCTATGAGCTCATCTGCCCTGGGTATAGGGTGAACATCAGTTTTTGTTACCTGGTTGAGACCTCTGTAATCTACACAAAACTTCATTTCCCTTTTTCCATCTTTGGAATGAGGTTTTGGTACAAGCACCACAGGAGAGGCCCATGGACTTTCAGAGTGCTCAACCACTCCCAGTTCAAGCATTTTCTGAACCTCTTGTTTTATGCAGTCTCTGACATGGTCAGGCTGCCTATAGATTTTACTTTTGACAGGCATGCTGTCTCTAGTATCTATAGTGTGCTCACACCAAGAAGTGGTGCCTGGCACAGTAGAAAAGAGTTCAGAAAACTGACCCAGGAGATTTATGCAGTTGTCTTTCGTCTTTCTGCTCCGCAGTAAGACAGTCTGCCAAAACTTCACCTTCCACTAGAGCATCTTGTTCTGTGGAAGAGAAGAGATCAGGGAGAGGGTCACCCTCTTCTTCCTGTCCTTCATCTGTTGCCATGAGCAGGGTGAGATAAGCCCTGTCATAGTAGGGCTTTAGGCGATTGACATGAAGCACCCTAAGGGGACTCCTGGCAGTGTCCAAGTCAACCAAGTAGGTGACTTGTCCCTTCTTTTCAAAAATGATGTGGGGTCCACTCCATTTGTCTTGGAGTACTCTTGGGGCCACAGGCTCCAAGACCCACACCTTCTGTCCTGGTTGGTACTGAATCAGAACAGCCTTCTGGTCATGCCATTGCTTTTGGAGCTCCTGGCTGGCCTGAAGGTTTTTACTGGCCTTTTTCATGTACTCAGCCATTCTGGATCTTAGGCCAAGTACATAGTCCACTATGTCTTGCTTAGGAGCTTTTAAAGGTTGTTCCCAACCCTCCTTTACAAGTGTTAGAGGACCTCTTACAGGGTGTCCAAATAGGAGTTCAAAGGGGCTGAAGCCCACTCCTTTCTGGGGTACCTCCCTGTAAACAAAAAGGAGGCAAGGTAACAGGACATCCCATCTCCTCCTGAGTTTTTCAGGGAGTCCCATTATCATTCCTTTGAGAGTTTTATTAAACCTCTCTACCAGTCCATTTGTTTGTGGATGATAAGGTGTGGTGAATTTGTATGTTACACCACATTCCTTCCACATGGTCTTCAAGTATGCAGACATAAAGTTGCTACCCCTGTCTGATACCACCTCTTTTGGGAAACCCACCCTGGAAAAGATTCCCAGGAGGACTTTTGCCACTGCAGGTGCTGTAGTGGTCCTTAGAGGAATTGCTTCAGGATATCTTGTGGCATGGTCCACTACCACCAAGATAAATCTATTGCCTGAAGCAGTAGGAGGGTCAAGGGGGGAAACTATATCAACCCCTACCCTTTCAAAGGGAACCCCAACCACAGGCAGTGGAATAAGGGGAGCCTTTGGGGTGCCACCAGTTTTGCCACTGGCTTGACAGGTGACACAGGACTTACAAAAATCCTTTGTGTCCTCTGACATTCTAGGCCAATGAAACAGGGGGACAAGCCTTTCCCATGTTTTAATTTGCCCTAAATGTCCAGCCAAGGGAATGTCGTGTGCCAGAGTTAGGAGGAACTCTCTGTATTGCAGGGGAATGACCAATCTCCTGGCTGCTCCAGGTTTTGGGTCCCTTGCCTCTGTATACAAGAGGTTGTCCTCCCAGTAAACTCTATGTGAGTCACTGACATCCCCATTTTGCTGTTTGACAGCTTGCTGTCTTAGACCCTCTAATGTGGGACAGGTCTGCTGTGCCACACTCAGCTCCTCCCTGGCAGGCCCCCCTCCAACCAAAAGCTCAGCAGTGTCTGCTTCCAGCTCCTCTGGTGAAGGTTCTGCACAGGGGGGAAATTCTTCTTCCTCAGAAGTAGAATCATCTGTAGAGGGAGGGATAGTGGGTAGGGATTTACCCTTACTAACCCTAGCTTTAGGGAGCACTTGGTCCATTGTTCTAGGATCCAAGTCACCCTGTCCTTTTTGCTTTTTGGCCTGAGCCCTGGTTAAAGCAAAAATACTCCCAGGAATGCCCAGCATTGCTGCATGAGCCTCCAACTCCACTTCTGCCCAAGCTGATGTCTTTAAATCATTCCCTAGAAGACAGCCTACAGGTAAATCTGAGGCAACCACAACTTTCTTTGGACCAGTAACCCCCCCCCAGTTGAGATTCACAACAGCCATGGGGTGTCTAAGAGTGTTGTTATGAGCGTCTGTCACTTGGTACTGGTGACCAAGTAGGTGTTGTTCAGGGTGTACCAGTTTCTCTATTACCATGGTAACACTGGCACCTGTGTCCCTATAGGCCTGAACCTCAACACCATTTATTAGGGGAAGTTGCTTGTACTTATCCATATTAAGGGGACAAGCAACCAAGGTGGCCAAATCAATGGCACCTTCAGAGACTAACACAGCCTCTGTGGTCTCCCTAACAAGACCAACCCCAACTAAATTACCAAAAGTGAGCCCAGGTACTCCCTTGGATTGGCTATTAGTAGGTTTGCTCCCACCACCACTGCTATTACTAGAGGCACTAGGTGTAGCAGTAGGGGTTGTGGTAGTGGAAGGCTTGGTGCTTTTCTTTGGACAACTGGCATCAGTTGTCCAACGGCCTTTTACTTTACATACATAGCACCATGGTTTCTTAACTTGATTAGAAGAGGATTTGGACCCACCACCCCCACCAGAGTGTTTTTGTGGGCCTGATGAAGACTCATTTTTAGATTTGTCCCCACCCTTGTCTGAAGACTTACCATCCTTCTTCTTGCCATCCTTGTCACCCCCTGTATGAACTTTTCTGTTCACTCTTGTTCTGACCCATTTGTCTGCCTTCTTTCACAATTCTTGGGGAGAGGTCAGATCTGAGTCCACTAGATATTGGTGTAACAAATCAGACACACAGTTATTCAGAATATGCTCTCTCAGGATCAGATTATACAGGCTTTCATAGTTAGAAACGTTACTGCCATGTAACCACCCCTCGCCAGTCTTGTGAGGACTCGTTTATGGTTTCTCTGAACTTAATCCTGTATTGTTCAGTGGTTAAGCCAAATCCATCCAAGAGTGCATTCTTCAAAACTGTAAAATTATTGGCATCACTTTCTTTCACAGTAAGGAGCCTATCCCTACCCTTTCCACTGAAAGATAGCCATAGGATAGCATCCCACTGCCTTTGAGGGACCCCCTGTACAACACAGGACCTCTCCAGTGCAGCAAACCACTTGTTAATGTCATCCCCCTCCTTGTAAGGGGGAACTATCTTATGCAGATTCCTAGAATCATGCTCTTTCACAGGATTACTATCTGGAATACTGCTGCTGCCACCATGGGGTCCTAACCCCAACCTCTGTCTCTTTCTCTAAGTCTAAAGATTCCCTGTCTAGAGCCAGCTGTTGCTGTTTAAGCTTCAGCCTGGACTCTTCCACTCTCAATCTATTGAGTTCCCTTTCTAACAATCTGTCATCAGGGTGGGTGGGTTGGGCATGCTTAGACACAGAAGAATGATGTGAATGAACAGAGGGAGAATTGTCCCTAACAGTTGGCACTCTAACAACCTGGCCTGCAGGAATAACATCCCTACTGTGATGTGAGCTCACATTAGTAACAGCTATGCTAGGTGGTCTGCTAAGGGGCAGGTTGGGAAGATCACCTTCTAACACTCTTACTAGGGGTGCCCCTGAGTCAGAGTGTGAACCATCTCCTAACTTCTCATTGGATGTGCCAGCTAAGGCCTTATCATTCTCAATAAGCATGTTAGATAACAATTCTCTAGAGGGATTCTTTCCCACCCCTAAACCTCTATCAATGCATAGACTCCTTAAACCCTTCCAGTTAAGGTGGTCATAAGCTGAGCTGACCAGATCAAGAGAAGGTCCTACATCAGACATGATAGAAAAAGGTTTAGGGACAGATAAAAGAGGGAAAAGGTTTTAGGACTTTTTAAGGAAAGAGAAAAAAAAACTTTTTCAACTTTTTAGAAACTTTTTGAAAGTTTAGGAGTACTTTTCAGCACTTAGCAGATAGTGTAAGAGAAGAAAAGCAAAACATTTTGGTTAGGTGTACATACACTGAACTTGTTTTGTATATTATTCTCTTATGAAAAGTACAAAATGACAAAGTGGCAAGTAGTTGCAAGTACTTATCCCACTGCTGCACAACCAATATAGGAGGCTGGCCTGGCTTGTAGTGGGTACCAAGGGGTACTTACACTCTGTACCAGGTCCAGTTATCCCTTATTAGTGTAGAAGAGGTGTTTCTAGCAGCTTAGGCTGATAGAAGGTAGCTATAGCAGAGCAGCTTAGGCTGAACTAGGAGACATGCAAAGCTCCTACTATACCACTGGTGTCATATGCACAATATCATAAGAAAACACAATACACAGATATACTAAAAATAAAGGTACTTTATTTTTATGACAATATGCCAAAAGTATCTCAGGGAGTACCCTCAGTATGAGGATGCCAAATATACACAAGATATATGTACACAATACCAAAAATATGCAGTAATAGCAAAAGGAAGTAATGCAAGCAGTGTAAAGTTACAATAGATTGCAATAGGAGCACATAGGTATAGGGGCAACACAAACCATATACTCCAAAAGTGGAATGCGAACCACAAATGGACCCCAAACCTATGTGAGCTTGTAGAGGGTCGCTGGGACTGTAAGAAAACAGTGAGGGTTAGAAAAATAGCCCACCCCAAGACCCAGAAAAGTAGGTGTAAAGTGCACCTATATTCCCCAGAGAGCACAGAAGTCGTGATAGGGGAATTCTGCAAGGAAGGCCAACACCAGCAATGCAACCAAAGTGGATTTCCAGACGAGGGTACCTGTGGAACAAGGGGGACCAAGTCCAAGAGTCGCGACAAAGTCGAGAGTGGGCAAATGCCCAGGAAATGCCAGCTGAGGGTGCAAAGAAGCTGCCACTGGATGGTAGAAGCTGTGGATTCTGCAAGAACGAAGAGGGTTAGAAACTTCCCCTTTGGAGGATGGATGTCCCACGTCGTGTAGAAGCTTGCAGAGGTGTTCCCACGCAGAAAGACCGCAAACAACCCTTGCTAGCTGCAAGGAACGCGGTTAGGGTTTTTGGATGCTGCTGTGGCCCAGGAGGGACCAGGATGTCGCCACTTGGATGAGGAGACAAAGGGGGTGCCCAGCAAGTCAGGGAGCCCTCACAGAAGCAGGCAGCACCTGCAGAAGTACCGGAACAGGCACTTGGAAGAGGAGTGAACCAGAGCTCACCCGAAGACACAAAATGGAGTCCCACGATGCCGGAGGACAACTCAGGAGGTTGTGCACTGCAGGTTAGAGTGTCGGGGACCCAGGCTTGGCTGTGCACAAAGGAAATCCTGGAAGAGTGCACAGGAGCCGGAGCAGCTGCAAATCACACGGTACCCAGCAATGCAGTCTAGCGTGGGGAGGCAAGGACTTACCTCCACCAAACTTGGACTGAAGAGTCACTGGACTGTGGGAGTCACTTGGACAGAGTTGCTGAGTTCCAGGGACCACGCTCATCCTGCTGAGAGGGGACCCAGAGGACCGGTGATGCAGTCTTTTGTTGCCTGCGGTTGCAGGGGGAAGTTTCCGTCGACCCACAGGAGATTTCTTCAGAGCTCCTGGTGCAAGAAGGAGGCAGGCTACCCCCAGAGCATGCACCACCAGGAAACAGGTGAGAAAGCGTCAGGATCAGCGATACAAGGTTGCAGTAGTCGTCTTTGCTACTTTGTTGCAGTTTTGCAGGCGTCCTGAGCAGTCAGCGGTCGATCCTTTGGCAGAAGGTGAAGAGAGAGATGCAGAGGAACTCTGATGAGCTCTTGCATTCGTTATCTGAAGAATTCCCCAAAGCAGAGACCCTAAATAGCCAGAAAAGGAGGTTTGGCTACCTAGGAAGGAGGATAGGCTAGCAACACAGGTAAGAGCCTATCAGAAGGAGTCTATGACGTCACCTGCTGGCACTGGCCACTCAGAGCAGACCAGTGTGCCAGCAGCACCTCTGTTTCCAAGATGGCAGAGGTCCGGAGCACACTGGAGGAGCTCTGGGCACCTCCCCTGGGAGGTGCAGGTCAGGGGAGTGGTCACTCCCCTTTCCTTTGTCCAGTTTCGCGCCAGAGCAGGGCTGGGCGATCCCTGAACCGGTGTAGACTGGCTTATGCAGAGATGGGCACCATCTGTGGCCATCAAAGCATTTCCAGAGGCTGGGGGAGGCTACTCCTCCCCAGCCCTGACACCTTTTTCCAAAGGGAGAGAGTGTAACACCCTCTCTCTGAGGAAGTCCTTTGTTCTGCCTTCCTGGGCCAAGCCTGGCTGGACCCCAGGAGGGCAGAAACCTGTCTGAGGGGTTGGAAGCAGCAGCAGCTGCAGTGAAACCCCGGGAAAGGTAGTTTGGCAGTACCTGGGTCTGTGCTAGAGACTCGGGGATCATGGAATTGTCTCCCCAATGCCAGGATGGCATTGGGGTGGCAATTCCATGATCTTAGACATGTTACATGGCCATGTTCGGAGTTACCATTGTGACGCTAAACATAGGTAGTGACCTATGTATAGTGCACGCGTGAAATGGTGTCCCCGCACTCACAAATTCCGGGGAATTTGCCCTGAACGATGTGGGGGCACCTTGGCTAGTGCCAGGGTGCCCACACACTAAGGCCCTCATTCCAACCCTGGCGGTCTATGACCGCCAGGGTGGAGGTCGCCGGAAGCACCGCCAACAGGCTGGCGGTGCTTCATATGGCATTCCGACCACGGCTCTAAAGCCGCGGTCGCCCAGCCGGGTCCGGCGGTTTCCCGCCGGATTACCCCCGGCTGGGAGAATCCTCCATGGCGGCGCTGCAAGCAGCGCCGCCATGGGGATTCCGACCCCCTTCCCGCCAGCCTGTTTCTGGCGGTTTTCACTGCCAGAAAGAGGATGGCGGGAACGGGTGTCGTGGGGCCCCTGGGGGCCCCTGCACTGCCCATGCCACTGGCATGGGCAGTGCAGGGCCCCCCTAACAGGGCCCCAGCATGATTTTCACTGTCTGCATGGCAGACAGTGAAAATCGCGACGGGTGCAACTGCACCCGTCGCACCCCTGCAATACCGCCGGCTCCATTCGGAGCCGGCTTCAATGTTGCAGGGCCTTTCCCGCTGGGCCGGCGGGCGCCCCCTTGGCGGGCGCCCGCCGGCCCAGCAGGAAAGTCTGAATGGCCTCCGCGGTCTTTTGACCGCGGAGCGGCCAAGTGGCGGTTCCCGCTTGGCGGGCGGCACCCGCCGCCCGCCAATGTAGGAATGACCCCCTAAGTAACTTAGCACCCAACCTTTACCAGGTAAAGGTTAGACATATAGGTGACTTATAAGTTACTTAAGTGCAGTGGTAAATGGCTGTGAAATAACGTGGACGTTATTTCACTCAGGCTGCAGTGGCAGGCCTGTGTAAGAATTGTCAAAGCTCCCTATGGGTGGCAAAAGAAATGCTGCAGCCCATAGGGATCTCCTGGAACCCCAATACCCTGGGTACCTCAGTACCATATACTAGGGAATTATAAGGGTGTTCCAGTATGCCAATGTGAATTGGTGGAATTGGTCACTAGCCTGTTAGTGACAATTTGGAAAGTAAAGAGAGAGCATAACAACTGAGGTTCTGGTTAGCAGAGCCTCAGTGAGACAGTTAGTCATCACACAGGGAACACAGACAGGGCACACTTATGAGCACTAGGGCCCTGGCTGGCAGGGCCCCAGTGACACATACACTAAAACAACATATATACAGTGAAATATGGGGGTAACATGCCAGGCAAGATGGTACTTTCCTACAGCATGTAAAGAATGTGTAAAGTATTTGTACACACACACACACACACAGTAACACAGTGAGAACACTACAAAAGGACTACACACCAGACTAGAAAAATAGCAAATATTTATCTGAATAAAACATGACTAAAATGGCAAAAATACAACATACACAAGCAAAGATATCACTTTTATAGAGTTGCAAATAATCTTAACCCAGAGGAATCAATGGTTGTCTCTTTTTAATACACAGTGTAGGAAAGTACTGTCTTGGCATGGTAACCCCCACTTTTTGCCTGCTATCGGTGTGCTTAGACTGTTTTCACTGGGATCCTGCTAACCAGGACTCCAGTGATTGTACTCTATCCCTCTAAATTTGATTACCTTGGACCTTTGTGCACTCCACAATTGGCACACTGGTGTCCCCTTGTAAGTCCCTAGTATATGGTACTTTGGTACCCAGGGCATTGGGACACCAGGGGTCCCCTACGGGCTGCAGCATGTATTATGCCACCCATGGGAGCCCATGGAAAATGTGTTTGAAGGCCTGCCATTGCAGTCTATGTGAAAAGGTGCATGCACCCTTTCACCAAAGCTCACTACACCAGGTCACTATAAGTCACCCCTATGGTAGGCCCTTCCAGCCCAAAAGGCAGGGTGCAGGCCCCTGTGTGTGAGGGCACCCCTGCATGAGCAGAGGTGCCCCTACAAACTCCAGTTTCAATGCAGGAGACTTTGTAAGTGCTGGGAAGCCATGTTAACTTTGTAATGGTCACTGGTCACTCACTATCTGTGTCCAGCTACATAATGGTAACTTCAAACCTGGGCATGTCTGGTGCAAAACATGTCGGAATAATACCCCAATAGCCAGTATTGGTTGTATGATTCCATGCACCCTGGGAGCTCCTTAGAGGACCTCTCCCCCCAGTATTGCTCCTACCAGTCTTCCAGGGTTTTGCAGGCAGCCTGCACTGCTGCCACCCCTGAGGCAGGTTTCTGCCCTCCTGCTGCTTGATCAGCTCAGGCAGAGGAAGGCAGAACAAAGGATTTCCTGTGGGAAAGGGAGGCAACACCCTCTACCTTGGAAACAGGTATTACAAGGCTTGTGGGGGGGGGGGTACTCTCCCCAAGCCACTGGTTTGCTTTGAAGGGCACATTTGGTCCCCTCCTTGCATAAACCAGTTTGGCCCAGTCCAGGGACCCCTGATCTGGCATGAAACTGTCCACCACCACCCCGGAGGTGGTGCCCAGAGCACCTCCAGGTGGCCACTTGATTCTGCCATCTTGGAAACAAGATGTGCTGAGGCCCCTGGGAGCATTTGAGTGGCCAGGTCACGCAGGTGACGTCAATGCGCCCCTCTGATAGTTGCTCACCACACAGAGTGACCAAACCCCTTTTTTGGGCTATTTAGGGACTCCCTTGTGGGTGGGTACCCAGATTTGGTGTGCAAGACTCCACCAGAACTCACCTGCATCGTCTACTTCTGCTCCTGGCCACTGGAACTGCAACTGAACACTTCAGGAACCGACAAGACTGCAACTCCTGTGACAACCTTGCCTTGCAACATTGTTTCCCCGGCTCCTACCAGCAACTGCAACATTTCCACGGCTGTGCATCCTCTTGGGTTGGCAAGACTTCAGCTGCACTAGGAAGCAAGAAGGAATTTCCCTTGGAGTGAAGGAGTCACTACCCCGCATCTGCAGGCATCTACAGCAACGAATACTGGCTGTGTGGATCTGTTCTCCTCTGGAACTGCGTGGATCCTGCATCACAGGTGGTGGTCTGGAGTGGCCCCCTTGGTCCTCTCTTCCCGGTGTCTATCTTGGGAGACATTGAGTCCTTTCCTTTCCTTGCAGGACGGTACACTGTTGCACTGTGACTCTTGTAGCAACCAAGGCTTGTTTTCTCCTGCTCCAAGGGATCTTCAGGCTCCAAGTAGCCCCAGGCCCCAGCACTTCATCCTTCCAACGACAGTCTCCTCTCTGCTGTTCCAGCAATGTGGGACTCCTCTCCATGTGTGCTGATTGGGCCTCACTGCAACTTACTGTTCCTGCTGCCAGCGGGTTGCCTGTGTGGCTGCAACTGCTTATGCTGGCTCTACCGACTGCTGAGGGTTAGCCTGGACTCGCCTCCAAGGGTCGAGTCCCCTGGACCTTGCTGGTCCTCTCCAGCCTTGCAACTCTTCTTTTGCCTCCTCTTGCATTTGCCAGGGCTTGTTGGTGGTTCTCCTAAACCATTGACCATCTGCGACCCGGCACCCGACGTGGGACATCATCTGCATCGCTCCAAGGTCTTCTCTGCAGCTCCTGGGCTTCACAGCTGATCTTCTCCTTCCCCCCGTCATCCAAGATCTTGCCCATAGAAGGGTGGGTAGTGGCTCCTGCCCCTGATGGACACTCCATTGTGGAGTGAACTCTGTCCCTGATGGTGGCTACTCCCTCCTTGTGTCCACTCCCTTTGGGGAGGGGGCACATTCCTATCCTATTGGTCCCTGTCCTCCAAATTGAGATGGAGGATTCTGCAGGGATGGGGGTCACTTTGGCTCTGGACACCTTAGGGGTGGTCCCGGCTGAAGTGGTCACTCCTTGTTTTTCCTAAGTTTCCTACCGAACTTGCTGCCAAAAGTGGGGCTTTGTCCGGTGGGTGGGCATCTCCACTAGCTGGAATGCCCTGGGGCACTGTAACATGAGGTCTGAGCCTTTGAGGCTCACCACCAGGTCTTACAGTTCCTGCAGGGGGGAGGTGTGAAGCACCTCCACCCAGAGCAGGCTTTGTTTCTGGCCTCAGAGAGCACAGAGGCTCTCCCTCCATGGGGTCAGAAACTTGTCTGCTAGTGGCAGGCTGGAACAGTCCGGTCAGTCCTACATTAGAGGATTGGGTAAAATACAGGGGGCATCTCTAAGATGCCCTCTGTATGCATTTTTTAATACATCCCACATTGGCATCAGTGGGGGTTTATTGTGCTGAGAAGTTTGATATCAAACTTCCCAGTATTCAGTGAAGCCATTATGGAGCTGTGGAGTTCGAAATGTCAAACTCCCAGATCACATACTTAATATGGCCACAATGCACTTACAATGTCTAAGAATGGACTTATACACTGTAGGGGCATATTGCTCATGCAGCTATGCTCTCACCTGTGGTACTGTGCATCCTGCCTTAGGGCTGTAAAGCCTGCTAGAGGGGTGACTTACCTATGCCACAGGCAGTGTTTTGTGGGCATTGCACCCTGAGGGGGATGCCATGTCGACTGCATTTTTCTCCCCACCAGCACACACAATCTGCAATTGTAGTGTGCATGTGTTTGGTGAGGGGTCCCTTAGGGTGGTATAACACATGCTGCAGCCCTTAGAGATCCTCCCTGGTCACAGGGCCCTTGATACCACTGGTACCTTTTACAAGGGACTTATCGGTGTTCCAGAGGTGTGCCAATTGTGGAAACAATGGTACATTTTTGTAGGGAAAGAACACTGGTGCTTGGGCCTGGTTAGCAGGATCCCAGCACACTCCCACTCATGTCAGAATCAATATCAGGCAAGAAGTGGGGAGTAACTGCAACAAGTGCCAGTTTCCTACACCATATTACTCTATGGGAGAGATAGTCCTTGCAATAGTGGAAACCAAATTTAGCAGTATTTCACCCTTCAGGACATGTAAAACACACTAATACATGTCCTACCTTTTAAATACACTGCACCCTGCCCATGGGGCAATTAAGTGTCTCTACCTTGCTAAAACTGTGATTGACGTGTTTTCTTGGCTTTTGTGGAATGTTATGCCAAGTTTGCAGACGGGAATTCTCACTTGAGGCAACCACTAAAAGCTAAATCTAAGCTTGAGTAGATGGTTGAGTGAAAAGAGTTTTGAGAAGATTAAGGATTTGTTAGAATCATTCTAAGCTGTATGGCTACATTACCTTGGCCTATGTTACTGTTGTTAATTTCATATCAGTAATTTTAACATGGTATTCTATCTTATACATTTCTTTGGATTTATATAACTGTCTTGGTATATTCCAGACTTTGTCCTCCCCTTCCATTCACATGGTTCACTTGCCTAATGGAGACCCACTAGGGGTATGTGCCAAATTACGCAGTAGGGTTGACTAAATTAAGTGACAAGAAAAGGCAAATTATGTGACATAATGAGGCACATTTTGTGATGGTATTACTTCATGATTCTGTCATTTTTACACATTAACAGTGTCTGGGCAAAGCTTCACCTCATTAGAATGAGTTTAACTTCCACCTTACTATTTTAGGAATGCCACTTTTAGAAAGTAATAATTTAATAAAATGAGTCAAACCCAGTAACCCCAGAACCTTTGTACGTAGACATATAGCATTAAATTGGCCCTCAAGGAGGAATCCTGACTCCCACAGAAATACTAACTTAATTCTAGACGTCTTCCATTGTGATAAGACTATTATGTAATTTATACTTTTGTTCAACAAATTTGTAGTACAGAAAGGTTTCAATTTAAAATTAAATACATTTAGGTGCTCCTCATGAAGTGACAGCCCAGTGAAAGTGATTAAAGTGAAGTTAAAGTGTTCCAGTGTTATATACAATATATACAAAATGTGGCTAGAAGAAGCAGTGGTCCTTTAATTCTGCTGTCCAGAAGCCACTAATCATTTATTCAGTCAGTCCACATTTAATTAATGTCAACGTTTCGACCCATCAACGAAACCAATCTACAAAGGGTCATCATCAGGACAGGATATTATTGTAGGTAGCACCTAACAGCACAGGGAAGAACCAGGCCGCAATGGAACCTGAGCTGCAAATATTTCAGATGATATTTTACTTCCTGCTCTACCACGAACACCAACGTAATTGAAGATGACCACGGTGAGTACAGCTGCCTAGCACACAAGGGAGGGGGGAGGAAAAAGAGAGTGACACACACACACACACACGCACAACAACCCCTCCCACCCCCACCCCCAACACCATACACACATTCAGATGCAGTAAGAAAACATATTTACCCTGTGCGCCTCAGGAATAATGCAAGGACAACACAAATAGATGAAAGTTAGTGTTATAATATAACTACAGTAAAATTACTAACATCCAATGTAAAAGTATTTACATTTGTACAATTCAAGGGACACTGCCCAGTCCTCAATGTGTGTGGGCCACAGGGCCACATGACAAAATCCAAGGCCCCACTTGTCTCCTGCAACAACGCGGAGAGAACACTGCAGGGGCATCATTTGGAAAATAGGCAGGCACCTCAGCGAGACGGGGAATAGGGGGGCACCTCAGCCGTCAGATGGAACAACACCACTGGTCCTGGAGTGGGCAACATGCCCATTGCTCTGTCCTGGGAAGTGCAAGGCCACAGTCTCTCAAGTGGGTATCTTCCCCACTGGAGGGGCATTGTGCCCTGTGCTTTTCATTCTGGGGAGAACGGGGTGAGTGGGTGTCTTCCCCACTGGTTAAGGAGGGGGGATCATGCCCTGTGATGCAGATCTTGGGGAGTGCAAGGCCACAGTCTCTCAGCTGGGTGTCATACCCACAGGATTTGCAGGGGGCAGACAGCACAACAGCCCATGTAGGCAGGTCTACAGAATGTCCGCTGGCGGTGACGGCTGCTCAGTGGTGGCAGTGGTGCTGCTGCTGGTTGTGGGGGGAGGCTCCAGCCCATCCCCTGCAGCCTCGGACAGCTGCCCACTGCTGGTGTTGGTGGTGCTGGTGGTTGTGGGGGGAAGCTCCTGCCCATCTCCTGCAGCCTTGGATGGCTGCACAACCATTTTTGGTGGCGGGGGCTCTGACTGAGTCCCATCACCAGGCCCCTTGTCCTTCCTGCCTGCTGGTGTAGGCCCCTTGTCATTCCTGCCTGCTGGTGCAGGCCCCTTGCCCTTTCTGGCAGCACTTGGTGCAGGCTCCTTGCCCTTCCTGGCAGCACTTGGTGCAGACTCCTTGCCCTTCCTGGCAGCTGCTGGGGATGGCTCCTTGCCCCTCCTGGCAGCAGCTGGGGAGGGCTCCTTGTCCTTCAGGGCAGCAGCTGGGGAGGGCTCCTTGCCCTTCTGGCCAGCACTTGGGGCAGGCACCCTTTCAGTGAGGCTTTCTGGTGCCCTGGATCCTTTACCACCACGAGTTGCTGTGGACAGTACTGGGACTGGGTGGCTGAGGTGCTTGCCTGGGTTTTAGCCACCCTGGGCAGACGTGAAGGACGGGGGAGAGGGATAGGGAAGAGGTCAATGGTGGAGAGGAAAAGCTGCTTAGGGACATTTGGGTGGGAAGAGGGAGAAGGTTTGGTAGTGGAGGAAGAGGGAGTGGTTGTAGGAGGTGCTTGTCTGCTGTGTTTGGGTGCAAGTGCATGGGCTGGATGCTGTTGTGAGGTGGATGGCTGTTGGGTGTCTGAGTGCTTGCGTTTGTGTAACTTGGGGGGGACAGACACAGTGGGAGAGGACGCAGGGGACGTGTGCATGGCTGTTGGGGTGGTGTCTGCCAGTAAGGTGTGTGTACTGATAGGTGTGCTGGTGATGACAGTAGTGGATGAGGATGTAGTGCATGCAGGTGTGAGTGTCGATGCAACTGGGAGGGAGGAGGAGGAGAGGGACACAGTGGAGGCAGTGAATGTTGGTATGTCTGCATCTAGATGGTGTTTGTGTGAGTGCCTGTGGGATGATGTGTGGTGCTTGTGTTTGCCTGTGCAACTCTTGTGTGTTGTCTTGGGTGCATGATGGTCTGCTTGTGTGCTTGGGATAGGTTGGGGTTGAGGGGACTGGGAAGAAGAAGTTGGAGGGGGGAGGGTGAAAACAGGGACAATGGCTGCCATCAGAGAGGAGTCCAGAGCCTGGATTGATCTCTGTTGGGCCGCCAAGCCAGTGTGAATGCCCTCCAGAAATGCATTGGTCTGTTGCATTTGGGTTGCCAGCCCCTGGATGGCATTCACAATGGTTGACTGCCCAACAGAGATGGATCTCAGGAGGTCAGTAGCCTCCTCACTCAGGGCAGCAGGGCTAACTGGGGCAGAGCCGGAGGTGCCTGGTGCAAAGGAGATGTCCAACCTCCTGGGTGAGTGGGCAACTCGATGATGGGCTGATGGGGGGGCGGTGCTGGTACGGGGGTGGCGGGTGTACTTGTAGCTGGGGTGGGCACATAAGTGTCCACCACCACCAGGGAGCTTCCATTGGAGGAGGTATCTGTGTCTGATCTGTCCCCTCCAGCTCCGCCGTGGTGCTCCCCTCGCCCTCCGTCCCACTGGTGCCCTCATCGTCGGGGGACTCTGCCTCCTGGGTCCTGTGGGATGCAGCTCCCTCCATCGCCGGTGCCTCTGCTCCTCTGCCAGATGATGCTAATGCACATAAGTACAGGAGGACAAAACAAAAAGGAGAGACAAAAGATACACTGGGTCAGTGGCTGCACAAACACCACCGTTGGTGTACACAGCACACTCACACACAGGGAACAGGCCTACGCACAATGCAATGCACTACCAGTAACAATGCTGGTCACCAGGGGATGGGGAGGGACACATACCGCCAACTGCAGCATACCTAGGACCCACACAGTCCTGCCCAGTAGTGGATGCCTACAAGCTAGGTAGGAGGAATATCACATCAGAACCCTGCCCATCAGGGACCTACTCTGCAATGTCAGGCCTGGACTAGGGGCACCCACAGACACACATCCACCACCCAGATACCACGCCACCTGGAGTACGGTGTAATGATGGGCACTGTACTCACCCCCTTGTGGCTGCTGTGATGCCCTCAAGTGGCTATCCAGCTCTGGATAGGCCACCGCCAGTATGCAGGCCATCAGTGGGGTCAGGGTTCGACGGGCACCCCTTCCTTGTTGGGAGGCCATCCGCAGCTGGGCCTCCGCCATCTTCCGTGCCCAGTGTCTCAGGTCCTCCCACTGTTTCCGACAGTAGGTGCTCCACCTGCTGTAGGGTCCGCACGTCCTTAGCGATGGTACGCCATATAACCTTCTTTTGATGGGCGCTGTCCTGCAGAGGAAATACACCCAGGGAAAGGTATTATTCAGACCATCCTGCCTGTTACACTCATGGGTCACCATACCCCTTCCCATCGCCATTTGCACAGACATGGCCAAGCAAACAAGCTGCTAGGCACCCAGGGGACATCCACCAACCCCCCCACACGAGGCCTTCACACACACCACTTCATGCATTCATGCCCCATGCATCATGCTCACAGTGTACTCACATGTTGGTCTGGAGGCTTATACAGCAGTCCGTAATGGGGTAGAACCCCATCCACCAGTCTCTCCAATTCCGCTGAGGTGAAGGCAGGGGCCCTTTCCCCAGCCACACAGGCCATGGCAGGTTCCAGACACAGGTCACAGCAGCACATGCAGTGTAGGTCCTCTCCTGTTGAAGGTCAGGTAGCAAGTGAGTGAACAAATAGAAAATGGCGGTGACGTCCACGCCGGTGCATACTGTCACCGCCGGCCTACATCACCATTGGCCACTGTACCCCATAGGGCCCAATATTATCCAAAGAGGCGTTGCACTGCGGTTCCCGACCGCCTCCCGCAATGGCACACAACGTCAGCGGAATTACCTCACTTCCACCTGTCCCTCCACATAGGACAGGCGGACGCCATTTCGGGGTTGGAGGTGGCCAGGCCCTGGATTATAACTGTGTCACAGTTCACAATTGGACATACAGGACAAATGCCACTTATACATTTCAAATTAACATCATGCATTGTACTGTTGTGGCTACAATGTACAGTTTGTGACGGGCTCCTCACTCTTTTGCCCCATAGATTGCTACTGCTGCGGATGAATAGGAGATGGAGACATACCCCCGTGTACAGACCCCCTGGTAGACTTGGCAACAATGAAGGACAGGCACATTATCCTCACCTACAGACTTTACAGGGCCACAATCAAGAAGCGGTGTGCCCAACTGGAGCCTGGCCTGATATCTGCTATCCGTCACCCCACTGGGATCCCCCTTCTTTTGCAAGCCCTATCTGTGCTCCATTTCTTGGCAACTGGTTCTTTCCGAGTGACAGTGGGCTTGGCAGCAAGAATGTCACAGCCAATGTTCTCAATAGTGCGGACAAGAGTGTTGTCTTCCCTGATTAAACACATATGCAGCTACATTGTTTTCCCCCAGGTGGAGGATTTGGCAACAGTGAAGGCTGACTTCTATGCAATGGGACATATCCCTAACATCATTGGGGCAATGGATGGCACACATATTGCATTTATCCCCGGCTCCCGGCAAAATGGACAGGTGTTCAGAAATGGAAAGAGTTTTCACTCAATGAATGTCCAGATGGTGTGCCTGGTGGACCAGTACATCTCCCATGTCAATGCTAAGTATCCTGGGTCGATGCATGATGCCTTTACGATGCCTTTATCCTGAGGCATAGCAGCATACCAAGTATGATGTCCCAACTACAGAGGCACAGGGTGTGGCTAATAGGTGAGCCCTGGTTCCCACCCAGTGGATGTCGGTGTATGGGTATGGTGTGGGCCATATCGCATAGTGTGTGGCTAAATGTTGTCCCTCAATATTTGCAGGTGACTCTAGTTACCCCAACCTATCATGGCTACTGACCCCTATGAGGAATGCCAGGACAAGGGCAGAAGAACATTATAATGACGCACATGGTCAAACCAGAAGGATCATAGAAAGAACTTTTGGCCTCCTGAAGGCCAGGTTTCGGTGCCTCCATCTAACAGGTGGATCCCTGTGCTACTCACCCAAGAAGGTCTACCAGATAATCGTGGCATGCTGCATGTTGCATAACCTTGCCTTGAGACGCCATGTGCCTTTTCTGCAGGAGGAGGAGGCTGGAAATGGCCGTGTGGACAATGAAGATGAGGAGGCAGAGGATGAGGATAAGGACAACAGAACTGCAGTGATTTGTCAATACGTCCAATGACACAAGGATAAGACAGTGTAACTTCACATTTCCTTGTCATTTTTTTTTCACATTGTCTCTGGCAGGCTGTGATTTCCCACTTCTATGCCCCCTCACTGTACCCTTTGGCAAATCTTTTTCCAGATGTTGGTGCCCCACTATCACTCCTGGTGTGTTCACTGCAGCCAACTACAGGTCTATCCTATGTGAACATTACTGTACAGTTGATTTGCAATGTTTGAACCTTGTTAAATGAATACATACTTGAATCATTTCACATACTTCATACTTGTATTTTTTCAAAGTGTGTTTATTCAAGTGCTAAGAAGAAGAGGGGCAAGTGCAATGGGATTGGGTGATGATGGAGGAAAGTCCAGGGTATAGTTCCAGTCGCTTTGTAGAATAGGTGCATTGTCCAAGGGGACATAGGAAGGGGACCAATGGCAATTCACGGTGGACAGGGTGAATGTGAGGGACACAAGGATGACAATCAGGAGAGTCTCATTTCCTGGCGGGGGTCTTGGCAATAGTCTCTGGCTTCTGCCTGGATTGCAGGGGATGTTTGCGGGGTGGTTCTCCTTCTCCAGGGGCAGGGGTGCTGGTAGCCTGTTGGTCCTGTGGCGGGGCCTCCTGTCCACTAGCGGCAGCAGAAGTGGAAGGCAGTTAAGATGTCTGGCTAGTGGCCCCAAGTTGTGAGGTTGCCTCCATCATAATGTTGGCCATGTCTGCCAGCACCCCTGCAATGAAGACCAGGGTGGTGCTGATGGCCTGCAAGTCCTCCCTGATCCCCTGGTACTGTCCCTCCTGCAGCTGCCTGTTCTCCTGCACTTTGGCCAGGATCTAGCCCAGCGTATCCTGGGAATGTTGGTATGGATCCCAGGATCTCGGTGAGTGCCTCCTGGAGAGTCTGTTCTCTGGGCCTGTCCTCCACCTGGTGCACAGCAGTCCTCCCAGTGTCCCTCTTGTCATGTGCCTCTGTCCCCTGAACCATCTGCCCACTGCCACTGACCCCAGGTCCCTGATTGTCTTGGGTGCAAGGTGTGCCCTGGGGTCCCTGTAGTGGTGGGCACATTGCTGATTGACGTGTCCTGGGAACAGAGGCATGGGTATGCTGGGTGGGTGCTGTGGTGGTGTTTCCTGAGGGGTGAGGCTCTGTGGAGGTGTGTGACTGTGGCTGGGTAACCGACTGTCCAGAGGTCCCTGATGGGCCAGGTTGGTCATCCAGATCGAGGCGATTAGAGTTGCTGTCATCACTGTGGGCCTTTTCTGTGGGGGGACTGGATAGTGCTTGCACCTCCTCTCCGCTGACATTGGCTGGGATACCTCTGCGGATGTAAATGCTGTGTTATTGTTTCTGTGTGTGACATATTGTGCATGGGTTGGTTGCCCTCTTTGGTTGTATTTGCCCTGGTTGCTTTAACTTGTGTGAGTTGGTATGTGGTGGGCTAGCTGATTCTCTCTAGTGTGTATGCTTTGGTGATAGGCGTCCATGCAGGTCTGTGAGTGGTGTTCATGCATTGGTACGGCATGCAGGGCTTGGCATTGGCATGAGTGAGATGTGATGGTGGGGTTTGTGTCCAGTCCTCGTCCTACTCCAGCCAGGCCCTCAGGATGCATGATTGCCAAGACTTGCTCCTCCCATGTTGTTATTTGTGGCGGAGGAGGTGGGGGTCCACCACCAGTCCTCTGTACTGCAAGTTGGTGTCTTACTGCAATGGAACGTACCTTCCTCCGTAGGTCATTCCACCTCTTTCTGATGTTGTCCCTTGTCCTTAGGTGCTGTCCCACGACGTTGACCCTGTCCACGATCCTCTGCCATAGCTCCATCTTCCTAGCAATGGATATCTGCTGCACCTGTGCTCCAAATAACTGCGGCTCTACCCTGATGATTTCCTCCACCATGACCCTTAGCTCCTTCTCAGAGTATAGGCAGTGGGTCATCATTAATGGGCAATGGGTGGAGGCTCTGTGTTGCACAGAAGCCTGCATGACAACTGTCAGCTGGTGTCAGCAGAGCAGGTCCTACTGAACACATTACACCAAGTCATAGTCACTGACAATCGTAAGAGCCATCTACCGGTGGCTCTGGTTCCTTCTGAGTGGAGGGTGGGTGAGGATTCTCTGGTACCCTGAAAGTTGCTGTGAGCCCTGCCATGCCTGTAGATTGTCTGTAAGGCAATGACCTGGAGCACACTACCTGGATGGAGGTAGAGCTAAGGTCTCACTTGGAGATGATGGGATTGCCTGAGTGGGGCCATGGCTGCCCGGGAAGGGAGTCAGGGGCATCTGGATCCTAGAACAATGGCCCACACAGCTGCCAAGGAGAGAGTGCGAGAAACCGATCCCTGAAGTTCCCGTGGTGGAAGTTGATGGGGTCTCTGAGGATTAGGGCCCTCAGCCAACCAGGGAGGACATTGACACCCGAGGTGACATACCTGAGCTTGCTGGCTGGGATGTTGAGGGTGGGCCCACCAGGGCGGAATTCTGCACAGCACAGAGAGAGTGTCACACTCTTGAGGGCTTGAGGCAACAGGCCTCAGCCCATGCAGCAGGTCAAGTCTCTGGGGATCACTTAATCTACTGAGAAAATGATCTCCTCTTTAGCGAGCCTAAGACTCTGGGTGCTGGGGCAGCCTGTGTGCTGGTGGTCCCCCAGTGTTACTGGGCCTTCCTACTGGGTTTGGCTTATGACATACCCCTGGCAGGACATTTAGAGCAACACAAAACATTCACCAGGCTTGCTGCCCACTTTTATTGTCCCAGAATGAAGAAAGCCTCAAATACATTCTCCAGGTCCTGTCACACCTACCAGGCCAGTGGTAAGTCAGGGGAAAAGCTGAAATATCCCTTGATCACACTTCTCGCCTTTGAAAGGGTGGGCATCAAAGTCATTGGTCCATTAGACCCTAAGACAGCCCTAGGCAACAGGTTCATCTTGGTGTTGGTGGACCATGCCACACAGTACCCAGAGTCAATCCCTCTGAAGACAGTGACTGCACCTGTGGTGACCAGAACTCTGATGGGGATTTTTATCCGTGTGGGGTTCGCCAAAGAGATAGTGTCTGACCAAGGCACTACATGTCTTCGTACATAAAGTTCAAGTGGGATGCATGTGGTGTAACTCATAAGTTTACCACACCCTACCACCGCCAATCCAATGGTCTAGTTGAAAGGTTGACCTTGAAGGGCATGGTTGCAGGCCTGCCTGAGGCCATGATGCATAAGTGGTATGTTCTCTTGCCAAGCCTTCTTTTTGCCTACAGGGAGGTGCCACAGAAAGGAGTAGGTTTCAGTCCCTACAAAATCCTCCATGGCCACCTTGTCAGAGGACCTCTGAGCATTGTCAAGAAGGGGTGGGAGAAATCTTCCAGGAAACACCCCCCAGGATGTGGTCAGCTACTTGTTGGCCCTCTGGAACCAGATAGAGTAACCTCAAGGCCAGCCAGAAAGTAATGAAATGCTGATATGACTAGAAGGCCAGTCTGATAGAATTTCAGCCTGGCCAAAAAGTATGGGTCAAGGAGCCAGTAGAGCCCAGAGCATTCCAGGATGGCTGGACTGGCCCATATGACAGGGTGAGAGCCAGCATCCAGGAGGAGGTCTCCAAGATGCTAGATTTAGTGGGGATTGAACCCTCTAGCAGTACCGGGTCCAGATGCATGGTGTTGGTACCAAAGACTGCACCACCAGGTACCAAACCAGAACTTCGGTACTGCGTGGACTACAGAGGCCTTAATTCCATCACCAAGACTGATGCATACCCCATCCCTAGAGCTGACAAGCTCATTGACAGGATAGGCACTGCCAAATTCCTCAGTACTTTTGATTTCACACCAGGGTACTGACAGATCGCCTCAACTGAGGAAGCAAAAGAGAGATCAGCATTCTCAACCCCTGAGGGCTAATACCAATTATGGGTGATTCCTTTTGGCTTGAATAATACCCCTGCTATCTTCCAACTGTTGGTTAAAAGGGTCCTGGCTGGCAAAGAGGCTTTCTGTGCTACCTACTTAGAAGACATTGCCGTCTACCGTGCCAGTTGGGAGCAACAGAGGTGCTTCAGGCCCTGCAACAGGCAGGCCTGACAATCAAGGTCAGCAAGTGCCAGATTGGGCAGGGTTCTGTGGTGTATTTGGGTCACCTGGTAGGTGGCGGCAAGGTGCAGCCCCTCCAGGCCAAGATTGAAACAATCATGACCTGGCAAGCCCCTAAAACCCAAATCGAAGTGAGAGTCTTTCTAGGCCTCACTGGCTACTACTGAATATTTGTTAAGGACTATGGCACCATTGTTGTCCCCTTAACTGAGCTGACTTCTAAGAAGCAGCCCAGGTTAGTGATCTGGACAGAGGCTTGTCAGAAAGCCTTTGATTATCTCAAGAAAGCCATTCACACAGCACCTGTGCTTAGGGCCCCTGATTACTCCAAGCAATTCATTATGCAGAAGAACGCTTCAGAGCATAGGGGCAGTCTTAGCACAGCTGACTGAGGAAGGCCAAGACCAACCAGTAGTCTTCATTAGCAGAAAGTTACTTCCACTGGAACAGAAGTGGAGTGCATTTGAAAGAGAAGCATTTGCTGTGGTCTGGCCACTAAAGAAGCTGAGACCATACCTGTTTGGGACTCACTTCTGGGTTCAGACAGACCACAGGACCCTCAGATGGCTCATTCACATGAGGGGTGAAAATCCTAAACTCTTGTGGTGGTGGTCCATCTCCCTACAGGGAATGGACTTTAAGGTGGAGCATCGCCCAGGGACTGACCTTGTCAATGCTAACAGTTTCTCCAGATTCTTCTGCCTTAGTGAAGAGAGCTTCCAATGGGTTGGGTAGCTCTCCCCACTTTCAGCTGGGGGGTGGGGGGAAACATGTTAGACCTGACAGCCTTTTTTTGGTCTTCCCCCAACCTTTTGCCCGCCTCCCTTCACTTTTCTGATCTTTTTTTTTTTTGCTGGTTTTAGGACTGCACACTTTACCACTGCTGATCAGTGCTAAAGTACCTGTTCTCTCTCCCCTCAAAATGGTAACATTGGCTTCTACCCAATTAGTATATTTAATTGATCTATAAGTGCCTCGTAAAGTGCACTAGATGTGCTACTAGTGGGCCTGCAGGACTGGGCGATGCTCCACATAAGTAGCCCTTTAGCCATATCTCAGGCCTGCCATTGCAAGACCTGTGTGTGCAGTTTCACTACCACTTTGTCTTGGCCTTCTTGGCCTTTAAAACTACAAACCAAGCTTTAAACCCCCCTTTTATTACATATGTCACCCCTTAGAAAGGCCACAGGTAACACATAGGGCAGGGTGCTATGTAAGTAAAAGGCGGGATATGTAGTTGTAAGTTTTACGTGTCCTAGTAGTGAAAAACACCCAAAATTGCTTTTCACTATTGTGAAGCCTCTCCTCTCGTAGGCCAGTATTGGGAATTCCCTTATATACGTTTAAGTGGTAATTTCTGATCTGAAAGGAGTGGCATTGTCATGTTTGGTATAGTTGGAAAAGTAGTGAGTGTAGGAAGCTGGCCTGGTGTGTGGTGGGTACCTGAGGTACTTACACCATACACCAGGTATCCCCTATTTGTGTAGTGTAGGCAGTGTCTAGAAGCCAGGCTCTCTAGACGTAGCTGTGGATGAGCAGCCAAGGCTTATCTGGGAGACATGCAAAGCTCATGCAATATCACTGTAGTCACACAGCACTTGCACACATGAAAGAAAACACTCAGTGTTACGAAAATAAAGGGTCTTTATTACAGTAACACAGTACCAAAACACTAGATAGGCAACCCTCCAATAGGAAGTAAGTAAACACACTAAATATGTACACTAGTTATCAAAAATAGGCATACAAAGTGATGGAAAACAGTGCAAATGCAAATAGGCAATAGTGACCCTAGGGGGACCCCAAACCATTTACTAAAAAAAAATGGAATGTGAACACAGGACCCCCACGTAGGTAAGTGGAATGTGTAGAGGGGAGCTGGGGGGTACTATTAAACCACAAAGGTAAGTCTTGCAGTGCCCCCTAGCGACCAGGAGCAAAGGAGTAAATAACTAGATTTTCCCCAAACCACCCAAAAGGAAGAAAATGCAACACCCAGACAAGACTGAAAGAAACCAGTGGTGGATTCCTGAAGAGGAAGACCTTTGGAAGAAGGGGACCAGGTCCAGAAGTCACCAAAGAGTCCAGGAGGAGTAGGAGCTACTACCCACTCAGCTGTGGATGCAGGAATTGGTCGACGGTAGGACGAAGACGGTCAGAAATGCAGCCCAGGAGCAGGTGAAGAGTTCCTGGAGGATGCAGTCGACGTCCCACGCTGGATGGCTGCAGTCGGTCAGTGGCGTGAAAAAGCAACTAACAAGCACGGGGGTACTGTCCCGCGTGGGAAGGCAAGGGCTTACCTTCACCAAAGTTGGACAGCTGGCAGAGAGGACCAAGAGGAATAACCCAGACCACCACCCGTGATGCAGGATCCATGCCGCTCAGGATGAGAGGAGATCCACGCAGCCGGTCTTCGTTGCAGTTGGTGCCTGTGGATGCAAGGGAGTGACTCCTTCACTCCAAGGGAGATTCCTTCTTCCTTATCGTGTAGACTGAAGACTTGCCGCCCTCATTGGATGCACAGCTGGGGAAATGTTGCAGAAGCTGGATCATCCATCCATCAATTAAATCCAGCCAGGCTTCACTACGTAGCTAATCAAAGAACATGTAATACCCTTCTTACAGCAGGCATAAAATGAATAATCTTCAAGACCTGCTGTATTACTGTAATCCAATGATTTAGGAAAGAGCAAGTAAGTAATAACAATAATGACAATAACAGCGCTGTCACTTCTATGCAAGCAGCATTGCACAGTTCATGAAGATCCCACGTCCAATCATGCATTTTTGGGCCAATTTTCAGCATCACCGCAAAGATTAGAGATTGTCACACAATCAGCAGAATATATATGCTGACTGTGTTCCGCCCGGTGCCTATGCTCAGGACGACTAATTTTCCTCTGTCAGGTTGCAGGCAGTGACAAGAGCATATTGAGCCTGATTTGCTGAGCCAAATGATCAGGGGATCTGCTCTTTCTCTCATTGGATGGCTCTTTCTTTCCCTATTGGCTAAAATATTGCTTTACTTGCTGTGTCCTGCGCTGTATGGTTACGCCCAACTCTGCCGTAGATTGAACATGCTGCGTATTTTCAAGTGTAATTTCTGTTTAGAAGCCCTGAACAACAAGAAGTCATAAGTGACAGGAGAAATGGCAGGATAAGCAGCTTTATCCCTGCTGTTGAGAGTCATAAGTCAGATATGGCATGCGTTCCTGAAGCAGGAACACAAAACAAGAATCTTTGAAAATATAGTTGAAATGATGCGAGTCTCCTCAGGTAAAACTCATTACTTCTTTATTTTGGTGAGCTTCAAGGCACAGATCCAACAGGGCAGCCAACAGGAACCGTAACTGCCAAAGTCCCGAACAATATTTTACTCCCCATTCCATTACCTCACAATGGCACTACGCGTGCATACACACGTGTAGGCACACACAGGATATAACACATCTTTCCCCTTGACAACTAAATGAAAATAGAAAATTAAACAGCAATAATAAGATAAATACAATATTAACAATAATAAAGAAGGGAAAAAAAATCCTACACAGAACCAACACCAAAAGTGTCATCTTATGACTAATTACAACATTCTTCTAAACCCTCTATTCAACACAATCTCGCAACCACACAGGCTTTCTTCTTTCCCTTTCCGACCTTCTACACACATCCATTGGTTTATCTACATGCCTTCTTTCTTTCTCCACACACACTTTACCTTCTTCCACTTCTTTATCCAGCTGTGTTGCATCCTCAACCCCATTCCTTTGTACAGCTATCCTTTCTTTATTCCACCACTTGCCATCCTCCAATTTAAAGACACACCTTTTCACTTCCACCACTTTTTTTTGGCACAGAGAATTTGGAACTACCCTTGACAATGATTCCCGGTAATCCAAGGCGCACCTTTCCTTGTTTTTTCCTTTCTCCACATATTTACTCTGAGCTTGCTTCTGCTTCTCCAACACATGTTTCCTCTTCTCGCTCAGCAACTCCCCCTCACACATCCACGGACGCACCAATTTATTTATCACCTCCCTACCCTTGAGCAGAGCAAAAGGAGATAACCCTGTGGAAGCATTAGGTGTGGTGCGTTATGCCCACAACAATTCTTCCAACTCTCTTCTCCATTCTAAACCATTCACCAAAGATAGATGTATATTATCTTTAACCACACGGTTACACCTCTCCACCAGACCATTGCTCCTGGGATGATATAAAGATGTCCTTACATGTCTCACACCCCATTACTTCATGAATACATCAAATTCTTTAGATGCAAATTGCACACCTTTGTCTGTGACAATTTCACCAGGAACACCTTCCCTCATAAACAACTCCCTCAAAAACTTCAACACCTCCACAGAGGTCGGTGCCCTGACCCACTTGACTTCTGGCCATCGTGAAAAACTCTCCTCCTCATCGCACTCATTCCAACATGGCCTTTATGTGCTAAATTCAACACCTTCGCCCTCATACAATGAGGCACCACCAACAAATGTCCTCTTCTCACTATTCCTTCCACACAACTCAATTCCTGGAAAACTTCCTTATACATTCTTACCTCCTCACTCATCTGACTCCCATTCCATCCAAAAGTCAAATTCCTAATCAGATCTTGTAACACATGATCCTGCTTCACAGCATCCTTCCACTCCTGCTCACCAATGCAGCCATTTTCAGCCATCATAGTACATGCAACCACCTGGAGATCATCACACCCTTGATCATCACTTCCCATCTCCACTGGTAAACGCTATAGGCAGTCAGCAAAAACGTTCCTGACACCAGCAATATATTCCAATCTAAACTGAAACTCCTGCAACCTATAATGCCACTTGGCAATCCTGGGCGTTGCCTTGTACGCACCTTCCGTTGACAACAAATTAACCAACGGCTTATGATCCATCCTCACTATAAATTCAGTTCCCCACAAATACTTTCTGAAACGGTTCACACCCCTCCAACACGCTAAGGCCTCCTTCTCAATCACTGAGTAACTAGATTCAGCTCCACGCAGATGTCTGGACCCAAAAGCTACAACCTCTTCCTTCCCCTTCCTGGATTGCATTAAAACAACACCCAAACCATGCCAACTTGCATCCGTAACAATGATGCTGCGATCATTTGTGTCAAACGGTTTCAAAGGTATAGCCGCAGCTAAGCACTCCTTAATCTTATTGAATTCATCCTCTTTATACTCTGACCATGCAAACTTTGTTTTTTTTTGTAACAACTCGCATTCTTTTAGTTTTCTCTGCATACATTGGAATAAAACGTGAGTAAAACTCCAAGGGCCATATGTATGAAAAAGTGGCTTGCGAATCGCAAATAGCAATTTTTAAGAAATCGCTATTTCCGAGTCGCAATTGGCCATGTAACAATATTGCGATTCGGAAATAGAGATTTCTAAAAAATCGCTATTGGTGATTTGCGAGGCCCATTTACAGAATCGCAATTTGCATTTTCGCAAATTCCGATTTTTTGCGATTCGGTAAAAAATCGCAAATTGCGAGAAAGTTCGAGAAAGCACACCTGGAGGAGCCTGATGACATCACCAGCAGGAAATTAGTCATCCCAGGCAGTTTCAGGTGCCAAACACAAACCAGCATCCTGAGAGAGAGCAGCCCAGCCACACAGAGCAGCACTCAGAAGGAGCCAGCACACCTGAGCAAGGATGGATACCCCAGGCCAAGCACAGGAGAAGGGTGAAAGAAAGCGCAAGCTGAAATTCAGCGAGCAGGAGCTTGAGGTGCTGACTGATGAGGTGGTCAGGAGCCATGACCGCCTTTTTGGAAAAAGCTCAATCCAGGTGCCTGAGAGTGAGAAGAGGAGACTATGGGCGGACATACACTCAAAAATCTGCGCAATTGGAGTGGCACATCGCTCCATTGAAAAGATCAAGAAGAGGTGGTATGACCTGCGGTCCCATGCGAAGGAGAGGGTGGCAAGGAGACTTGCGGAGGCCAGGGGCACAGGAGGCGGTCCACCCACAGAGGCACCATCCACACCATCGGAGGACCTAGTCGAGTCCACACTCCTCCCTGAAGCTGTGACTGGGGTCACAGAGATCGACACCTCCGGCACACCAAGTACCAGCCAAGGTAAGTGCAATATTGATTTGTAACCCCATATGTGTATGCACAAAAGCCCCTTAGGAATTAGCAAGTAATGTTATACAGTGTGAGAAGTAGTCCAGTCCACATCTTAGAAGCAGCACAACAATGCATTATGGGAGTGGCAGTCCACAACCGAGAACTAACAGTAGCACATACAATGTATTAAAGTAGAGTGACACCCAGAGGAACACAACACAGTGTAGAGAAGTACCTGTACCTTTATTACCATTGTCTGACCGTAAATGTAACATACATAACTGACATGCTGCATATTGTTGTTGCAGGTGGGCCAGGCCCAGCAGCCACAGCATCAGCACGGGTAGGCGAGACAGACACCCATCTGGCCTCCGATTCAAGCACCAGGGGGTCCCTAAACATTGCGACTGTCCGACGCAGGCCCAGGGCACTGCCACTGCCAGAGCTCAGCAACGACTCAGATGAGCAGCAGGAAGGGCCAAGTACCCCATCAGCAACAGGCAGGCGCAGCCAGATGCAGGAGGTCAGGTGTCATCAGACCACAGCACCACGCAGGATGGTGACAGATTCCTGGGCACAGCAGCATGAGGCAGGTGAGGGTCCCTCCTTATTTGGTGGCCTGGAAGGTGCTATGTTGCAGCAGCAGCGTCTACAAAATAAGCGGATCCTCGGATTAGATAAGAACTTGCGCAAACATAACCGCAACATGGTGGGCCTACATCGCCAACTTGACTCCCTCAATAACAACATTGTACAGCTGCGTGACGGACAGGTGCAGGCATCACAGCACACCAGGGACCTCACAAGTGCTGTCCCTGAACTCTGCCAGGAGCTGCGCCATGAGAGGGTGAGCCAGCGTAGACAGGAGCACAGATTTCGGAACATGTTTGGCAGCTTCTGTCGTTCGTCTAACAGGGTGGCAAATTCAACAGCACTGATTGCCCATCATGCAGTGGCTGCGCAAGTGGAGGCAGCACACAGCAGCAGGGACGTTGTGAATGGACTTGTGCAGATCACCAATGTGATCGAACACATTATGGGACCAAGGTCAGCCACTCCGAGTGAGCTTGCACTGGGGTACACTGAGGACAGTTCCAGCCTCAGCAGTGTTGCTGTACCAGCAGCGGACACCAGATGGCGCAGTGCCAGGCACAGCACTGAGGGTGACAATAGAGGTGCCAGTGATGTAACTGGGCACCCGAGTGGTGTGCGGTGGTGCAAAAAATGACTCTAACTGCCAGTGGACTTCTGTTGACACTATGAAGTAATAGTGCATTACTCTGGTCCTTCATTGTTTTGAGTTTCTCACATAACCTGTTTTTTGTTATTACTCACACGTACATTACCTGACTTAAGGTAATACATTTATTTCACTACAGGTACAGTTGTTGGAGGATTTGTGTCATTTATACTCACGTCTGAAATGGTTGTGTGTAATGTCGGCACGCCTTTGCCTTCCCTCTGCTGCACTGGTCCTGTCCGCTGCCTATAGGGGTGTATGGGATCATCATCCTCATCAGATTCAGTATCACTTATTTCTACAGGTATGCCCCTGGTGGTAGCTATAGTGTGCAAGATTGCACAAGTAGCCACTATTCTACATGTCATCTCTGGGCTGTACTGTAGTGCCCCTCCACTTTTGTGGAGGCACCGGAAGTGATTCCTCAGCAGTCCAAATGTGCGCTCCACCACATTGCGGGTTGCCCTGTGTGCTGCATTGTATCTCCGTTCAGCTGGTGTTGCAGGATTGAGGTAGGGCGTCATCATGTAGGTGCGCACTGCGTAAGCACTGTCTCCTGGAAGGGACAGAAGGTATGATGAGTAACTGAGCCATCGGACATCGGCACGTCATCAATGCGCCAGTGTACAGAGGGACAATACCTAGTAGATTTCCTTCACCAAACTCCCCAGCTAGCAGTCGTGTGTGAATCCCGCTGTGGCGAAAGATGTACGAATCATGTGTGCTCCCTGGGTACCTGGCCACGAGATCAGTAATGATGTAGGAGGCATTGCATATCACCTGTATATTCATGGAATGTTGGTATTTATGACTGCGGTACACATACTCTGTGGCTGATGGTGCACAGATTGCCACATGTGTCCCATCTATGGCACCCAGGACGTGGGGGAACTGTGCTATCTGGTAAAAATCTCTTTTGGTTTGCTGTAATTCCTGTGGGGTGTGGGGGAATCTGATGTACTGTTGTAGTTTGCTCAGCATGGTGTTGATAAATGCATTGAAAAATCTGGAGAGGGTACTCTGTGAGACCCCTCCAGCTGCTGCTATGACCCCTTGATAGCTCCCTGAGGCAAGTAGGTGGAGGGAGCATAATACCTGCACATGGGTGGGTATGCTGTGAGTCCGTAGTTCTGCGCTGCAGTATGGGTTGTAGCTCAGCTATCAGATCAAGTATCATGGCTGAGTTCAACCTATACCTCTCATATATTTCCTCCTCTGTCAGGTTAAAAAGTGTAATGCGCACTCTGAAAATGCACTCCTGTCTTCTCCTCCCTCTCCTCAAACCTGCTAAGATCCTCATCCTCCTCGCCATGACATAGAGTTCAGCCATTGTTGAAAAGAGTCTGAGGCATTCTGGGCCTCTTTATATAGGTTGCACCTGGTTACCACCTGATTTCAGTTCATGGTATTTTGCATGTGCAAAATGCCATTCTGCGAAAAATCGCAATTTGCGATTTTTTGATGCATCGATTTGCGACTTGGATTTTGCGACTCGCAATTTGCGCCACGCAATTTCCTACTGGAGATACCGAATCGCAAATTGCGAGTCGCAAAAACAGGTCACAACGCAAAAAAACGCAAATTTTGCGATTTCTTATTTTTGGTCTGCGAATACCTTTCATGCATCGCAGACCACCTTTTTGCAGCCGATTTTTGCGATTCGCACCGTTTGCACATCTGGCTTCAAATGCAAAAAACATTTCTCAACTGGCCCTTATCAACTGGGGCCGGAAATTCCCTTATGGCTTGTACCAAACTTCCCTTTGGTTCAACACCCCGCTCAGACAAGGTATGTCCCAAATAATTCACACTGCTCACCCCAATTCTGCACTTATTCATTTCCAATGTTACCCCCTTTTCCTTCAAATTTCCCAATACAACTCTCAATCTACCATACAAATCTTCTCTGTTTGTTCCCCAAATCAAAATATAATCTTGAAAACACTTAACATTCTCCAGACCTCTGAACATTGCCTCCATTATCCTTTGAAACACTGAGGAAGCAGACGCCAAACCAAACGACATACGTTTATAACGATACGCTCCATTTGGAATGACGAAAGATGTCAAATGCCGAGAATGTTTGTGCAATACAACTTGGTGATACGCCGAAGATAAATCCAAGGTCGTAAACAGCTTTGCACCTTTAACCATGGTCAACATTTCAGTAATGTTGGGTAGAGGATGCCGATCGACCCAAATTCTTTCATTTAAATCTCTCAAATCAATACACATTCTCAGAGCTCCATTGGGTTTCCTAGCTAAAACACTTGGAAATAACCAATCAGAACTTTCAATGGGTTCTATACCACCATTAGCACACAATATTTCCAGTTCTTTTGTTAGCTCCTCTCTCATAGCAATAGGAACATGTATTGGTTTGTGAACCACAGGTACCACCCCCATCTTTAACTGTATCTGATGTACAAAACCCTCTATTCTCCCCAATTTGCTGCTAAGTACCTCTGAGAACTCCTTCCCCCATACACAGCACTCCTCCAAAATTTAATTTATCACATCATGGCAAATCATGACCTGTTCATCACTGTTCGGATCCAACACAATTTCCAATTTCTTCTCATCCATCCACCCCAACAGATTACCACCCGTCCGTATCACATAAACTGTAGTTTATGTGTGATTACCTTTAAACTCTACTGTAGCTCCAAATTCCCCTACTACATCTATAGTCCACCATACGCCACAGGAGTTACATTGGATTGTAATAATTGGACATTTTGTAACCTGTTATAATCCGCTAAACTGATCAACGTGAAAAACGACCCAGAGTCCGCCATCATCTGATACTCACAACCATTGATTTTCATCAAACACATAGGTCTCCTGTTTTGTATTTGAGACACCACATATGCATCTTCTTCAACCATCAGCACCACATTTTCCTCACCGGAATCACTTTGATTTTCTTCCACTGGGTAAGATTCCACTAAGTTCACTGACTTTGCACCCCTGGAATCTTTCACCCAGTCCCCTTTGCATACCCTCATAAAATGCCCTTTCTTCTTGCACCTGGTACAAACTTTGTCAATAGCAGGACAGGACTGCGAGTTACCCAAATGTTTTTTGCTCCCACAGCGATAACATTCACCAAACTTACTACTACCACAACCACCCGACTGGAATTTCTCTTTCTTAGAAAAACGTTTTGTCTGAACACTTTGCACATCACTCTTCATACTCATTTGTTCCATGTACTTAGTAGTGGACTCAATACTACTGGCAATCTCTATAGCTTTGTCCAAGGTGAGGTACTCCATTGTCAACAATTTTTCCTGGACTTTTGTACTATTAGATTTTCCGACTATTTGATCACAAATTATCTCCTCCTCAAAAGACTTGAACTCACATGTTGCTGCTAAAACTCTTAAATCCCCCACAAAACTCTCTACAGATTCATTTGGCATTTGTTGCCTCCTGTAAAATTTATGACGCTCCATTATAACATTTTTCTTCCTTTTAAAGTGAGCATCCAAGGCTTTTCTAACCGCCCAATATTCGTCAATCTCATCTCTTTCTCCTGCCCTGCAACAGGCACAATTGATAAGTGTTTCAAAATGTTCCTACCCTCAATTCCCAAAGAATATTTCAAGAGAGCAAGTTTCTTCTTTCGAGTGAAAATGTCTCCATCAATGGCATCCAAATACGCTTCAAATCCTTCAATCCATTGCTCCCAGTCCACAGGTGGAAACCCTGGTGAAGCCAAAAATGGAATTAGAGGTAGCACTGCCTGTTGCATTTTAGTACAATTTTGTTTTTTAAACTTGCCCAATAAATAGAATTCAAATTTAACTTCCAATTGGAACCTCACTCCACAAATAACACCATGACCCACATAAAAAATAGCAGTTTAAGAAAGAGAAAAATAAACGTTTTAATTGCACGAGTATGCCAAAACAGTTAAACAGTTAAACAGTTAAACAAAGAACCTGTGTCCTTTTGAAAACCACATAACGATCAGCCCCAAAACAATCCTCCAGAGGCCGCCAACTCCTCTGTGAATAATCTTTAAATAATTCACTTCCTTCGACTGGATGGTCTACTTCTCTCCGCTGGCACACGTGATTAATAAATCACAACGCAGATCGCAGGCGTCAGCCGCGTAGCCCAGGAACTCCTTCATTCCCCTGTGGCCTCGCAACGAGTACACGCGTCTACTGAATTTGGACACATTGCCAGGAACAATAACGTCAGGCGCGTAGCTGACGCGTTGCCCAAGAAACTCCTTTCTTCCTAGAGTACACGCTGACAACGTTGCCAAGGAACCAACAACATTTGACGTGAGCCGCAGTACGAGGTTCCCCGTGATGAAACGGGACGCGTTGTCAAGGAAACGTCAGGCGCGTAGCTAACGCGAGCCGCCGCACAAGGCTCAAGTGACGATGCACATACACTCCTCCCTGCAGGCAGTAACACCGAGTACACGGACCCGATTATTGCCAATTTCAGGTCCCCACTTAGCTGAGAAGCCTGAAACCACCAGTCGATGTTTTAAACACCAGAGCTCACCAGCATTGCACTGAAAATGTGCACCGCAGCTCTCCACATCATCGCTGTCGCCACCCTGTTGGAATTTCAACTGCGTAGTTCGAATGTCCCTCGTCGCCACTGAAATGATGTGAGTCTCCTCAGGTAAAACTCATTACTTCTTTACTTTGGTGAGCTTCAAGGTACAGCATCCAACAGGGCAGCCAACAGGAACCGTAACTGCCAAAGTCCCAAACAATCTTTTACTCCTCATTCCATTATCTCACAATGGCACTACGCATGCATACACACGTGTAGGCACGTGCAGGGTATAACAATAGTTTATTCAAGTTTAAAATCGGAGTGTGAACCGTATCAGCACCCACATTTGTCCCATGCAAAACAGGGTCATTACTTGGATGCATGACATTGCATGTAACTTTTTAATTGTCACTGAGCGTGCCTATTTTGTGTCCCAATCCTTTGTGATCCCTTTCTCTTCCGGGCCAAACTAAGACAAGCATGCTCTGTAGGAAACTTTTACTTTTTTCTGCCAGACGTCAGGTTCTGTCTGACATTAAGGCCCAGATTTAAGAAAAGTGTCGCTTCTGTGAATGAAGCACCACTTTTCTTGCACCCCATTGCGCCCCCCTAACGCCACCATGTATAAGCTGTATTAATTATATGGCACTATTGTGGTACTTTGCAGGATTAGCATTAAAAATGTTGGCGTTAATCCTGCAAGGTACATAGAGGCCCATCATAAACAATGGTGTGTCTCAATGTTATGCCTGCTCTGAGCAGGCCTAAAAAATGATGCTAAAAATAGCGTAGTGGAATCTCAGACTCCACTGGGCTATTTTTATGGGCCCCCTGCCAGAGGAACGGCCCTGTGCATACATTATGCCTGGCGCTGCCATGATGTGGCGCAAGGGTTTACAAAGTGGTGCAATACGTTCATTACACCACTTACTAAATTTGGCGTGTCATTTTTGCCAACCTAACACCACATTAGTGTCACAAAAATGTTGCGCTAGGCTCTTTTTAAATTCGGGCTTAAGTTTTCCTTGCTGCTTGTTTTAGCCAAGAACTTTCCCTCCTGTAACAAGAAGGGAATGATAGATGGCGTGTCATACATATCATTTTAGTTCACTTGTGGCCCAACAATTTAGGAACGTAATTTATGATACAATTCGAATATGAAGAGTAGTCTGCAGTTCACCACTGGAATTTTGACAGAGAAAATAATGTTGGTGGACCAGTGTCAAGAGCGGCTTCAGGGCTCTTCCTTGGGTGTAGCTGTCAGTTGCGCAAGAGGTGCAGTTGTAATGAGTACCGGGGGCCTAAGGAACGGTGATTATTGTGGTATGTTACAACCCAAGGGAGCCTATTGTCCTTGCCTGCACTATGAACCATGGTTCCTTGCCACAATGTTATCTCTTTCCGTGTCTGACTCTTGACAGACCTGATACAGCAGGAAAGGATCCCAGTTTATACTAATGCATGCTGGTCCTGCCTGTGGCCATAAAATTGTTACGCCCTGTAGGCCTGATGTACGACCGGATTGATTAGATGTCTTTAACTGACCCAGGCTAAGAAGTGCGCTGCCGCAAAGGGATATTGCTGCATCTGAGCACTATTCATTTTATACTTTTTATCACCTCTTTTACGGTCCCTTTCAGACAGTGCATTTCAGAAAAGGGGTGGTTTCTGAAATTAATCCCAACTGCCTCGATCCTCTCATGATAGAATGTCACTCCAAGTGTCACACAACTGAAATGTCACACAGCATGCAGCAAAAAAAAAGAAATGTCACACACAAGCAAACTATAACCCTGGCCGCTACGGCAAGGGTTAATGGTTCCATACTTCAGCGGCCTGCAATTAGTTGTAAGAGAATCCAGCTGGCTGAAGTGAGTACCATAATCATGAACTTCGAGGCTGAAATCATTCTCCAACTATTTCTTCTCCACCGATGATGGTAACGGCGTACCTCTCAAACAGTCACACAGCTCGCATCTGATAGAGCGGTGAAGCGCAGGTTCCACGAAGGCCGAGATAGGCAGGAACTTCACTTAAGCAGGTCACCAATTTCGTGAAGTTACACGATACATGAGTTATATATAGTTGAAGAGTACCTTTATTAGTGAGTGGGTAGTCACACAACCTCCTTTCAACTGACTTCAGGGTTACAAGAATAAAGAATACTTTCAATGACACGTTCTGCATATATTAAAGCTGAATACAAAATTTACACTAAAGCATTCTCACATATTCAAGCAGCACATACAAATTAAGCTAAATACTCAACACGTCAGAAGTGTGCCTCATTTTTGTTTTAGCTTTGCTGCCACAGACGGGTAAACTCCCTTTTCCTCTTTTGTTTTATCTACCTGCCTCAGAGTTAAGGGGAGCAAATCTTAGCTGTTCGAGGCTGTGCTAGATTTTATTACTTCAGTCCATCTTCTATTTTCCCTTACTTGCTAAAGTTAACAGCACACTTAAGTAATAGGCCTAAGCCAAGCTTATTTAATATGACAGCAATACACCACCAAAGTGTCTTAGGCAGCAGTCCCAAGGCAGCTGATGCTATCCAACCAGTGCAAGAATTTTTCTCTAAATTCTCAACTTGAAATATTACTGCTAATCATGCAGGCATAAAAAAGAACTGTAGCTCACTCTGTGCTGGTCTTTGTTCGATTACACTGGTCAGATCCTTGTCTGGTGTGCACGACTGCTACCATTAAGCTCTCACTTTTCACCACGAACTACTAGTGACTCTTAATTGTAAGCAGGGATGGAGCAGTAAGTTACATGATCAACTCTCCTCTCAGAGGCATGTGAGGCTAAGTTAAAGTGAACCATGTGCTGCACTGTCATCTGAATGGTCTTTGGGGTTCACATGCCAGGCTCACAAACCGATAGGCCAATATAACTGAGGCAGAGAGTTTTCAGGCCCACCTTTGAAAGGCAAAATAGCTTAAACAGAGTCAATCATATCTCAGACTAATGTGTTTCAGCATATACCTCTCAACCTATTTTTACATAGGTGACAACAGGATTTTGTGATGGGTGGCTCCAACTGAAGGCATATACCTAACCTTGTGAATATTCCCAGGTCCCAGACTGGATCTGGAAAACTTAAAATAGCAGTGCTCCTGAGAACGGGTAGGTGGCGCTGTGAGAATCCGCATCAACTCCATTTCACTTTGTAAGTGACACACGCAGGTCCACATATGTGCGCTGACGTCAGTTTCTTTCATAAGCCTGCCTGAGCCTTCAGAAGCATGGCCCATTTGCGAACTAGAAGAGCCAGTATGCAGATTCTGAAGCTGGGAACTTTTTAGATGGAAAAGGAGACCATTCCACAGAACAGCAAGGAGGGCAGGCTGGCAGTGAGGAATCTGCGGTTAAATAGAGTATCCAACAGAAAGATCGTTGCTGAAGGTCAGTAACTTGTTCATCTGATGGATACTTCTAATCACAGATTCCTCACCTTTGGAATAGATACCAAAGCAGTATCTCTCAAGATGGAGGACCTTTGGAATGGCTCAGACTAAAAAGACCTGCAGGACCGAACAGGCAAAATGTCCATCCCTGAAGATGTGACTATCAAGTGCTTTGTGAATGTGCGCACTGAAGCCTACAAAGCTGCCTGACAGAGATACAGAGAATGGCAATCCAAGTGCCAACGCAGTGGTGGCAGCTTTAGCTCTGGTGGAATGAGATCTGAGGCTTTCTGGAGGCTGCTTTGTAGCTAACTTGTAGCAGATCGTAATACAGAAGACTTTTGAGTACAAAATAGTTCGCTTCTGGACCACTTTGCCCTTCTTTGCTCCAGAGAATCCTGCCAAGAGCTAATTGACCATCTGATGTTCCTTGGTTTGATTGATTTAAAAGCTCAGTGCTTTGTTAGGGTCCAGGTGATGGACTCTCTCTTCCTTTTTCAAGGAATGAAGCAGAGCAAAGGAAGTATGAAGAGTAATGGCTTGTCTGACGTAAAAAGGAGTCACCACCTTTGGCAAGAACGCAGCTCAAACTCGAGTCCTCGCCAAAGTGTCTGGGGAAAAAAAGGGGTGTAAGCCAGCTGGACCAAGAATGCCTGATGTTCAGTCACACAGCATGTAGATATTATTGCAACTAAACAGACCGTTTTTAAAGTGAGGAGGTGCAATGGACATTTGTGCATTGGTTCAAAAGGGGTACACATGAGGAAAGTGAGAACCAAATTTAAGTCCCACTGTGGCATCACAAAGGGCTGTTGTGGAAACATATGTTTCAAACCGTTAGGGAAACGCATCACAACAGGTGATTGGAATAAGGAGTGCTGGTGCGGCAAATAAAAAAGGCCAAAAGGGCTGACAAGTAACTTATAACTGTGCTCACGTCAAGGTCCTTGTTGGGCCAAAGGCAAAAATGTCAATACATCTGACAGTTTGGCCTGCAAAGGGTCAGTCCGGCAAGTAGTGCACAAGGCCAAACACTTATCGCAGCACCCGGCATATGCAGATTTTGAGAAAGCGTGCCTGGGTGCGAGGATTACATCAAAGACTTTGGTTCAGGAGATCAAAGATTAACTTAGTTCTCAATCTCCATGCATGGAGGTGCAAGTTGCCCAGGCCCAGGAGGAAGACCCTGTCTTGCTGATGTGACAGCAGATCCTCTAGTAGCAGCAGTCTAATCAGAGAACAGATTCTGAAGCCCAGGGGTTCTGGATAACACACACTCCTGGCTCTATCTTGAGCCACTAGGATGTTTTGTGCCTGGTAGTTCCTGATCTTTTGAACTCCGGGAAGGAGAGGTAGTGGCAGGAAGGCATACAGGAGTTTTGTGTTTTACTCCATGTGGGGGAGGTTTTTTTTTGGGAACTCCAGAGTGCAAAAATATTGACATTGTTCATTCTCAGCTGTGGCAAAAAGATCAAGCCAGGATTCTTCCCATTGGTGGAAGAGGCCGGTGGCAGTTACACCTTTGGATGTAGCTGCCATTCATGATCTGCTAGGAGTCATCAGCTGATTTTGTCTTCCCTAGCATTTAAAACTTCCTGCCAGGTGGTGTACCACTATGCAAATGCCCCGACGACACAGACATGTACAGAGGTATAGAGCTTCCTGGCACTCTATCCCACCCTACCCTACCCTGCTTGTTGCCGTACCACATGGTGGTGGTGTTGTCCGTGTGAACTAGCACCAAACTCCCATTGATGGTGGGCAAGAAGGCCTTCAGTGTTAAGTGACTTATCCGCAACTCCAGCACATTGATGTGGAAGATGGTCCCTGATGGAGTCCGCAGTCCTATAATTTCCACCTCTCCCAGATTGCCTCCCTGACCCAGCAGTGACATGTCCATCACCACTGTCAACTCTGGATGGGGTAGGGAGAAAGATCTGTTGCTGGTCCAATTGCAGATGAGCAGCCACCAGTGCAGGTCTTTTGCAATCTCCTTGACACCTGTTCCACATGTTACCCTGGTGCTGGGCACACTGAGACCCAAGGTCCCACTCAGAGCTTGCATGTGCCATCTGGCATAGTCAGTGAGTGGGATGTAGGAGGCTAGCAGGCCAAGAATCCTCAGAGCCATCCTCGCTGAGACCCAGGACAGAGGCTGAAACACTGAGATCATAGCCCAAATGTCCTGGACTTGTTAGTCTGAAGTGAAGGCCCGAAAGCACACTGTATCCAGGATTGCTCTGATGAAAATGACCCCCTGCAAAGGTGTCAATGTGACTTTGGCAGGTTGATTGAGTACCGCAATGTCAAGAGGTTCACTGTTATCAGGAGGTGGCCTGCGACCGACTGTGGCGAGCCTGACTACAAAAGTCAGTCATCGAGGTAATGAGACTGGTACCCCGAACTTCTGCAGATGGGCAGTGACCACAACCATCACTTTTGTGAACACCTGAGTGCTGGTGAGCACAAAAGGGAGCATGGCAAACTGAAAGTGCTTGTGGGCCACCTTGAACCGCAGGTAGTGCCTGTTGGCTTGCAGTACCAGGATATGAAAACAGGTGTCTTAGAGGTCCAGCGCCACAATCCAGTCTCCTGGATGTAGGGTAGATAGAACCTGGACCAACACAAGCATTGTTAATTTGTCCTTTCTCAGGAAGGCGTAGAGAGGACAAAGAGCCATAACTGGACAAAGGCTGCCAAGGTTCTTTGGCACAAGGGAGTAGCGGGAATAACCTCCAGTCCCTACTTCAAACCGGTACTCTCTGCCTTCCAAAATAGCCTGCACCTCCTCCCCATACAACAGACAGATGGTCCTCCAAAATGTACTCTGATGTAGGTGGGAGGTGTGGTGAACTGGCAAGAATGGAAGGATGTAGCCACACTGGACAATTTGAAGACCCAGTCTGTCAAATGTAATGTTGTAACACACCTGTAGGAAGTGGCTAACCCTGCCTCCTACTGGGGGTTCTGTGCCACCTAAGGGCACACTAAAGAGGTTTTGAAGTTGTTGCCTGAAGGGCGGGAGAATGCACTTCACCTAATAGCTTGGTTGTCTGTTGATCCCAAGGCCCCACCTCAAAAGGGGTGAAAAGCCTGATGAGCGGGTGGTGGGGCCTGACGCTAATGATATGACAAGTCCATGGCATATCCCCAAAAAGAACAAAACTACTGGGAAAATTGCCAGCCTGGTGCTGAAAGGATCAAAGAACATGCTGTGGCTCCATTCTCTTTAAAATGCTCTAGGGACGAATCTACCTTTTCAACAAACAGGCAGGAACTGTTAAATAGCAAGTCCATTATGTCACCTGGATGTTCCCGGAGAAGCCCGTGGATCTCATCCATGCATGATGCTTGAGCACCACGCTTGTCCCAAGAGCCCTTCCTAGACAGTAGTGTCTAGGCCCAACCAAATGATAAACTTGGATGGTAAGAACTCAACAACCCAGTCCCAAAGAGTATAGGTATAACATTCAATGAGGCAGCGGGCATACACCGATGTCAAAGCAAATCTGGACGAACAGAATATTCTTTTGTCAAACGTTTCCATATGCCTTGACTCCAACAGGATGAGCATTTAGAAAGGTGTCCGGTTTGACTAAGCTGGTGGATGTCTGAACCTCTATACAGTAACAGTAGCGAAAGATATATTTTTCTTTCTTACTGGTTGAGGGGAGGAATCAACCCAGTATCAGGATAGGTGTCCAACACATTGGAACCTTGTAGGGAGGGAAAAAGTAATTCCCTCTATTACTGTCTCCATATGGCTGGATCTGGTTGTAGTCTGAGTCAACAAAGCTAGTGTAGTGTCTGCGCGACTATGCAGTAACGAAATACTGCTGAATCTAAGTCGTTGCATATTGGCTGTGTCACATCAGGATCAGGGTGCAGCCTTGGTTGAGACAAATGTGGCTTACAGTCAGATGCCACAATAGTTTATGGCTCCTCCATCGGCACTTTTGGCATCGGTGTTGAAGTCAGAGAAGCTGGCACAGATTTTAGCAGCAACTGATGTGGTTTCAAGGGGAACACAAAGTTCAGAGGACGGATCTGCTAGAATAATCTAACTGGAGGCCTCTCCAGCTTCTTAGGTCCCAAAGGTGCACCAGTGGAAGATGGACATATTCCAAAAGTAAATAGAATGGCCTCTAGAAAGGCCTCAACCCACTCAACGTCCCAATAGACCTGGGAATTCAAAGTGCATCAGGAATAAAGATGGAATCAGCTTCTTGGAGGCATGCTGACACACTCACACTTTCTCTGGAGAATGAGAGTGGTGGGAAGAAGCCAAGTCTCACTTGCATTTTGCCTTCTTGGACTTACCTAAAGACTTTGGCCATGAAGATCTGCTTGGGAGCAACTTCGGGAGCTGGAGTGGGTCCACACAGTTAACTCTGATCTGGAGTGATACCTGCATAGAGCTTTGTAATGTTCTGCTTCGTAGAGCTTCACTTCGCTTTCTCAGAAGACTTTTGGGTTCCTCTGGGAGTAGTTGTTGCAGGCCTTGGAGCATTGTGCTGAACCCAAGCACCAGAGGCACACCTCGTGAGGATCTATCGTAAACATCTGTTTGCCATATTCCCTACAAGGTTTTGGAATCCTGTAGTCATAGTGGCTGACATTTTCCTTTCACACTAGTAACCTTTTAGAAGTACCCATTAAAAGAGGGTGATTTGGAGGTATGCTAAAGGGCCAATGCATCTGAATGGATAATGGAAGTAAGAGAGAGTCTGCCATTGTCAAAACCTTGCCTCCCAAGGTTGCTCCAGCTGGGACACAGTCAAAGGCGTTTATGGCAGTAGAAGGAAATAATCTGTGTGTGTGTGTGGGGGGGGGGGACTCTGACTCTGTAATTGGATTATCTGTTTCAGTGGACAACAACTGCTTTCTTTTAGAGCTGAGGTAATATGATTCGATTTCCTTAGTTTTAGGCATTGCCTCACTGCCTGATTTGGATCCTTTGCTGTATTTGTTTTTTCTTTTTTGGTGAATCCTTATACCTTATGCGCTATGCTGCTTTAGTCCAGACAAGAAATATCTAGGCACCTAGTAAGCCCAGTTCCCTGCATTATTAGAAGAAACACCAAACTGAACATATGAATGAGCAATTGCTGGAGAATCAAATTAATCATACATAATCCTTTTTCATGATCTTTAATGATCTCGGCGCATCCAGTAAATCTGACAAACACATCTGAATCCTCGTAAAGAAGTTCATTATCACGACTTGTGTTTACTTAGAAGCTGAAAGAATAGTTGCAAATGCTCAAAACTCATCATATGACATGACCAATCAACCTCCTCTTGAGAATGGGATACACAGAATAAAAGATGCTGAATACACTAAAAACAAGCATTTGCAGTGCAATAGGGTCTCACATTTCTCCAAGTCACAGCTATTAGTAGTTTTAAACTCCCAACTGGATTTTTCTTGCCACATTGAATGGAAAAAAACAGCGCAATCGCGCTGCTACAGTTCACTCGTAGTGAAACCTATCGGCAAGAGCGCAATTATCTACGTATCCGACAAAAGTGCAATAAACTATGTAACAGGGTCGATGTTCTGCAAAGCGCTCGACTTCTGCCAAGCGAGAGTGCGCTGCGAACAAAAGATAAAAAGTAGTCCACAAACCTGATGGGAAACAGCGAGCTTTGCATGTTTTCAGTACTTGGTCGCTGCGCTCGAGGAGGGCTAACCACCGGAAGAGGCATGACGTATGTGTGCCTTCCACTAATGAAAGCCAGCAGATTTTAACAGGCAAGCCCACGAACTAATGAAAGACACTGACGTGACATGGACGGGGCTCCGAGCCCTTTTCTAACTCCTGAAGCGTCTCGCAAGCGAAACGCATGCGTAAGCACATGCGACGCAGGCTCGACCTTAAAAATGGAAAAAGAACCTAAACCTGTATTAGACAATTATGATTAACTCCTGCAAGTGTACCAAACATGTCAACTTCTGTTATGCTTCTTGCTGCTCCCCTCCCCTCCCATCCAGTACTTAGTTTGTTACTATAATCTAATGGTAATGCTTTTTGAGCAGGAGCTTTCTCTATGTAATATTGAAAAAGTATACTTCATTTTATTTACCATACGAATAGAAACAGAATTCTTAAAAAGAAAACTGCACATAAATAATACACATATATGGTTATTTACAAACAATAAGTCATTTTGTCCTGACTGAAGGGAGAGAACGCAGTTTAATTAGTATTAGAACACTGGAATGTTGGGAGCTCCATTGCAAACAGTTGAGTGCTCCGGGCTTCTAATGGCCGGTAGAAGCCCGCAGCTCTAACATCGTGATGCTTGTATTGACAGCTGTTGCTGTGAACGAAGGCCTGATGGAGCTGACGGATGTCAATACCCTCGGCTCCGTGAGGGCTGTTTTACTAATTAGAACATTCTGCCCTTTAGTGGCAGAATGTTCCAATATCCATATAGCCTGCCGTAGCTGGGCTATACCGGGCATTAAAGGCCCGCTCACTTTCGGCTCAGGCCTTTAACGATGTAGCAGGCCTTTAATGACCAGTATAGACCGCTATGGCGGGCTATAAGACTATGATATAACATTATAGCCCTCTGCAAAGGGCTATTACCATTGATAAAGACCCTGAAGTTGATTTATATGTGACCAGGGCCAGTAACAAGGGACACGGGTTTTAACAATCGGGATAGCCTAATGCACAATTGCTGCTGTTCCACCGACTCTTGGTAGAATGTTCTAAATGAAAACGGGAGAGAGATTGGAATGTTAGATCACGAAGTCTATATCAATCATTACTGGACCTGAGACATATCAATGCCTTTCCTTTCCAATGTTCTAATGTGAACTTTAGCCTCATGGTAAAACAGTTTACATACAAATGTCGTAGGGCATAACAACTAAAGATATAAAGATTGAAACTAAAACACCAAAAAAGGAATACCTAAAAACGGAATTCATTTTGAACAGAGCGTAAAACTGAAATTCTAATCCTGAAATAGATGAAACTCGGAATACAATAAAACGAGCAGTTAAAAGACTAAAAAGCTCATAGCAAGTGAAAATGAAGAAAAACACTGCTATGTACTGGGCACGGAAACAAGTACATTTCCAGTAATGACAAATTTAACACTGCACACAATGTATTATCGACAAAATATATTGTACCCAATTAAATGAAATAATATTATTTCTAACACATAAATGTCAAGTAGACATAGCAATGTAAAACTATTTCCTATAAGATGAATTTCATCTTTAAATAATGAGAAACCTCCTATTTCACCTCCTCGTCCCATCCGCCACCAAACTAAGAAAATCCCTGAATTCATGACCCAATAAATGCACTGAAAGATTAAAGAAAGCACATCCTTGCGATGGACAAGAATTCATATATTAAATTGAAGTAACTTTAATCCAGAACACTTTCTTCTAATGAAAAACAACTTCACTGATGCTCTGCCTAACATTTTACAAGTTATTTAAATGTTTGTTCCATACTGTTTCCGGTCATCATCAACAACTACATGGAGCTGTGTGGTGCTTTTCTCACAGGTACCAGCATCAGGATTCACCAATATGCCAATGATACACTACTCTATTTGAAATCTCCTCTTCTTGAGACATCCACCGACTCAAACACTGCCTGCATTTTATCCAGACTTGGATTTTTATCTAGGGCCTTCTTGAAACCCATCCAAAACAGAATTCAATGTTTTTTGCTGAGAACAAGAAATAGTACAAACCTGAGTCAGTGACATGAACCTTGATAGCTTTGAACCCCAACCTTCACAGAATGCCAAGTCACTTTTATTCACCCTGCACACCAACTTCGCCCTCAAGGAACAAGGAACACATTGCCAATAAACACGGTCTGGTACCAGTTTGCTCTTCTAACTAAATTGAAACTGTTTCTTCCAGAAAGTGACTTCAGTACTGCTGTTCAAGCCCTTGTACTCTTGTATCTGCATGGTGGTAATGCCTTACTGCATGGCCTCTGAGACTCCACAATGGCACCCTTTAAAGATATCCTACCTGTTGCAGCAGGTCTCATCCATGGCCTATAGAAATATGATCACGTCAACCCCATTCTGATGGAACTCCATTGGGTCCCCTTGCCGCCTGAGGACAGCTTTTATCTCATTAGAATCAGTTTAACAACTGAACTTGTTCATATCTGAAAAGTATGCAGAAGGTGGTGGATTATTTTGCAAGTTCATGAATTCCAGAATTATGAAGAAAATGTTGCTGCTGCAGAATCGTATTATTACAGTGGCCCTGACCTACATGTATACAATTCGATAAGTGTGCCTTCTTTCTGTAATTATGATTTGAAACTGTCGCCTAGAATTCAATGTCAGATTTACTGTGTTCACACCATAGAATTTATCAAAGCATCATTTTCCAACAGGAAACAGCCTTGCCGAATAATATTGTAAATAATTTATGTTGAGGCTGGTAATTTAAGCAAATCAAATAGAACTGATTCCATCCTTTCATGGTGTCTTCTGCATGAACTGCAAGTTAGTCTATCCAAGATTTAATGAAGATGAGCACTTTAGGTCTGAGTATGGCATGCAGTCAAAGCTAAAACTTGTCAAACTTGAATTACCTAGGCTGCACACTCCTACCAACTCACTCACCCAAGTTCTTTAATTTTGCATTGAAGGAGACTAGATTCATATTCTGTAGGAAATTGCCAACAAATGTTGGACTGATGCTGCTGTTTTTTCAACTCTGTAGTGCACTGGGCCCTAGTGTACAAGCCCCAGTGCACATGCTCTGACTCCCTTAAAAGTGAATGTCCATTTGGCTAATCCCTAATTGGTATAGCTAACTAACTATAAGACCCTAATATATTTCCGTTTTTACTACAGTAAGGTCAATAGTTCTGTTGGCTAACATGGAGTTTCACTAACTCATGCATCTCATGGGTGCTATCTTCCATCTGGAACCACCAAACATGGTACTTGAAGGTATCAAATTAATCATGCATTAAAACAGACTTATTGCTGAAGTCAGATGTAAGGTACCTTTAAAGACAATGGTGACTTTAAAAAGTCACCACTTTGTTGCCAAAACCTCTTTTAGCCACTCCTGACTGTCGCCTGAGACAATAGGCTGCTCTCCTGCACAGAAGTGTTAAGCGCTCCCAAGTACAGGTAACAACAAGAGCCACCAGGATGGCTACCGGGCAGTGGCCAAAGATGGCAGCTTCAAAAAGGTTACCGCCTCAGTCAAGCAAATGGTGGTCACACCTTAGTCTGGCTGCTCCTTTTTGTGGCAAACAGGCTAGCATCCCCTTCAAAGAGGGAACCCCGTTGTAGAACCGTTTTTCCTGAAGAAGTGGTTCATTATGCTGGGTACACCATAGAGGTGTGCCAAGAGCTCCTCACAGGGGAAGAAGAACTGAGCCATTTTGGGTTCAGGCAGATAAGGGGACTCTGGGATTGTTTTGGGCCAAACCCCCAAGAAATTATGTAAAGTGTGAGGGTGCACTGTGGTGAAACTGCCTCTCCCCCTAACATGAAGATGGCATAAAAAAGTGTCACCCTGCCCCTCAGTCCTCAGATAACTACTGAACTGGAAAGAAGACAGTAGAAGGACTGGCTTACCGCTCTCCATACCTTGCAAGAGAGGCAGCACCAAAGACTGGCCTGCACCTGAGGGAAATGCAAAAAGCACTGCGTCTGCTGTGCTTACTCATGGAAAAGAGCTCCACTTGTGCCAGGACAGAAGGAGTGACTCCGAGAAATAGTTGGCAGGCCTCCTATTAAGCTTCAGGTCTACCAAACGCTAAAAAGAACATACACCCCTCGAGAGTACAGTTGCCTAGCAACACCTGACCTCAGGATGCCTGATCCTCACAGGGTGCCCTCAAGTTTATTGGGCTGGTGACTGCAGTGAGAGTGGACTCTGGTTGCATGAAAAGAAAGATTTACCTACCTGCAAGAAGCAACTGATAATGCTGTAATCGGGAGGCCAGTTTACCAATGGCGACTGGGCCTGCACTGTCCTCCTCTGGTGCATCGTGGGGGATCAGGTCCTGAGACCGGGGATGACCCCTGACACTCGTGGATACCAGGGTGGCCCCAGAAACACTCATCGCATCGTTTCAGCATCCTGCATCCCTAGAATCAGAACAGCTTATTTGCTGGACCATGGGAAAAGGATAAACAAACAGAGAGGATCCTCATACTGCTGGACCTGACAAGTAACTGTCTCCCTGAACCCGAGTTGTCCCAGAGACTGGCTCCAATGTTCGTTGTGGCCCGTCCAAGTGAAGGATAGTAGCCGTTCCAGCCAGCTGACTAAAAACTGATAAGCCCCTTACAACAATGAATTGCATTTCCTAATAGTAAACTATGGTGATTTCCTCACCTTTGAAAAAGTATATCACTGGTTTCCCGCTAGAGATTCTTATTGTTTGGTGTATATTTTAAGGTAAAAATACAACCTATTTTTATAAATTGATGTTGGATTTTATTGTGTTTCTTTCCTATCAACTGCTTTTGGGTACTTCAAAATGCTTTACACTTGTTTCTTTGACTGCGCCTGACTGCTTTGTGTGACAGTTACCCAGGACTGTGTTAAGGGTTTTGTTAAAGTGCCTATGTAGATCTGATAGAGATTATAACATTATTAAATGGTGCGGTCTCCCAACCCCGCAACCTAATAATCCACTTTCCTACATATCTGCTAAACTTAAGGAAAGCTTGTGCACTATTACATTTCACTGGACAAAGGAATAAATAAGTAGTTGCCTGAACTTTTAGTAGCTGTAAAGAAGGCAAGACTTCAAAATGAGTTCTAAAAAGTAACTTAAGTGTGCACCCCTTAGAGAAAGCTACTAACCTTGAATTGCAAGGCAACCATTGAAGTGAGACGGATGTTGCCTCCTATTAGGCCAGAACAGCTTAGATTCATATAGCACTTGTTGGGATAGAAAAGTCCTTTGCATGGTTAAAGACATGTAGCCCTGTCCTGAGTGCCCAATTGTACTGTTGTCCGCATTCCTTAATTCAGATTTTTGTGTTATGGGTAAAAATGGATCGTGTGTGTGCGCCATAACATAAGCGGATTGCAGTCTTGTTGGACCAGAAGGGGCTCCCAAAGGGCTAACTGCATAGTGGTGGAAGGCTACCGCCTTCTCCAAGACTTAAGCAGCACAAGTGTGTGGTGGCAGCATACCTTTAAGTGATCAGTAGTGGTGAACAGGCCCTTTTCACCTTGTGTCACTAGAGTGAGGCCTACAGGCTCACTCACCTTATTAAAAGTACTGCTGCTGTGGACTGAACTCACCCTTGGCCTACATCAGGTAGATGTAGAGTGATGCACAGGAATACTGACTGTGCTGAATGTGAGTGTGTGTGTGTGTGTGTGTGTGTGTGGGAAGGGTACACTAGAGGGACAGAGCAGTATGAAGTGTATGTATGCCTGAGAGGAATGCGACATAACAGATGTAGTGCTGTGCAGCATGTGCGCAATGAAAGCATGTGCTGGTGTACGTGTGCTTGCGTGATGTACATTACATGAAAGATGAAGTGTTGTGCAACATGTACATGGTGAGTGTATGTGCTGGCAGATTATGTTTGCAAATAGCATACCCTTGTGCAATACAAAAATGCCATAGTACTGAGCAGTGTGCGCAGACTGAACGCATGTGCTGAATGCATGTGTCTTTGCAGTGCCAGAATGCATGGAGGTCACAGTACTGGAGAGTAAGTGTGCTGTGAATACATACTAAGTATGCCTGCATTGGTACATTACATGGAGGACCCTGAGTTTCATTTTGGGAAGCCCAGGCCTGCTTGGTGAAGACAGCACTCTCCCCCCAGAGAGATTTGTGTACTGCTGCATTCCTGCGAGCTGGGTGGGACAGAATGGAGGAAGGGTCCCTCCCTTTACACTTCAAAAGGTTGCTCTTTATTTTCAGCACAAGGAAGGGGCCAGGACAAATCTCAGAAAAGGAGATGGGGCTGATAAGGAAATCAATGAGTACGGCTAGAAGCCTGGGATTAACCTTTCAATGCACATATCCCTGTAGCTGAAATCATGGTGTGAACTCTTATCACTCACATGAATTGTGTTGCAGGTCAATCAGTTTTGGAGTCTTGCCTGCTGTGAGAGACATCCTTTCAAGGAGAAAGTCAAAAACGAGAAGTGGACACTGCAAAAGAAGCAAGAAGCCCCACCTAAAACCTCAGACCCTAAATCACATTTTGGTGTCTGGAAATGGATTATAAGAAGGGGAGGTTGAGACACCAAACGTGGTCATCTACCAAGCAGTGAGGTCCAGTGGGGAGCCCTACCAAGAGGTCACCCTCTGTGCGGTGTAAGGAGAACAACTGTGCACCAATTGTGTTGTTGCTTGTGTGCAGGAACGGTCTGGTGACCCTTTATGCCAGGAGAGGGCCGCCATGATCTAAGCCGTGTAAGGAGCACCATGCAGGAAGTGCCAGGCCCACACTGTCTTGCAGCCATAACCCTGTATACCAAAGTGGGCCACCATTGAACCTATATAGGCCAGGAGCATCAGATCTGTGTCCGCCAAGATTGGCAACCCAGTATGCCAGGAGGGGTGGCCGTAGTGGGGGCAATTGTACTGGAAGAGTCTGCACCCAGATCGTAAGTAACGCAGCAACCCTGTATGTCAGCAGAGGCTGCTGGTACCACTATGGCCAAGTTTCAGGTCGTGGCCTGGACGAGAGGATTATTGTTGTGACCAGCGCGTCCAGCCTGCACACTGTGATCTCCACCTAACTGATTCCCAGAGGACCGCAAGGACACCGCAGAAGATATCGCACTCTCACTGGGGCTCCAGTTGGCAGCCGGAGAATCCCCAGAAGTCAGGGGAAGAGTGACTTACTTTGTGTTTGCCGAGCGAGAGCAGCTCCGATTACTGGAACGAACTGACAGCGCTGCTCAGGAGAAACAGCTTGCGCCTGCCAGGTACTGTTACATGAATGGCGTACAGCCAGTCTTTGCCCAACAGGATATGGACTTGGGAGTGCCCGTGGAGAAGGCTCTTGCTGCCCACTGAATTGCCAGAGCAGGTAAGACTGTAACTGTGCTTTTGGGTCCCCACAGGACTCACTGCTAACAATGCTGCAGCACCATAGACACTTTGGATTGGACACTGATTTATTGATCTATTGTGTGCACTTTGAGTTATGAGTTGTGTTCACTTACCTGTATCTACACTACACCACCTCTCCCCCTCCCACTGACAGGCAAGTGCAGACAGGGTACCTGACCCAGTTGCTCAGGAGTCATAGTAAGACAAACCCAAGTACATCAGGAGTAAAAGGCCTGAACCAACACAGTTGGGTCCATGTGGTTCCGTGGACATCAGAAAGTGGTTAAGACAGTAATACAACAGAAAGGTCCCAATGGAGCATCATGTCAGTTGAGAGGGGTGGGCTGAATGTGAACTTAATATAATCAGCAACTACGGAAAACTGTAGTTAGTGATAAGTGACTTTTTATTCTGGATCTTTCATAGATTCAGTGCCTTAATTTAAGACTAATGTGCAGAACCTGAATAAATGGTTAGAGCAGGAACAAGGCACATCCAAACGAAGACGATAATCACTCCAGTCTCAAATCAGGACTGCGCGTCCAGGAACTACTACCATGTAAATATGTGATATGACTGCTACATCAGTACTTGCAAATGCTGATGAGCTGAATGACAGCAAAGAGTGCTGCCATGCATCTAGGGAACTGTACTCCGACACTGTTAGAGAGACAAATTCCTGCTTTGCAATGCCAAAGCTTTATGCATGCCTGCATTCAAAATGCTCAAGAGGCCTGGGAACAAACACTGCCTCGTCCACGCTAGTGCAATGATAGGAAGTGCGCAGCTGTCAATCTTCCAGTGGCGGCTGCTATGGAACGGAGGTGGTGGGGCGGGGGTGACTACTATTTCTTTACAAACCCTTACCTGTTCCGTCGGGAGATGGGTTCCGTCGCTCCTGCATCCTATTCCTGGCACCCAGACTCCCTTAAGCTAATCACAACGCTGCTGTCACCAGTATGATAGCAGCATCGTGATTGGTCTGAGCGGCTGAGACAGGGAGTAGGAGCCTGTGCCCCTTCTCCACCTGTCTGTGCAACACAGTAGGGTGGAGAAATGCTAAGTGTGCATGTCTGTTTGGCCAGCCCAAACCGTCATGCCTACTTATGGTGCATACACCCTACCTCCCTGCGACACAGCCCCGCCGCAACCTGGCTCAAGCACTAAAAAATAAAATGATAATAACATCGTGTTATTATCATTTTATTTTTCCTTTTTTGCACTACTCAGAGCAGTGAGATCAAGCGCCTCCATCTTAGAGGAGGAGCCGCTGCTGCAACCTTCCTCTTTGTGAGGGCATGAGAACCAAGAGAACGGACGGAAAAGTGTAAACAACTATTTAGGCCATGGTATCAGATACTTCACCCTCTCTACTGACAAAAGATTGCATTTAGAGTCTGCTGGAATTGCAAACTGGTGCAATGGAGATGAACCCTCTTGGGCCTTTTTCTACTCAGTGATGCAATGAATAGGAATATGCAATGCAGGATCTTAGAAATGTTGACATTAGCTAAGGGGTGTTTGTATTTGAATGCTCATGGAGCAGTTGCTGTAAACTTGTTTCCCTGCTAATTGCGTTATCTGATGCTTAAGTAAAAAAGTAGCTCCTACCAGAATTGTGTCCCAAGCGTCTTTTCACTGGCGATGAGCGACTGGCAGTTTTTTTCAGTCCTTCACGTGCATAGTTTGCTGGGGCTGGTTCCGTTCTACGGCGGTTCCTGGTCGGTGTGCCAAGACAGATTCTTCAGCCAATCTTATCCTTGAATGCCAGTTATCCCACCTATTGACTCTATGTCTCAGCCAGAGTGTGAACGGCATAGGACTCAACGTTAGGTTGAGCCCGCGGTCTTTGGGGCTGCGTGAGTTGCAAGTCATGAAGGCCATTTGCGATGCTGCAATAAATCAGGGGAGCTGATTTCTCCATCGGTCCTCAAGCCGGCCCGCATCTACGTCCGACAGAGAGCGGGACACTCCTCTTTTGTGTGCCAGTTTCAGTGAATTTTGTGGCCTGCAGTTCCTCATTGGCCTCCGAGCTAAACCGCCTGGAGTACTGGATGATCCAGCAGCCGTCAGCCAGCCAGTGCTTAATTTGTAAATAAAGAGGTACGGTGCCCAAAGCCCTCCTCTTAAACACGCTGCTGCTGCAATTAAATGTGTGAACACGGAATACTGAGGCAGAGTAATCCTGGAGCCATCTCGGGCCTCTTCAATCCATTTAAAGCAACTCCCTGCCCCTCCAGCTCACTCTTGCAGCTTTCTGCTTTCTCCATTTGTGACGCTTTTTCGTTTTTCCCTTCCTCTGTCTTTCCCATATGTGTCTTTTGCTTGCAGCAAATGCTTGAGGCAGAAGAGCAAGCCCTGGCCCTCAAAAATAAGTGCCGATGCCCAGCACCGGAAACAACAGACACAAATTAAGCACTGTAGCCAGCTAGTCTTGGGATGGAGGAAAACATCCCGCACTGTCTTTGTTGATGTTTTTGCCTGAGTCTATGCAGCCGCGCTGGAGCCGTAATAGACAATACTCAACTCTCTTCCATGAGACCCATCACCCGGACGTCACTGCAAATGACGCTTGTATTTCAAAGGTGCTCAAAACCACCAGTAACTGAGCACTAATACACACTCCCGTGGTTAGACTGCGCACGCTGTGTGTTCAACTCCCACAGTGTGTGTTTCATGGTGATGACCACAACTTATTAAACGCCTTATAGCGTACGATCTACATACTACATTTTAACACATTGTTGCAGTGTGCATTTCATGCTACATGGAGATGCGCACACCTTTTTTTCGAACACTTAATGCACAAAGCACATTAATTACTGTGTACTTTTTGAAGTAAATAAAAATGACCCTCATTGAATATAAAGGGTGATGTACAATCCTCATTAATATTTGAACTTGTGATCCACATTACCAGTATATTGTACATCTTGAAAATTACCTATGAGTACTGAAAATTGACATTGGCCCTCATTCTGACCTTGGCGGGCGGCGGAGGCCGCCCGCCAAAGTCCCGCCGTCAGGTTACCGTTCCGCGGTCGAAAGACCGCGGCGGTAATTCTGACTTTCCCGCTGGGCTGGCGGGCGGTCTCCTTCAGACCGCCAGCCAGCCCAGCGGGAAAGAGGCTTCCACGATGAAGCCGGCTCGGAATCGAGCCGGCGGAGTGGAAGCTGTGCGACGGGTGCAGTTGCACCCGTCGCGTATTTCACTGTCTGCGCAGCAGACAGTGAAATACATGTAGGGGCCCTCTTACGGGGGCCCCTGCAATGCCCATGCCAGTGGCATGGGCACTGCAGGGGCCACCAGGGGCCCCGCGACCCCGCGACCCCCCCTACCGCCATCCGGATCTCAGCGGTCCGACCGCCGGGATCTGGATGGCGGTAGGGGGGGTCGGAATCCCCGCGGCGGTGCAGCAAGCTGCGCCGCCGCGGAGGATTCAATGGGGCCGCGGTACACTGGCGGGACCCCGCCAGTGGTGCCGGTCCGACCGCGGCTTTACCGCCGCGGTCGGAATCCCCATTGGAGCACCGCCGGCCTGTCGGCGGTGCTCCCGCGGTCCTCCGCCCTGGCGGTCAAAGACCGCCAGGGTCAGAATGACCACCATTGTGTTTTCTTTGTGCAGGTACCGGTGTTTTTACTTGTAGCAGTCATCGCAGCGACACCTCAGCAATATGGGTAACGCTCCTCCACTTTCCTTTTATACTTAATCCTAGTCTTACCAGTGTAGATTGGAAACAATGGAACAAAGGTTTCGAGGCTTAGCTGGATGCTATTAAAGGAGACTCAATTCCACAAAAAGGTTTGCTTTACCTAGACATTATTTGGAGCCTGAAGGGAGGAACATTCTTAAATAGTCCATCATCAATCAGTGGTGGGGAGGGTAGATGTTCAGGATGAGTATGTATCCGCTATGAAAATGTTGACTGTAATATTTAAGCCACATAAAAATGTGATTTTAGAAATGCATGCTTTATAGGCTTTATCAGCTTCCAGGAGAAACTATAGAGAGTTTTGTGGTTGCATTAGGAATCCTAGCTTCCACCTGTAAGTACAATAATTTTGGGGATGAATTAACTAGGAATCAAACTGTTGAACACGCCAACAATAAGAAGACTTATGAATCCTTGTTAACTATGCCACATTTAACTATTAATAATGCAGCGATAGGTGCAGATATTTTACAGCTTTATATATGGCTGAAATGTCTATTTTAAGCAAGCATCTTCTTCTTGTAAATAGGTCACAGATATTAGTACCAAGTCTGGGAAGAAAAAAACCTTTGTTACAAGCACGAAGTACATAATATACTGTAGGTGTGGCAGTAAAATTAGGAAATTCAACGTTTTGTCCTACCATTAATAGAGTAGGTTTAAAATGAAAAAAAAAAAGGATCATCAGTGAGCAAGATATCAAATTGAAGATCTCGGACTTGAGTGACAAGAATGTTGTGTCCTGCGTGGAAATGATCACGGACGGAGTCAGCACGGAAGAATAATTCGTCATGCAAGTAGACGTTACCAGTTTCAAAAGTCTGCTTTGCCAAGTAGGTGGGGGGATTTAGTCATGAGCATGATGATGGATTCTGGGTTACCGTTCACCTTGATTGGAGTGAAAAATTGGAAACGTTTTCAAAACACCAGTTTATGGAAGTCTTTGATCAGGCCAGTGGCATACAGAGAGAAACCCATAGAAGTTGTGGGACAGTTTGATACATTTGTGTCTTTTAAAGGTAATTCCACAGTGTATGTAGCAAAATCTGGTTCCTCATTGTTGCGATGGTTGGAACAAAGAAATCAGCAGATATTCCTGGATCCTAACAATCAAGAGCATCTGATAAGGGAGTGTTTTGGTGTATGGGCCGTGTAGTATCCTGAATTGGGAATAAGATTTCCTAAGGCATTCACTGAGGGTCTACACAGACTGAGGAGTTTCAAGACTAAAATTCAACTTGAGTCTGGAATGGAAAAAGTAGTACATAAGGTTAGAAGAGTTTCATTAGGCCTAAATTACAGAAAGAATTAGACAAACTATGTGAAAAAAACATCATAGAATTCTTCGAGGGGTCAGAGCAGTTGTCTCAAGTTTTACTGGCAAGCAAGGCCAGCGTGAGCTTGAGGATGTCTGGGGATCTTAACTTGAGAATTTGGGTTGATAGGGATCCGTTGCCCAACATCATAGAAATGTTGACATTGGTTAAATAGCCAGATTTGTTTTGGCTTTGGACATGTCTCCTGCACATCATCAGATAGTCCTGCATGACAATTCCCATCATCAAACTGTTTTTGTAACTCCTGAAGGAACATTTAGTTTTAAATTAATGACCCTTTGGTTTGCCATCAGCATTAGCTGTATTTCAGCATTTAAAGGACATGCATTTCAAGAATGATATAAGGAGTCACTTGCTTCCAAGATGATTTAATGTTATATACTGAGGACTAGGAAGGTAACAATAGATTGGCATATGTATTGATCATACTTGAGGAAAACCGAGTCACTTCAAAAGCAGAGCAGTACAAATTTTTGTAATATTTGTTCATTACTTGAGTCACATGTTGTCTGCACGTAGAGTTGAACCAAAAGAGAATCTTATGCTGGCAACTGTGGATGCACCTGCATCAGGCAGTAGAAATCAGTTACTTTAATTCACAGGTAGGTCTTCAAAAGAATTCATAAAAATTCTATTCTTGATTCATCCCTAAGTGTGCAGAAAGACCTTGCTTGATGCATGGTTTGTTTAAAAAAGGTAAAAAATGTTTGGAGTGAGGAATGAATGTGGGAATTTACACAGATGAAAACAAGTTATTTGCATGTAACTACAGTTCTCAAGTATTGGCATTTTTCATAGATTCACATGCTTGAATCTTTCCCGTCGATGAAGTGGTGAGTCCCACGGTATCACTACAAAAGCAGTGTAATATACATAATATGGTACCATGCAATGGACAGCCAATGCAATAGCCTCTCCACATATTTTTGTAAAAAAGACCCAAATCCAGGTCACAACCAATCAGACGACAACACCCTGTAGAACCTTCCCAAGAGAGGCCGAGTTCCTCAGCTTTTCCAGCACAAGTGTGATAAAGGTGTAAATGAGGAAATAAGGTAAGCTTCTCCAGGGAGGAGGGAGGGTTGCATGGCAATCTTTGAAAGATGCCAATACTGGAGAACTGTAGTTACAGTAACTTGTTTTCTTCTACAGTATTGGATCTTTCATAGATGCACATGCTTGAATCAGAATAGTGAGTAGTAATAGTTCACAAATTTGATAACACAATACCCTTAGTCGATGGTGGGTAACAATATGATATAACCTTGTACTGTTAACCATATCAGACATGATAGTAATTAAAATTAAGCATGTAATACATTTATAGATATAAAATGAAAAATAAAAACAAATGACCACTTAAGAGTAGAAGCTTTCCTTATTGGAAAAGATGACGTAAAACTGCTTGTCCTACAGCTGCGTCCTTGCTGGCTGGCAATTCCAAGCAATAATGCCGCATGAAAGTATGGGAACTTTTCCATTCAGCGGCACAACATATCTTCTCCAAGGAAACACCAGCAAAAAAGAAGCACTTAGCTTGTTAGGATCATAGGAAACCAGTAGCTCATCAGTTTTCCGAAATTGTTTAGTTATTTGCAAATAAAATTTAAGAGATCGTTTGACGTCAAGAGAGTGAAGTGCTTTTTTAGCTGATGAGGATGGATTTGGAAAAACAGTGCGAAGTACCACAGGTTCGTTGAGATGAAATTGAGATGGAACCTTAGGAATAAACCTTGGATTTTTTCTAAGGAAATCATAGTCATCAGTGAAGTGTAGATAAGGTTCCTTGATGATAAAAGCATGGATTTTGCTTAATCTCCTTGTAGAGGTAAGTGCTAATAGGAATGCAAGTTTCCAAGTGAGATAATTGAGCTCAGCTTTGTGAATAGGCTCAAAGGGTGATTTTATAAGTTGCGAAAGAACTACATTGAGATTCCACTCCGGTGGAGGAGGGCAGGTCGGAGGAAAGGCTCTAAATAATCCTTTCATAAATTGCTTGATGATGCGGTTCGAGCAAATGGAGACAGAATTGAGATAGCATCTGTAACGTGAAATTGCAGCGAGGTGAACCCTCGCAGATGCATGCACCAGCCCTGATTTAGTCAGAGATAGTAGATAAGGTAGAATCTTTTCTGGTGATGAGTCAAGAGGGTGGATTTTGTTTTGTACACACCAAGAGCAAAAACGTCTCCATTTGAATCTATAAGATCTGTTGGTGGAAACAGCTCTCACCTTAGATAATATATCCCTGCAATCCTGGGGGATGTTTAAATGCTTGAGCTTGTTGAATTCAGGAGCCATGCATGCAATTGTAGAGAGGTAGGATGTGGCTCCTTGTTCATGGTTAATAGAGTTGTCGTTACCAGCAGCCGATATGGGTTGGTTTCCGAGAGTAGAAGAAGTTGGGTGAAACAGTGTTGTCAGGGCCAGCACAGAGCAATGAGGATCAGGCGACACGGTTCCCTTTTATTTTCATAAGAATCCTGGAAATGAGAGGGTATGGGGAAAAGCATAAACTAAGATCCCTGACCATCTTATCGAATACGCATTCCCCCCAAACCCTCTCTGTGGTACCCTGTTGGCACAGAACCGACATTTGCTGTTCTCTTGCGACACAAAGAGGTGTAAATTTGGAGTTCCCCACCTCTTGAATATTGAGTAGAAAATTGGTTGGTTGAGTTCCCAATCGTGGCAGGGTTGACTGGTCCTGCTCAGGGTGTCTGCTAGATTGTTCTTCATTTCTGGCAGATGCTCCACTTTGGTTGAGATGCGGTGTAGTAGCGCCCATTTCCAATTTTTTTTAACCTCTATCGAGAGAATGTGTGACCTCGTAACTCCCTGCTTGTTTAGATAATGCATGCAGGTGGTGTTTTCTCTTTTGAGTCCTTGGAAGGAATGACTGCAGTGCCAGAAAAAAGGCTTGAAACACTAGGAAATGGCTGTGCATTTTGGGAAGAGAAGAAGTCCTTCTGCCCCATTTTGGAGATCTTGAAGATGGGCTCCCCAACCTTCCCGGGAGGGACCTGTGGTGATAATGAAACATGGAAGTGGAGAGAGAAATGTTAGCCCTGCTGAAAGGTTGCTGGTGGATTGCACCATAGAAGTGCCCTTTTCATGACTGAAGTAATCCAAGCTAGATCATTGAATGATCCGGTTACCTGGAGCCACTGTTTGTCCAACTGTTCTTGGAAGGGTCCCATTCTGAAACATACATTTGGCAGCATGAGGATGGCTGAGGACATCATGCTGAGAAATTACTTTAGGATACGGACAGAAATGAACTCTTTTCTGGATAGACAATTACCATAAAGGGGGGCAAATAGAGCCAATGGCTAAGTGGCAATTCAAGTTGAAGTAATTTCATCAGTGAATTGAATATACCTGGGATAAAGAACGTAATGGCCAATTGCTTCTCCAGGTTACCACTGAAGATTAAACAGGATTATGTACTGATTGAAGAAGATGAGGAAATTGTGGTCAGTAAATTGTCCTGTGTGATCAAAGGTGCCATTTCAAAGGTTGAGTGATCATCAGCCTTAGATCAAGATTAACTCTGAAAGTGGTGATAGATAGTGTAAATAAAGGTTGGCCAAATTCGAAGATATCTAATGCTGGAGTGGATGCTTTTCGTCATGTTGCACTGGAAGTGTCCGTGAATAAAGGGTTTCTTCGTAGGCTGGACACTTTGGTTGTGCCAGTCTTTGAGACCTAAAAGTGTGGATTTGGCATATGAAGGAAACATTGAAATGCGTGCTATGAAGAGATGATTAAGGGAATTGTTTGGGTGGTTTGGAGTGGGATGTTGAGCAATTTTTGAGGCAGTGCATGTGGCAAGTGACAATTCACAAATTACTTTACCTAGTCCTGTAAGCTCTATCCCGGTACCTGATAAAGCCTGGGCCAAATTGGCTATTGATATAATTGTTCCTTTGAATGTGGTGAAGAGGCAAGTATGGTAGTGTAGTAGTAGATTATTACCCATCAGTGCCAAAAGTAGGATCCGCAAGCAGTATAGTTTGTGAAAGAATTGTCAGAGATTTTGTCCTTCAGGGAAGGCGTACTAGTTAAAATCGTCATGGACATCAGACCAGTTTGTCTCAAACGAGTTTAACATTTTACATAAAGAACGTAGCATTTAACAAAATACTCCCTCTTTATACCATCCGAAGGAGAAACAATCTTGTGCAGTGGTGTGATAGGCTGATTAAGGAGAATATTCAACTGTCTCTGGTCAGTAGTTCGAATTGGATGCAGGAAGTGAAAAATTACCCTCCACAAACCACCCTTTTTTCTATTAAAGGGTCTATTCCTTGGTTTAAAAAATTAGCAGATTATGGACGGAATAATTGCCACTCGAAAGTTGGCTACATGGTGTATGTGAGAAGCAGAAGAATGCACAAGACAAATATGAAAAGAAAGGATGATGTCAATTTAGTGTGAAGGACGGCGATTGGGTGAGAGTCAAGAAAACTTCTAGTAGTAGCAAGGGAGGTTCTCAGTTCTCTGCCCCCAAGGAAGAAGTTAAAGTGAGTGAACACCTGTGAAACTGGAAGATGGAAAGTGCTTGAATAAGGAAAGATTGTCAATGGTGTTTGCTGCAACATCTGAACAGAAGATGGTGTCTCCAGGTGTTCACATGGATGGTCTGAGAAGATCATCTAGAAAAAGTACTCCTCTTGTAAGACTGAAAGATTATGTGCTGTGAATGTAATGCCAAAATCACACATGCTTCTGTCGGAAATGTTGTTGGTAGGTTTGATCTAATTTAATTTAATTCCATTTTCTTTTTTCTTTTTGTTGTTTCTTTTTGCTTTTGGTTTTTAAAAGGGGAAAGATGTGTTAGGTCTTGTTGAACCCAGGAATTAAATGGACAGAAATATACCATGCAGTAGCTCAGGAAAGTTGATGTTAGCTGAAGGATGTTTGTATTTGAATGGTCAAGGAGCAATTACTGTGATACTGCTTCCCTCGCAATCGCATTGCAATTGCTGCTTAAGTAAAGGAGGAGTTTCTTACCAGAATTGGGTCCCAAGCATCTTTTCAAGTCCCATTATGGAAAAAAACAGGAAAAACAAGCTACTGGTGCACTAGGGTCAAATGTAGTAAGCATTTTGGGCTTGCAGATACTGTGATTTGCAAAAATCAGTCTTTGGACCATAAAACTTTATGCTGCAATGTATAAAGGGAAATATGTTACCCAGAAATGACTTTTTGACTTCCGTATTTGCCTGTGCAATTGATTGTAATTACTTAGAAAGTGGGGGCAAGAAAGGGATGTTCCCATTTTCATGTCAAATTGCAATTAAATATATCAATTGTCTGTGAATTCAATTGCAAACCATTGATCTGATATCAACTCTCTAAACTGGACTGTTTCCAATTCTTAAAGTAGAAGCTATCTCTGCAACAAAGCTTCCGCCTTTTATTGTGCATATTGTGCATACGGCAATGGGAGCTCAGGTAGGTCTACAAGGGACACTACATGCTTTCCCCTATGCAGTCATTGAATGGCAACTTCGTATTTTTGAAGCTGCCTGGTCCTTTTTAGGGATACGGAATACTTTAAATAAAAAATGTTGGCATTCTATGAATATAAATGCAGGCATTGAGGCCTTCTGTGCCTTGCAGGCCGACAGCCATGTATTTGCAGCCATTACCTCAGAGCTGCAAAAAGGACTCCTGCCTCATAAACATCAATAAGGCAGGAGTTGTTGTGACTTTGTGCAAATGGGCATTTTGCAACACAACTGATGTTGGTGATGAAAAACATGGACTGCTTTGCAACTCCCCTTCAGCACTTTAGACCCTAAGTTTGTAATACCATTAGGATGTCCAGTGCCTCCTGAGAACGTCTGTGTGCTTGTTGGTCGACTTTGGCAGATATTCAGTGGGGCTCTATGTTATTTTAAGCAGCTAGTGCCATTGGGTCTACACCTTTTTTAAAAAGAATTTGTGATCACATGCAAGTCATGTTGTTTGTATTCTTACTTCTGGGTGTTTGCTGCAAGGCAGGAAGGCTGGAGGGCTAATCCCACAGCTAAAAACAGCAAGAAGTTCATTTGCAAACTGCATTCTTTTAAGGTTCAAAAGCTTTGAGTGAAAGCTCTTGCAGATCAGTATGAGACATTCATTGTTAGGCAGAAGGTAAAGTTTCTTACCAGTAAAGAATAGTTTATTTCCTGTAACTCCAGTTCTCTCGTAGGGATATTTCCACAATAGTCATAAGCGCTGAATAGTTCCGCTCGCCTGCAGGGACCCCAGAGCACTTTTCTGAAAAAGTCTTCTTAAATGTTGATGCTTGCCTTTCTTCAGGAAGGCCTGCAAAGTCACATAAGAATGGCATTATGCAGCCTAAAGGAGAGGCTACAAAGGCCACAATTCTTCATCCTGTTTGGTTGAAAAAGGGTCCTATAGGGTAGATATGCATTCAAATTCATGAATATTTTGAAGATTTCACAGAAAAAAATCTTTCCCAAACCTTTTTGTAATGATGAAGGAATGCAGGGCAGTGTAGCCCATAGGCTGCTGTTATACAGAATAAAAAAGAAAGCTGTGCCTTTAAGAGCAGATGGTCCTCCCATATCCCATCATGCTTAGCAAGAGGTAGTTACCTAAGTTCTTTTTTCCGGCTCCTGCTGACAAGATCCTGACGCATTGAGCTCACCTATGTAGAGGTTTTTTCACAAAAATTTCTAGTCAAATATTTTTGATTACACTTTCACTCGACGTTTTTTTATCTTGCTTGACTATTTTCTGTCATTTTTTTGTAAAATTCGGACAGAAATTTAAGTTATTTTTCTATCCAAATGCCTTCACTTTTTGACAAGTATCTTCGCTGTGGCAGGAAGAAGGCAAAAACAGACCTGCATAAGGTATATATAATCTGCCTTCCGTCTTCACATGTACCAGATGCCTGTGACATATGTAAAAACTTCTCCAAGCGCACTCTGCAGGACAAAGAGAAAATTCGCCTCCAGGCCAGAGAAGACAGCAGAAGAAGAAAGCAGCCTACCGGTAGGCCCTTAGAACGAGGGGAAGGTCAGTCTTCCACCAGGGCTGTCACTTCATGGACCAGTGAACCTCGGAACGTCCCAGAAGCTCAGTTCTGGCCAGAAACGACGCAGGTCCCGGTCAACATCGAGGCAAGCAACACCGCCGACCTGCTTGCCGTCGTGAACAAGGTCGACCACAAGGAAGCAACACTCTCCTACGTCAAGAGTTTACACGCCGTTGAGGTGACATGGGCATCCAACGTCGAGAGGTACCTCTCTGTCGAGGTCGCCATCGGCACGGCATGGAAGATTGACGTTGAGGAACACCCGACGTTGTGAAGGGTCGACGTCGAGAGGAACACTTTGACGTCGTACATCAATGTCCAGGAGCAAGTCAACATCAGGGAGGTCACCAAGGAAGAGGAGGAGGATTTACATCTGAATCTTCTCTTCTCTTGTGGTTACCATCAACTTCTCCTCAACCATCTCCTCCTCCACATACAACAATGCTTTCACCTTCTCAACCAGCTCCTATAGCGCCTCCTCCAGTTCCACCTTCTGAACCGGCTCCTACAACTCCTGTAGGCTCCTCAAGACATTTGCGCCATCAATCATCTAGACGCTCTTCTATATCCAGACATCACCACTGTCATGACTCTAACAGTAGATCAAGATCTCGATACCATCGACATCATTCCTTGTCGTCTACCAGAGACTATTCTTTAACTCTGTCTCAATCAATCAATCAACCAGTGTATTTGTAAAGCGCGCTACCACCCGCGAGGGTCTCAAGGCGCTGGGGGGGGGGCAGTGCTGCTACTGCTCAAATAGCCCTGTCTTGAGCCGCTTTCTGAAAGTCAGCAGGTCTTCGGTCTGTCGCAGGGGAAGGTTGTTCCAGGTCTTGGCGGCGAGGTGGGAGAAGGATCTGCCTCCGGTAGTCGCTCTTCTGATGCCGGGGATGGTGGCGAGGGTGAGGTCGGCTGAGCGGAGTTGGCGGGACGGGGTTTAGAAGTTGAGTCATCTGTTGAGGTAGGCTGGGCCAGTGTTGTGGAGCGCCTTGTGTGCGTGGGTGAGGAGATTGAAGGTTATCCTTCTGTTGACGGGGAGCCAGTGTAGGTTTCTCAGAAGGGGAGTGATGTGGCTGTGGGGGTGGGCATCGAGGATCAGGCGTGCAGAGGCGTTTTGTATGCGTTGTAGTCGTTTGAGGAGTTTGGCCGGGGCTCCTGCGTAGAGGGCGTTTCCGTAGTCAAGTTTGCTGCTGACGAGGGCTTGGGTGACTGTTCTTGTATCTGTGGGGATCCATCTGTAGATCTTGCGGAGCACGCGGAGGGTGTTGAAGCAGGATAAGGAGATGGCGCTGACTTGCTTGGACATGGAGAGTGTTGAGTCAAGGATGACGCCCAGGTTGCGTGCTTGGTTGGTGGGTGTTGGGGGTGCTCCAAGAGTGGTCAGCCACCAGGAGTCGTCCCAGGCTGAGGGGTTGGTGCCGAGGATGAGGACCTCTGTCTTATCTGAGTTCAACTTCAGTTTGCTGTTCCCCATCCATTCGGCGATAGCCTTCATTCCATTGTGGAGGTTGGATTTGGCGGTGAGGGGGTCCTTGGTGAGGGAGAGGATCAGTTGGGTGTCTTCGGCACAGGAGATGATGTTGAGGTTGTGTAGTCGGGCAACGTGGGCGAGCGGAGCCATGTAGACGTTGAACAGTGTAGGGCTGAGGCACGATCCTTGGGGAACGCTGCAGATGATCTTGGATGCTTCGGAGCGGAAAGGATGGAGGCCGACGCTCTGGGTTCTGCCGGAGAGGAAGGAGGTGATCCACTCTAGGGCTTTGTCTCAGATCCCTGCATTGTGGAGGCGTGTGCATAAGATGCGGTGGCAGACGGTGTCGAAGGCGGCCGAGAGGTCCAGGAGGATAAGAGCCGCGGGTTCGCCGTGGTCAAGCAGGGCCCTGATGTCGTTGGTGGCGGCGACGAGGGCAGTTTCGGTACTGTGGTTGCTGCGGAACCCTGACTGAGATGGGTCCAGTGTTAGACTTTTCATCCTTGGCGTGGTCGCCCTTAACCTTTTGCCTCTGTTCCCCAGGTTGTTGATGTGTGCTGGACTCTGATTTTGCTATTTGTTTTACTCTGGGCACTTTACCACTGCTAACCAGTGCTAAAGTGCAAGTGCTCCTTTACAAAATGTATATGTTATTGGTTTATCCATGATTGGCATATTTGATTTACTAGTAAGTCCTTAGTAAAGTGCACTAGAGGTGCCAGGGCCTGTATATCAAATGCTACTAGTGGGCCTGCAGCACCGGTTGTGCCACCCACATAAGTAGCTCTGTAATCATGACTCAGACATGCCATTGCAGTGTATATGTGTGCAGTTTTACCTGTAAATTCGAATTGGCAAGTGTACCCACTTGCCAGGCCTAAACCTTCCCTTTTCTTACATGTCAGACACCCCTAAGGTAGGCCCTTGGTAGCCCCAAGGGCAGGGTGCAGTGTATGGTTAAGGTAGGACATATAGTAATGTGTTTTATATGTCCTGACAGTGAAATATTCCTAAATTCGGTTTTCACTGTTGCAAGGCCTGTCCCTCTCATAGGTTAACATGGGGGCTACCTTTAAATCTGATTAAAGTGTAGATTCCCTGTGGGAGCGGATGACATATGGAGTTTGGGGTCTCTGAGCTCACAATTAAAAAATGCATCTTTTAGTAAAGTTGATTTTAAGATTGTGCGGTTGAAAATGCCACTTTTAGAAAGTGAGCATTTTCTTGCTTATACCATTTCTGTGACTCTGCCTGTTTGTGGATTCCCTGACTGGGTCAGTTTGACAGTTAGGCTGGTTGCACCTCACACTAGACAGTGACACAAAGGGAGCTGGGGTGTAGCCTGCATATCCTGATGAGCCATCTGTGCTAGGAGGGAGGGGAGGAGTGGTCACTCGCACCTGAAAGGGCTGTGCCTGCCCTCACACAATGCAGTCTCCAGCCCCCTGGTGAGTGTCTGGGGCCTGGCCTGGGCAAGGCAGGATTTCACATTCCAAAGAGAGTTTACTTTGAAGTAGGCCTACTTCAAAGGAGAAACTGGGTATAAGAAGGGCACCCAAAACCACAGACTTTAGAACACTTCTGGAAACAAGAGGAACCTCTGCCTGGAGAAGAGCTGAAGAGCTGAGGAGAAGTGCTGCCCTGCCTGTGACTGTGCTTTGTGGAGCTATCCTGCAGTTGCTGCTTCTGCCAGAGTAAGAGGGCAAAGACTGGACTGTATGTGCCTTCCATCTTGTGAAGAAATCTCCAAGGGCTTGATTTAGAGCTTGCCTCCTGTTGTTTGAAGTCTCAGGGACATAAAAGACTTCTCTCTGCCAGCACCTGGAGTCTCTGGAGAGGCTCCTGCTCTGACAAGTGGTGCCCTATCCAGTCCCTGGGCCCTTGAAAGGAAAGCTGGTGGAAATCCAAGGAAATCGACTTCTGACGACTCCAGACCGACGCCGCTGCTGAATCCGGGGAAGCCGCCTGCACCCAACGCCGTGACCTGCGCTGGAACGCGAGGCTCACCGTAGGCCCGACGCCACTGAAGCCCCGCTGAAGTCCGCAACTCCATGGAAGTCACCGCACCTCGTCCTGACCGACGCCGCTCGAACTGCGCGGATTCAATGTTTCGCACAGACACCGCGATCCCCGACTTCGCTCATCGGCTTGTTTTCACTCTTCACCAAAGGTACTGTACATGGGGGTCTATGCGACTCCGTGTCCGGTGCCGCTGGTGTCGGCTTGTTGGTAACGACGCCGTCACGGCGCCGTGTTAACACCTCATCAAAGCATTTTTGTTTCTAAGCTCTATTTTTTAGTTTAATCTTGAAAAATTCCTAACTTGACTTGTGTATGTTGGATTTTTGTCGTTTTGGTCTTGTTTTGTTTAGATAAATATTTCCTATTTTTCTAAACTCGTGTTGTGTCATTTTGTAGTGTTTTAATTAAGTTACTGTGTGTGTTGGTACAAATACACCTAGCACTCGGAAGTTAAGCCTACTGCTCTGCCAAGCAACCAAGGGGGTATGCAGGGGTTAGCTGAGGGTGATTCTCTTTTACCCTGACTAGAGTGAGGGTCCTTGCTTGAACAGGTGGTAACCTGACTGTCAACCAAAGACCCCATTTCTAACATTGGTGGCAGCGGGCCAGGATGTTGTTTTCTTTGAGGTATTGGGTCAGTTGTCTGTTGACGATCTTCTCGATGACCTTGGCCGGGAATGGGAGCTGGGAGATAGGGCGGAAGTTCTTGAGGTCTCTCGGGTCCACCATGGGTTTCTTGAGTAGGGGTTTGATTTCAGCATGCTTCCAGCTTTCGGGGTAGGTCACGGTCTCGAAGGAGATGTTGATGACTTTGCAGAGGTGGGGTGCGACGGTGGCGCTTGCTTTGTTAAAGATGTGGTGCGGGCATGGGTCTGATGGGGATCCAGAGTGGATAGTGCTCATGGTTCTGATTGTGTCTGACTCTCCAACACCTCAAGTCTCTCCGATTGACGACATAAACACCTTTCAGGAAGTCCTTGTCCAAGGTGCTGTAAAACTTAATATTCCTATGACGCACCTACGCCGACAACATCAGTGATCTTCAAGACCTTACACCAATGTTCTTCCGCAAGGCCCTTGCTTCCACTGGTCCCAGGTCTCCTAGAACCGGCGATGGACTTATTCCTGTCACCAGTCACAGCCAAACCCGCGCCTTCTAGGCTCCAAAAGAAATATTGTCCTCCAGAGCAGGATTCTTTATTTTGAAGGCCAGACCCAGCACCAGATTCTGTGATTATTGTAGCCGCTAAGAAATTACATTCTACTTCACCTTCATCCTCCTCTCCACCAGACAAGGAGAGCAAAAAGGTATTGCGCAGCAGGTCGCAAAGTTTGCGCAACATCTGCCATTTTGATGAAAAAAGCCAGTGCCACGGTCCTCTTCGGCAGATATGGCCGTGCTCTTTGGGACTCCATCCTCGAATTTGCTGATCATCTTCCCAAAGATAGAATAGAAGATTTCCTTAAAATCGTTACCAAAGGTGCTATGGTTTCTAACCAGATTATAAGCGCAGTGGCGGATTCTTCTATATTAGCGACGCATGGATATTGCCATGGAATATCCCTGAGAAGGCACTCATGGCTCCGTCTTACTTCTCTGAAGCCAGAAGCACAGCAAAAAATACAGAACATTCCATTTACAGGTTCTACTCTGTTTGGTTCTCACGCTGATAATGAATGTCTAGAATGAAATCAGAACTAGACATTCTTAAAGCTGTAGGAATTGAAAAACCTAGGGAGCAGCATATGTTGTTCCGTCCTTACCGCCGCAGGTTTTTCTCACAGAGTCTCCAAACCCCGCAATGGGTGCCACCTAGATCTCAGCAAGAGTAACAACTCCAGAGATCATACCAAACTCAGCGCAAGCAAATGCAAGGTTGTTCCACTCAACAAACCGCCTTAGGAGGACGTCAACCATCAGCATCTAAGCCCTGAGCCCTTCCTTCCCCCTCTTCTGTTACCCACTCCGGTAGGAGGAAGTATCTTGCATTACCTGACAGAGCTATGGGGTCCCCGCAGGCAGGAGGAACGATTCAGCGCTTATGACCATACATGGAAATCCCCTACGAGAGAATCCTAGTTTTCTTCCAGGTGAATCATCATCATAGTCATTAGCATTAAATAGTCTGGCCCATCTGCGGGGATCCAGGATCACTTTCAAAAATAGATTAGTGGCGGTTGCCACTGTGTAGTTATGATTAGGACTGTGTTGCTAATAACTTTAGCGCCATTTGAAGGGGGTAGCAAAACTATTTTTCTCAATTCATTTTTCCATAGAAACGTTCAACATAGCTACAGCCAAACCACTGAAATAATTTACACCAAATTTTGCTAAAAGCTAGCTCTTGATCTGCAAAGAATGTTTTTGTGTTTCGGTGTAAATCCATTCAGTAGCTTTGGAAACTTTAAGTGAAAACAAATGTATATATCACACTAAGGAGGATCCATGGAACCGATGGATCTCGCTCTGAGATCTGATTGGCTGTCACAATGTTAACCAGGAAGTGCAGGCAGTCATCTTAGGATTTGGCATTCACAGACCTGCCAACTCACTGGGCCACTGTGTCACGATTTCAGCTCCCTTCACACGGTCACACAGTGGCAGGCAAGGTGAGCTGTCACACAGTGGCAGGCAAGGTAAGCTGTCACACAGTTGCAGCTCATCTTTTGAGGCTGCAAGCAGGCAATGTCTATTAAGGGGTGTGAAAACACCCCAGGACATCAACAGAAGCCTCAACAATCTTTTGTTTTCATTTTTTGGTGCAAGGAGGACAACAATGGGGACAATGGATAAAGGCAGAAGGCTCCCTCTGGACACTCTCGGCAAAAAGCCCTGCTCCCTCCAAGGTCGCGCCCCCTCCTCACACGGCTGATTTTGTTCTGCAAGTTGGCAGGTCTGGTTTCAGTGCTATTCAAAACGTTAAAAAAAATAGACATAGAGGCAGGGCAAGCATAACCTGCCTGACCCCCTAGGCCTGGTGGTGTTTTAAAAATAAATAAATGTTGCCGCAAATTTGTAGAAGATCTGCAGCAAAATTAAAAATAATCTCCTGCCAGGGTCAGGACCCACAGTGGGAAGCACAGGGATTATTTTAGGGGGTGGCCCTTGGCCTCCCTCCCTGAGCCATACAATGGCCCCAGCGGCCTGAGCTATAGTTACTTGAGATAATTATAACAGATGAATGTCTATGGTTTTTAAAGTTTAAAACGTTACGATGTAACTGGTAATTTCACCTAACTATAATATTACTTTAATGTTTATTTTTTCAATGACATATATATATATATATGTATATATATATATACGCACACACTATTTACAGTTGTAAACATTTGCAGTTTATAAAAGGCTATGAAAGCCACATTTATTTTTTTCATTTTAAAAGACACCAATTATTTTTACAAGTCACTATAAAAAGATAAGTGACGATAGCAAATCTTTTGCAAACCTTTTTTGAAAGGAAAATGAGAAATAATAAAGGACAGACTTAACCAATAGGCCGCAATTTAAAGCTTAGCTAACACAACTGGCACTGTGCCTTTAAGAACCTCATAGCACACCCAGCATCCCTTCATGCCCCACAGGTGGCAGTTAAGTCAGGTCATTTTTGCAGAATAACGGAGGATCTTGGGTCAAACGCTGAAGAAAACTGTAGTATTTCTGATCCAAAGAGGAGGGAAGGTTGTTAATGATTATGGTGACAATTCTCCTTGAGGATTACTAGAATTACAGGTAAGTAACCTTGCCTTTCTTCCAGGGGACCGTCATCAGTACTAATAAGTACTGAATAGAATAGCAAGCCCATCCCACAAATGAGCGAACAAGAAACAGGGACAGACTCCCCAATTACCCAAATAAGATTCCTCAAGGATGCCAGTGCAAGTGGAGTATCTTCTCTGGAGTCTGAGTCTGGACAATAATGCGTAGTAAAAGTGTGGCCTACTCTCCAAGTCGCAGTTTTACCAATCTATGAAATGTGGACTTTACTAAGAAAGGCTATAGTAACCGCTTTACCTCAAATAGAGTGAGCTTTAGGTCTACCTAGTAAGGGTTTCTTTGCCAACTGGTATGCAGAAACTATTAAGAGGCTACCCACCCTGAAATGGACTGCTTCATAAAAGGCAAACCTGATCTTGTTGGCCCATAATTTATGAAGAGCCCTTTAGATTATCTTATGTCTCTAGGTTTGTCTAAGTAGAATTTCAAAATTCTCAATACATCAAGTGACTGCAGAGAGCCCTCTGCTGGAGTTGCTGGATTAGCAAAAAAGATAGGTAAGGAAATCACTTGATTAATGTGAAAGTCAGATACTAATTTAGGAAGAAAACTGGAATGAGTACTCATTATTACTTTATTATTGTGAAATGCTGTGTATGGTTCAGATGAACACAAGGTTTGGTTTTCAATAACTCTGCACACTGAAGTAATTGCAACAAAAAACTGCTTTCCATGTAAAATGTTGTGAAGGGGCTTTATGAATGGGTTTGAATGGAGTTGAGTCCCATTAATTTTGATAAAATAATATTAAGTTCCCAAGGAGGAGAAAGAGACTTAACCGAAGGGTACACTTTATTAATGGCATCTAAAAAATTCTTAACTACAGATATTTCAAAAGAGGAGGTTTGGGGGCGGGGCCATCCAATATGGCCGACCGGTTGTGAAACCAGGAGGCTCTGCGACGACACACCCCGCAGACACATAAATCCAGTGTCTGGGGGGCCTGTAGCTGGTCAGGTCCTCGGGACGATGCTGGGAGTCGTGGGGGCGCAGTGAGGCGAAGCGGAGGAGCCCTGAGACTGTTTAGGTCGGCGGAGGTGACGACGGAGGGCCGGAGCACGTGTCGGGAGCCTTGAGGCCTGCACTTCGCAGCGGCCTGAGGAAGGTGGGGGCGTCCCTGGACTGGGGAGGCATGACGGCACCCATGGCGGACTGGCAAGGAGGGCAGCAGTCCCCTCCAGGAGCACCCAGCGGCCACGTGGTAAGGGCAGAGCACGGTCGCACCTGGAGAGATGCGAGTGGCAGGGCGGTCCCGGCGAGGAGAGTGAGCCAGGGACCGCGGAGTGGAGGACATTGGCTGGCGACCTCCCCCTTGGAGGAATGGGGGAGGGGGCAGGGTGCCCCAGGATGCCAGGTCCTGGGGCATGCCTGATATTGTTGCCTGTCCCTAAGATGGCGCCCACTGTTGGCCCACGCAGAGCTTCTCCGGAGAGGCACATAATGAAGGAATAGCAAGCAGGACACTTCTTTCCTCCTGCAAAGGTTTTCTCTGGCATTTTCAGTGCAGGGAGTCATGTCCTGGTGAGGAGCAGCTGGGGGCCAGCAGACAAAGTGGTACATATCATGACAAGAGGAGCACAAGCAAGAGAGGGGTGTAGGGGGGCCCCTATGCCTCGATAGAAGCTACAATCTAATAAGGTCTCTGGGTATTTTGTGCCTGCCGGATCTGGGGTGCTCTCATCGCTGCGGTCAGGTGACATGGCACTTCTCCACCCTGTTGGGCGATGACCACCCAGAAGTACAGATTGAAAGGGTGCATAGGGTGGGGAGTTGCTCCACCACTGAGAATAAGAGACCTCATGACATTCTGGTGAAATTGAGCTCATTCAAGGTCAAGGAGTACATCCTTCAAAGGGTGAGGCGAAAGGACTTTGGCCCTCATTCTGACCCTGGCGGTCTTTGACCGCCAGGGCGGAGGACCGCGGGAGCACCGCCGACAAGCCGGCGGTGCTCCAATGGGGATTCCGACCGCGGCGGTAAAGCCGCGGTCGGACCGGCACCACTGGCGGGGTCCCGCCAGTGTACCGCGGCCCCATTGAATCCTCCGCGGCGGCGCAGCTTGCTGCACCGCCGCGGGGATTCTGACCCCCCCTACCGCCATCCAGATCCCGGCGGTCGGACCGCCGAGATCCGGATGGCGGTAGGGGGGGTCGCGGGGCCCCTGGGGGCCCCTGCAGTGCCCATGCCACTGGCATGGGCATTGCAGGGGCCCCCGTAAGAGGGCCCCTACATGTATTTCACTGTCTGCTACGCAGACAGTGAAATACGCGACGGGTGCAACTGCACCCGTCGCACAGCTTCCACTCCGCCGGCTCGATTCCGAGCCGGCTTCATCGTGGAAGCCTCTTTCCCGCTGGGCTGGCTGGCGGTCTGAAGGAGACCGCCCGCCAGCCCAGCGGGAAAGTCAGAATTACCGCCGCGGTCTTTCGACCGCGGAACGGTAACCTGACGGCGGGACTTTGGCGGGCGGCCTCCGCCGCCCGCCAAGGTCAGAATGAGGGCCTTTGTGTCTTTTCAAGGGGCTCAGTGCACACTTTTTCAGGACATTGCTCCAGCCACATTGCTTCGCCGCCAGCAATTCCATCCAATCACAGATGAGTTGAAAGCAAAAAATGTTAGGTACAGATGGACATTCCCCTTTGGCATTGCTTTTGAACTTAACAACAAACCCTACCACTTCATGGAGTATGGGGAGGCGGCTGCCGCACTGGGGCTGCGGGAGAGGAGGGCAGACATTGGACTAACCGTGCAGGGGGAATCGCGCTGTTGGGAGGACCCTTCCGCGTCCACTGCTGGGGATCGCTGGAGACAGCCGAGGAAGGGGAGGAAGGCCCCTAGGATGTAGACTCATGCACCTGACCCACAGCAGAAGAAGGTTTGCCTAGGGGAGGAGGAGAGGATTTCGGATGGGGGCCGCGTGGGACTCCTTAGACCCCTGGGAGTCTGGAGACTTTGGCCTGTCCATAAGGGCGTGAGCGCTTCCGGTGTGTTTTCCTACCATCCCTCCAATAAGTGGTAAAGGAGATCCCCACACCGGACACTGTTAGCGCTACTGAAAGTGGTTTGACGGGAGGTGGATGCAGATGAATACCCCTTCCCGAGGACCACATGGAGGTTTTCTATCAGTATCAGTGACTCATAGTTTCGGTGTTGTTACTTTTTGTTGTTGTTACTTTTGATGTTTGATTATTGTTTTTTTGTCCCTACTACATGTTAATGAACAGCCTGGGGGGAATGGGAGACGCCAGGGGTCTTGGGACGGAGTGGGAGCGCTGGGGACCCCAAGTGACTCCTTGGGTCAGATGTATCCACAGGCGAGGCCCTCTTGGTCACACTGACATAAAGCTACATTTTCTAACATGGAATGTTAAGGGGCTTAATTCCCCTAACAAGCGGTCACAGCTGTGGAAATTCTGTGACGACCACCAATATGATATTGTGGCATTGCAGGAAACGCATCTCAAGAAGGGAGAAGGTCACAGACTACAGCACAAACACTATCCGCTGATATACACTGCCTCCTCAGCAACAAAGCATTGTAGGGTGGCCCTGCTGTTCCATAGATCCATGCACTTCCAACTCTCTGGGTCAAAACTAGATAAGGACGGTAGATTCTTGTTGGTCAAGGGCTCCCTGCGGGGGCAGACTTGTACGATAGCCACACTCTTTGCACCTAACAGAGGTCAAACACAGTATCTATTGCACTTCCTTGACGTGCTGGGGTGTTTTGCGGAGGGTGAGACAGTGCTTCTGGAATACTTTAACTTGATTTGGATACCGCTCAGGACACAACACATCCCCAGAGACTGCTTACAAGTGCCTTTGCAAAATCTGTTAAAACGGCCCTTCACAGATTGCGGCTTCTTGATTCTTGGCGCGCGTTTCACCCCACAGTAAAAGACTATACATTCTTCTCTCACTCTCATAGATCCTACTCCAGGATTGACTATATATTTTTAAGCCAGCCACTTTGACATTTTCTCCAATCGGCAACTATCCACCTGATTATCATATTTGACTATGCACCGGTTGAAGTGGGTTTGGAGTGGTCTCGGAGTGGACGTTGGTACTTTCCACACATTTTAACCCGTGACCCAAAGACTCGAGACGAGTTGCAGAGAGCTATCAGAGACTTTTTTCAGAAGAAAAAACCATGGGATACTCCTCCTCCCACCACCTGGGATGTGTTTAAAGCTGTCCTCAGGGGCACATGCCTCTCTTTGGCATCCTTACTTTATCGATTGAAAGCGGAGAAGAGACAGGGTCTGGAGAGGGCATTGAAGGAGGCTGAACAGGCCCACAAACTTTCTCCCACCTGGCTGAATCAGAGGAAAGTAACTTCCATTAAAGGAAAATTGCAATCTATTTACACAAACAGAGCAGAAGTGGCATTGTTAAGGCTCCAGAGATCTCATGTTAGTGGGAAGGAAAAAGGCACTCTCCTGGCCAGGCAATTACGTGTCAAACAAACTAAGGGATATATAGCGCAAGTGCAGGACGAATCAGGGGAGCACTATTCGGATGAGGAGAAAGCACGAGCTTTCAGAAACTTCTATATCTGGCTGTATAAATCAGATAATCCGAGCGCTTCCACCCAGGAGAGCTATTTGCGCCACACTCAGCTTCCGCAGGTTTCTCGCAACACTAACGAGTTTCTGGTGGCCCTATTCACCACATACGAAGTGCGGGATGCCATTGAGTCCCTTCCCCTACACAAAGCGCCAGGTCCAGATGGATTTACTGTGCATTTTTACAGAACTTTTGGAGCTGAGCTAATTCCCCACCTGGCTGATCTGTTCAATTTCATAAGAACCGAGCACACACTTTCCACCACTATGGGGGAAGCCCTGATCACACTTATTCCTAAGGAGGGAAAGGACCCCAAGCTCTGTGCCTCCTATAGGCCCATTGCCCTGCTTAATCTCGATGCAAAACTTTATACCAAAATACTAGCCCGGAGACTTGAAGGGGTGTTGCCGAATCTGGTTCATCCCGACCAATCGGGCTTCATCAAGGGTCAGCAAACACATGATAACCTAAGAAGGTCATCCACCTGATAGAAGAGGTGATGAAGAAGCAGGTCCTAGCTATGCTGTTGGCACTGGATGCTGAGAAAGCTTTCGACCGGGTGGAATGGTCCTTTTTGGTAGCGACCATGTGGTGATTTGGGTTTGGGGAACAGTTCATAGCAATGGCAATGAGCAACTACTTGGGTCCCAGGTCACGAATATGCATCAATGGGGTGACTTCGGATTTCTTTGACCTCTCTAGAGGAACCATACAGGGGTGCACCCTTTCCCTGCTGCTCTTTGCACTTAACATGGAACCTCTGGCAGCCCGGATACGGGCCGATCCGAACTTTCAAGTCATTCAATTTGGTTCTGATCAACATAAGATTTCAAAGTTTGCTGACGACATCTTGCTTTTTGTTACTCAACCACATAGACCCTTCGGCAATCGAGAAGGAGTTGGGTCTTTTTGAGCAGGTAGCAAGCTTCAATGTGAATAGGGGGAAACCCTATATCCTTAACAGTCCCTTCCGCTGAGATGAGTGTGTTAGCCGCCACTTCCCCATTTGTATGGGCCAAGAAAGAAATTCTATAATTGGAAGTCCGGCTCACCCCAGGGTGGCTGACCTATTTAAGGGAAATTTTCCACCCCTCCTTAGGACGCTACGAGCAGATTTTAAAAGATGGTCAACACTCTGGCACTCATGGTTAGGTCGTATCAACAACATCAAGATGACGGTTCTCCCACGGTTTTTATATCTGTTCCAAAGCCTGCCCATTGACATTCCTATGGATTTTTATACCACACTTCGTAGGATGTTCACACAGTTCATTTGGCAAAACACAAGAGCTCGGCTCTCTAATAAACTGCTAACGTGCCCCAGAGACAAGGGAGGTTTGGCCCTACCGGACCCCCTCACATATTATAGAGCAGTACAGCTCTGCGTTATCGCTGAGTGGTCTCTACAAGAATCAGACAAATTGTGGCTGCACATGGATAGGGCAGTGACGGGGCAGACACTATGGGACATGCTGTGGAAACCCACAGGAGACCGCCCGAGGAACGCTTATCTTAACACCCCCATGGCTACTACCCTCAAGGTATGGGACACGGTGACAAGAGCCTACAGGCTCACGACCTTTCCCTCACCCATTCCAGGTCCTTTTGATAAGTGGAGGGAGGGGGGTTGTTTGACGATCGCTGATCTTTTCCATGGGGAACATGTATGTACATTCGAAAACTGCTGTAGAGACTTCCATTTACCCATTTCTGAGGGCTTCCATTATAATCAACTACTCCACTGGGTCACTCAGCCCCATATGCGGGTGGCGGCCACCAGAGATCTTTTTCCCATCGAGAGGTTTGTTCAGCAGGGGGCCGTAGCGCGGGGTAGTATTTCCACACTATATTGGTTGTTGACGTCAGCGCAGTCCGCTTACACCCTCGCCATTTGTCCTTTGGGAGCAGATTCTGGAGTCCCCGGTGGAGGAGGGTCTCTGGCTCCGCCTGTTTCAGGACATAGGCCATCATTACAACCCTTGCGGTAAATCCCGCTTACCGCCGCGGTGATGGCCGTCAAGATACCATGGCCGCGGCAGAAATCCGCTACAGGTATTACGACCCACATCTCGTAATACGCCACAACACAGACACCCACATAAGTCCTCCACACCAAAGGTCAGTGATAAACTGGCGATAGCAAAACCTACACCTTCATGCCAACAGGAATACGCCCACACTATCACGACCCACGAATCAACGCGGCGGTCATTCAACCGCAGTAATCCATTGGCGGTACACACTGCTGCTCTCAAAATACACACACATTTACAAAACACAACCACATTGGACAATTCAAAATACACACACCTGATACACATACACACACCAAACCCACACACTCACAACCCTATAAAACATACACCGCCATTACCCACACACCCTTACAACGATTTTTTTGGAAGAAGCACCGAGAGAAAGAATAGCAAACACAACACCAGCATCCACAGGCACACAACACCATCACTCATACAACATCCACTGACCTCAAACAACACAACACATCACACATCACAACAAACAGCACCTCACACATCTCCCACACCACATTATGGCACTTCAAAGTCAACCCAGGTTTTCTGAGGAGGAGCGCAGGGTCATGGTGGAGGAAATCATTTGGGTAGAGCCACAGCTTTTCGGATCACAGGTGCAGCAGACATCTATTGCAAGGAAGATGGAGCTATGGCAGAGAATTGTCTACAGGGTCAACGCAGTGGATCAGCACCCCAGAACACGGGATGACATCAGGAAGAGGTGGAACGACCTACGGGGGAAGGTGCGTTCCATGGTATCAAGACACCAGGTAGCAGTACAGAGGACTGGCGGTGGACCCCCACCTCCTCCCCCACAACTAACAACATGGGAGGAGCAAGTCTTGGCAATAATGCATCCGGAGGGCCTTGCAGGAGTAGCAGGAGGACTGGACTCTGGTTAGTCTTATCTTCACTAAAATCCCCCCCCACCCTATTTCCATGCTATCACAAACTCCTAGCCCAACCCTCACACCCATCACCCCAACACCCCACAGGTACTCCACTATCACAACTCACACACACCAAAAACCAAGCCCTGCATGTCACATCAATGCATGGATACCCATCACCAAAGCATGTCCAGTACAGATACTCACCCAGGCCCCAAAATCACCAATCACACAAGGGCAAAGACAATAAGCCAAGCACAGGAGTAGAGGGTAACTGACAAATTGCACAAGATGGCACACGCAGATACAATAACTATACATTTACACCCCAACAGGACCCATACCTAATGTCACCGGACAGGAGGTGCCAGACATATCCAGTCCCCCCACAGAAGAGGCCCACAGTGACGACAGCAGCTCTGCACGCCTGGATCAAGAGGACCAGCCCGGCCCATCAGGGACCTCTGGACAGTCGGTTCCCCTGCCACAGTCACAAACCACCACTGAACCTCCCCCCTCAGGAAACACCACCACAGCACCCACCCAGCGGGCCCATGCCTCTGTCCCCAGGACACGTCAATCAGTAGTGTGTCCACCACTACAGGGACCCCAGGCAAACCCACCAACCTAAGACAATCAGGGACCTGGGGTCAGTGGCAGTGGGCACAGGGTTCAGGGGACAGAGGCACAGGATAACAGGGAAACTGGGAGGGCTGCTGTGCGACAGGGGGAGGACAGGCCCAGGGAACCCACTCTGCATGAGGCACTCTCCATCATGGGAGCATACCATCATTTCCAGGAGACCATGGGCACGGTACTGGCCAAGTTTCAGGAGACCCAGCGGCTGCAGGAGGAACAGTACCTGGGGATCAGGGAGGACTTGAAGTCCATTAACACCACCCTGGTCACCATTGCAGGGGTGCTGGCAGACATAGCCAACACCATGAGGGACACAGTGGCACACCAAGGGGCACACCAAGGGGCCCCTGACACTAGCCTGAACGATGAACAGCCCTCCACCTCCCCCGGCGCTAGTGGACAGGAGGCTCCACCACAGGAATAACAGGCCACCAGCACCCCACCCCCTGCAGAAGGAGAACCAGCCCACAAACGGCCCCTGAGATCCAGGAACAAGACAGAGAACATTGCCAAGACCCCGCCAGGAAATAAGACTCTCCTGATTGTCACCCTTCCGTCCCACTAGGTCACCCTGCCAACCTTGACCTGCCATTACTCCACTTCCTATGTCCCTTGGACAATGCACCTGTGATACCAATATACTGGACTCTACCATGGACATTACTCCACCATTCCCCAGCCCATTGCACAGCCCCCTCCACTTATTAGCACAGAAATAAACACCCTTGAATCACAAATCAATCTGGAGTCTGTCTGTACTTTCACAAATGTGTAATTACAACCTCTCAGAAAAATAGCAATGCCAATGTTCATTTTCACATACCAATGTTCGACATTTGTTGGGCATCAGTAAACATAGCAGAAGGCAGAAAGTGGTACCCAGATCTGTGGAAAGCCAGAGTGAATATCAGGGTCCATACACAGAGGTAAAAAGGCAGAATCATGCAATGTCCTACAGTAGTATGATATGAGAGGAGCAGTGCCAGTCTCTTACCTGTGTCTCACTGGAAGTATTGCATGATGATGTTGTTTCGGTTGTCTATATCTTCTTCTTCTGCCTCCTCTTCTTCACTGTCCACAGGCTCTACAGCTGCCACAAGACCAATATCAGGCCCATCCTCCTGCAGAAAAGGCACCTGGCGTCGCAAAGCCAGGTAGTGCAACATACAGCATGCCACAATGATCTGGCACACCTTCTTCGGTGAGTAGTATAGGGAGCCAACTGTCAGATGGAGGCACCGGAACCTGGCCTTCAGGAGGCTAAATTTTGCTCAATTATCTTCCTAGTTCGCCCATGTGCCACATTGTAGCGTTCCTCTGCCCTTGTCCTGGGATTCTTCACTGGGGTCAGTAGCCATGACAGGTTGGAGTAAACAGAGTCACCTGCAAATATCGAGGGACAACCGCCGCTTTTACACCGACCGCCAGGGTTGTAATGAGGGCCATAGTCAAATACAACCACTCCATGGGCACTAGAGAAGCACATTATAAAATCCTCTACAATTGGTATCACTACCCGGAGAAACTTAAAAAACTCTCCCAGGTGCCTGATAGGTGTTGGCGAGGATGTGGGATGTTGGGAGATCTTAGGCATATGTGGTGGGATTGTCCCATTATCCGCCCATACTGGAACGAAATTCTGTCACATCTAAAAGAGATTTTGGGCTACCCAGTCCCAGCCTTACTGGCACATATTTTATTGAGCCTGCGTGCTCCGGAATTGCACCATCAAACACAGGGCGACCGCTTTATTCTTTGGCTGGTACTGGGTGCAACGAAGACGGTACTAGCGTCATATTATAAGTAAACAGAACCATCCCCAATAGCATTGTGGTACGCTAGACTGTGGTGCGAGCTCACGATGGAGTGCTTATCTGATAAACTAGACAATTCTAGGAGGCGCTGTGACTACATTTGGGACCCTCTGGTGAGGTTCCTTTCCAGGGGCATACCGTTCTCAGCCTGTAGCCCACGTCTTAGGGCTCTGCACCTTTTCCATGTGTAAGAATCAGTCCATGGGGAGGGACACTGGGGAGGGATTGGATGTGTGGCGAATTAGGGGCAGATGAACCCCGTGCCCTTTTCTGTTCTTGCCTCAGACTTTATACAATGAGCTGTAGGAGATGGGACACATAATTTGGTTGTTTGCATTGAGGTTTTTCTTCTTTCTTTTTTCTCTCTTTTTCTCTGTATGTGCTATCACATATGTCTGCACTTAGGCGCTTATTCTGGGTGGGAATTTTTGAGTTCTATTTAGAATGGAGCTCCACCCTCTGTTGAACATTGATTTGATTACCATTGGGTCCAGGGGTGGGGGCTGAAGCACCTGGTTTATTGCTCGAGCCTATTTGTAATTCGAATTGCTTATATCACTGTTTCTTTACCGATAAATGTTAATAAAAACAGTTTAATTAAAAAAAAAAGAGGAGGTTTATGAAGGAGATTTCCTAAAGGCAGTTATAGCTTCAATGTGTACCTTAATAGACGAGAATTGCAAATTAGACCTTGCCAGATGAAGTAGGTAAGGTAATATTACGTCTTCTTGACACATAGAATGGGTCATAGTTCTCTTGTATATATCAAATACAAAATCTGTTCTATTTAGAAGCATACGATTTTCAAGCGGAAGGATGCTTGGACTTCTTCGAAATGTTCATTCAGTTTTGAGGTAAGTTTAGGTAACCATATTGCAGGAAGTCAGCAGCCAAGCGGTCAAACATAATGATGGAAGGTTAGTGCGCAGAATCTGCCCTCCAAACTTGTAAAGCACATCAACCTTTTTTATGAGCACTCTGAGCGGTGAAGATGATCCATGAGCCACCACTGACGAGGCCATTCTGGTGCAATTAGTATCATTCTTGTGGACTTGAATGTGGACAGTTTGATAAAAACTGCCAGAAGGCTTGGGATCGGAGAAAAAGGGTAAAGAAAAGTCTTTGACCAATCTATCAAAAGAGCATTCTCTTTCGACCCTAACTGGTAAACTCCATTCTTGATAAATTGTCTTTTCGACTTTGCTGTTTAGAACCCAGTTATAGTTCCCTTGAATGGTACAACTGAGGGAGTACACTTCAACATTTTGAAAGTCTGAAAGGTGTACTGCTGGAATTGTAGGTTCCTTGCCATGAGCCCTTTCCATATGGTCTGGGTTTTGAGGGACAGCAGTCTGAAAGGTGTATCTTCTTGTACTGTCCGTCTGAATTAACAGGGAGTTTGCTCTGGTTGAAGGAAGGAATGACTTCAGCGTTAGGAGAACTGCTTTCAACTCTTGGAGGTTGATACGGTACGTTTGTTTTTGTATGGCCACAATCCTTAAGTCTACCAATGGTTCATGTGAGCACACCATCCTTAGAGACAGACATCTGTGACTAGAGTTTAAACTGGAAGATCTTGATGGAAAGAGACTGAATTTCAGATTGCGAAAGAGTTAGGGCCTCATTATGACCCTGGCGGGCGGCGGAGGCCGCCCGCCAGGATCCCGCCCTCCAAATTACCGCGCCGCGGTCAAAAGACCGCGGCGGGTATTACGAGTTTTCCCCTGGGCTGGCGGGCGGTTCCAGTTAAACCGCCCGCCAGCCCAGGGGAAAACGACCTTCCCACGAGGATGCCGGCTCGTAATCGAGCCGGCGGAGTGGGAAGGTGCGACGGGTGCTACTGCACCCGTCGCGTATTTCACTGTCTGCAAGGCAGACAGTGAAATACATTTTGGGGCCCTCTTACGGGGGCCCCTGCCGTGCCCATGCCATTGGCATGGGCACGGCAGGGGCCCCCAGGGGCCCCGCGACCCCCCCTACCGCCATCCTGTTCATGGCGGCTTTCCCGCCATGAACTGGATGGCGGTAGGGGGGGTCAGAATCCTCATGGCTGCGGAGCGCGCTCCGCAGCCATGGAGGATTCCAATGAGCAGCGGAAAGTCAGCGGGAGACCGCTGACTTTCCGCTTCTGACCGCGGCTGAACCGCCGCGGTCAGAATGCTCATTGGAGCACCGCCAGCCTGTCGGCGGTGCTCCCGTGGTCGGTGGCCCTGGCGGCCACCGGCCGCCAGGGTCAGAATGACCCTCTTAGTTTTTGTGAGTTAGTTTCTGTTCCCAGCTATCTGACATCTGGTTCCAGGGGATGTCAGTGGTACTCATAGAGTATGCTGGGATAACAGCCTCCTTTATTCAGAAGCAACGGACCCTAAACCTGGTGCCACAAGGAGACTGGTCATCCCTCTGAAATTTAGGGAGTTCCTGTTAACCCTTGCACATGACATACCCATTGTAGGCTACTTGGGGCAGGCTTGTCCCTCAATTTTACCGGCTCCACATGCCTGAAGACACCAAGGAGTTGTGTTGCTCCTGTGTGACCTGTCAAGCCAGTGGCAAGACCGGTGGTACTCCAAAGGCCCCCTTAATTTTGCTACCAGTGGTTGGGGTACCCTTTGAGAGGGTTGGGGTAGATATTGTTGGTCTCCTGGATCCCCCAACTGCCTCTGGAAACAGATTCATACTGGTGGTAGTGGACCATGCTACCAGGTATCCAGAGGCCATTCCTCTTAGGTCTGCTACAGCCCTCGCAGTGGCTAAGGCCTTCCTGAGAATCTTCTCCAGGGTAGGTTTTCCTAAAGAGGTGGTATCAGACAGAGAGGCAAACATCATGTCTGTTTACCTTAAAGTCATGTGGAAAGAGTGTGGTGTCATTTAAAAATGCACCACTCCTTACAATCCTCAAACGGGTTAGTTGAAAGGTTAAACAAAACCCACAGGCATGATAATGGGACTTTCAGAGAAACTCAAAAGGATGTGGGATGTCTTGTGACCTTGCCTCCTTTTTGCCTACAGGGAGGTTCCTCAAAAGGGAGTTGGATACAGCCCCTATGAGCTTTTGTTTGGACACCCTGTTATGGGTCCTCTAGCACTTGTGAAAGAGAGCTTGGAGACGCCTCTCAAGCCTCCAAAACAGGACATTGTGGACTATGTATTGGGTCTCAGATCTAGAATGGCCGAATACATGAAGAGGACATCTAAAAATCTTCAGGGCCGCCAAGAACTGAAGGAGCAGCGGCATGACCAGAAGGCTGTGCTCACTGTTTATCAACCAGGACAGAAAGTGTTGGTCCTGGAGCCTGCGGCTCCCAGGGCACTCCAAGACAAGTGGAGTGGCCCACACACTATTGATGAGAGAAAAGGGGAGGTGACTTACCTGGTTGACCTAGGTACTCCTAGAAGCCACCACAGGGTGCTTCATGTGACTCGCCTGAAATCTTACTCTGATAGAGCTGACATGACTTTACTCATGGCAACTGATGGTTAGGAATAAGAGAGTGACCCTCTCCCTGACCTCTTGTCTCACAATACTGTGGATGGCTCAGTAGTTGGGGTTTTGCTTGCAGACTGCCTCTCTGAGCAACAAAAGGAAGATTCCAGAAATCTCATAGGTCAGTTCTCCAAACTGTTTTCTTTGACTCCTGGTCAACCTACATGGTGTAAACACACCATTGACACAGGTGACATCCTTCTTGTTAACAGTGAAATATACAGGACAGTGGTTCAAAAGATGCTAGACCTGGGAGTTATTGAGCCTTCAGACAGCCCTTTGGCTCGTCCTGTAGTTCATGTACCAAAGCCTCACTCTCAAAATGGCAAAAGAGAGATGAATTCTGTGTAGACTACAGAGGCCTCAATATAGTAACCAAAACTGATGCTTATCTTATCCCTATGGCAGATGAGCTAATAAACACATTGGCTTCTACCAAGTATCTTAGCACCTTTGATCGGACTGCTGGCTATTGGCAGATCACGTTATCGGAGGATGCAAAACCCAAAACAGCATTCTCCACTCCTAGTGGGAACTATCACTTTACAGTGATGCCCTTTGGACTAAAGAATGTCCCTGCCACATTCCAGAGGTTGGTGAACAAAGTTCCCAAGGCCTGGAAAGCTTCAGTGCAGCTTATCTAGATGACATAGCTGTCTTTAGCTGCACCTGGGAGGATCACCTGGTCCACACTGGGAATGCACTGGAGGCACTGCAAAAAGCAGGCCTCACTATCAAGGCATCAAAGTGCCACATAGGGCAGGGAAAGGTAGTTTTATCTGGGCCACCTGATAGGTGCTTGCCAGATCCAGCCCCTCCAGGGCAAACTCCAGACATATCTGGATTGGACTGCCCCTACCACACAGACCCAAATCAGAGCCTTACTAGGCCTGACAGGGTACTATTGGAGGTTCATTAGGAACTATGGTTCCATTGTAGCCCCCTTAAATGATATCACATCCAAAAGGATGCCCTGGAAAGTTTTATGGACAGCTAGCTGCCAAAAAGCTTTTGATGACCTCAAACAGGCCATGTGCTCTGCTCCTATACTAAGAAGCCCTGATTACTCCAAGCAATTTATTGTCTAGACAGATGCTTCTGAGGTAGGGATAGGGGGAGTACGATTTCAACTAAATGATGAAAGCCAGGACCAACCTGTCGCTTTCATTAGCAGAAGGTTGGCCCTCAGGGACAAGTGTTGGTCAGCCATAGAGAGGGAGGCCTTTGCTGTAGCCAGGGTCCTAAAGGCGCTGGGGCCATAATTGTTTGCCAATTACCTCCTTGTCCAGATAGACCACAAGCCCCTCTTATGGTTTAAACAAATGAAAGGTGAGAATCCCAAATTGTTGAGGTGGTCCATATCCCTACAGGGAATGGACCATACAGTGGAACATAGACCTGGAAGTAACCATGCCAATGCAGATGGACTCTCCAGATATTTCCACTTGCTAGGGCTGAAGTATCTGCTGCTGCTCCAATAATTAGGTTAGAAACCAGGATACCCTCGTTAAGGACTTCTTGAAAATCCTGTCTAATTCCTCTGAGTAGTTTGTTGCAATACTTTTGCAGACAATACCTCCCCAAAGGAGAAGTAGCACTTAATACTTTCATTATGGATGTAGATGTTTCACACATTTTTCTATCCATAGAATCCAGACGAATCAGGGGCTACTGTGTGTGATTTTTTTAGCTGCAGCCATGATAACAGAATCCTGAGTAGGGTTCTGTCTAAGGAATAGAAAGTCCTGATTCGGTAGTTTGTACTTTTTCAAGAGGCTCGGCAGAACAGATCTTATAGATGCAGGCATAAGGAACAACTGCAGAGCAGGTTCTAGTAGACACGAGAACAATGGTAGCAAAGGTCTTGGAGAAGTCTTTTGGTGAAAATTTGACTGATGTGGAAGTGGTAGTGGTGGGCATTACGATATTTAACTTTGTTACACCTCTTACTAGCACTTTATTGAATGTAGTGAGATCACCCACTGGACAGACTCTTGCTGGAGGAGTGTCAGAGTTGAAAAATAATCTCAGTATGAAATGTCTTCCATTCATGTACTGTATTGTGTAGTATGTCTGTTGCAAATGAGTGCCTGATCACTGGAGTCATCCCTGTTTTACTAGATGTGCTCACATAAACACTTTATGACGTATCCCTACCTGGTGTTTTTAAGTAAAATGCATGATGCCCCATGCCGATCATACTGGTGTGAAGCATTTTATTTCATTTGAATGTGCCATATAACGTGGCAGACTAACTCTCCTTATATGTCACAGGTATCAGAAAATATAGTATTATGTAGGTGAAAAGTGTATTTCCATATGCAGTATGTGTGAAGTCGCTACACTTAGCTGTTGTTGGATAGTCTAACTAGGAGTGGTATCGGAGTGCAATCCTTGCTTCTGACGAAAGCCACAGGGAAGGGTGGCTTGAAACATTTAGACCTTGTAAAAAGAAGAATCATTAAAACCACACATACTTTCTACATTTCTTCTCTTTTCAATCATATCGTCTAAAGGACAGACTAAAGCATAGCTTTCTTACCTGGCAGGTATTTTTAATTCACAATAAAAATCCTCCAACTCCTATTTACGATCATTTGGTGTATACCATTCAGTGCTCCTGGATAGCTCACAGGTAACAGTAAGCCTCATTCGAAGCATGCCACCAACGGGTAACAATGGTGGGTGAAGGTTATACAAAAAAAAAAAGCCTTACACTTTTTCTCCCTGTAGGACCTTTAGCACACATTACGGAATAGGGCTCCAGTTTTTTTTCCCCCGATGTATTGTCATTTGTCTGCCTTCTTAACATGTAGAGTTTGGATTACCCCCAATATCTGTTTTTGTGGTCAAGATGACGCTGCACTAGTTCATAATAAAATATATAGCATGAATTGAGGGGTTTACAAGAAGACAGGATGTTGTACTTTTGACAGTACACCCTTTCCTTGTTGTAGGTTTGTGGTCCTGGAAAGGTAGACCTTCACATTTTGCATATTGATCTTGGTACCGAAGAAGAGAATGTCTTATCATGGAATGATCCATGACTTATCTGCATAAAGGGATAGCCCAAGCCATTGCAGGATACAGACTGCTGGAAACATTGCATTTTTTGCAGCCTGTGCCAACTAGAGTTTATGCAGCCAGTTTTTCAAATGCAGGCTATCCAGATAGTGAAGATATATGGATGCTGACTTGAGATTAAAGGGCAATATTAAAAAAAATTAACAATGGGAGAGACTTTTGTGTCATTTGTGATCTAATATGAGAATTGTGTCGAACAATAAATATTTATTCTCCACAGATTTGCTAGGCAAATCAAACTTGGCTGATCTGATGCACTTGCTAAAATGGACTGAAAATGGCCTATGTCATTTAGTAGGAAATGTGCAGAGGGAGCATTCAATAGTCCCTCATCACTGATGATATATACTTTCCCTTCATCCTCTTCTATTTCCAAAGGATTTAGGCCTATTTCTCGATCAGCATCAAGCGATTTTCTACTGTGATCTCCGGTGATTCATCTGCTCCTTCACTTATATCCTAAGATGGAGGACCTTATGTCAGAGCTTTCAATTTACTTGGCTTTTGTGGTGGAATCCCTTGAGATGTTGCTCAGACTGAAGAAGCATCCCCATTAGGTCAAGAAAAAAGAAACCTGCTGTAAACTAGCTACATCATAGTTTTCAATTAGTCTAGGTACTCTGCAGGTACCATCATTCGGTGGCCTGGCTTCATATTCAGGGAGATGCTGATAAAAAAGACCTTTGATATAAAAGATATGCTCTACAGAGTTTTTACTCTTCCATAAGAAACACTTTCTATGACATTCAGAATGAAATGTTCAACTGCTTGGGAAGCATGCTCTTTTGAATGTAGTCCTCTTGTTCCTAGATTAAGAGTGGCTTAGATTAAGAGTAGTATTATTTGTGTGCTTCCTCTAAGATTTGGCGTGTAGTTTCAAGTGGACATTTGTTGTGTAACACCTGCCTAACAAAGGAAACAGTGGATGCTGTAGGCTGTGTATAGCTTACAAGGTAGGTACTGTGCCGTGTGGTGTCGCAGAAGATTTGAACTTCAATGGCTTCCTTGACAAGTTATCATCAGTTGATGAAGTGGATGATGGCTTTGATCTATGGCTCCTTAAACATGAGGCTTATGATGGCATATATGTCTCTGACAATATCATAGACAATGGTCTGTCTACCAATGGGAGGGCCTTGTTGACGAGGAGGTGGTCAACAATTGTGCATTGATGTTGGAGATCTTATTGGCAACAGGCTGAATAACAAAACGGTCACCAACTCGTGTTTGTTTGAAAAGGTGGTAGTCATTCTTGTAGGCAAGGCAGTCCTTTAAGGTGGATTCAATGGCAATTTTTTTTTTACAAGGCATCAGGCTCATAGAGGAGACCAGAGAAGGTTTTTAACCTTTTATTACCTTTGTCTTCCACATCTATGCTTCACTTTCTTCAGTTTTTCAGAAGGTGCCAGAGGAGTAACTGAGAACGCCCTCTTCATATGTGTAGCACTTTGAGGGCAAACCCTAACCTTTATTAATTGTCCCTCAAAAGCCTTTGCGGAAAATGCATTGTTAAAGGGCTGCAAGTATTACTAAAATTTAACACAGACGTTTGTCTTTGCTCAGGGCTTCATAAAAGTTGAAGATAAAAATAGATTGAGGACAAAAATCATGATGTAGACATCCTGTGAGACCAAATTTCTGGAAAAATGGCCTCTACATCGTGCTGTCTAAGAGCATACAACTATGGATGCTAACATCTAAATAAGATTTTAGTGGCAGTGTAGCAGTTCAAACAATGAGATTGTTGACATGTACAGTGTACTATGGTACGTATATACATCATGACATTGCTAAGTTAACATTTTCAAACAATGAGATCCATGACATGTATAGTTTACTATGTTAGGTATTTACAATATGACACTGCTAAGTTAACATTTTCAAACAATGAGATCAATGACATGTACAGTTTACTATGTTAGGTATTTACATTCTGACATTGCTAAGTTAACATTTTTATTGAGGGTTTCTATCCTGGCGACAAGGGATAATTCAAGCAGGTGAAACTGAAAGATGCAAAGCTGGAGAACTTTGGGCTGTAAAGCGTTAGAGAAGAATAAGATACGCCGTGGCACGTGAAATATTTTGGGTTATGTATTGAATGGATGTATCTAAATTGTCTCCTGTCGGGTCATTTAAGGAAAGGACTAATGAGAATAAGATCTGGTCCAATACAAATTTAGGCTACTCTCAAGGATCCTGTCCAAAAGGTCCCTGGAAGGAGAGACTTTTTTAGATTTTTGTGAAGGAAGGAAAACAAGGTCTCATAATATTTTAAGCCCCCGTTAAATAGTTTAGAATGACGTATGAAGCTGTTTATTAAGCTAACATGTTTATTGTATGGATACCAACTACATACACTCCTAACATTTTGGAAATATAGAACTTTTACCAAGTACTGTGTATGTAATTAATTTTATGAAAGACAGTGTGCTTACAGTTTTTTTGCGAATGAAGAACTTTTGTAATAATGAAGCATAATAATTATAGTGTGTGGGTTGCAAGCAACAATAACATTTGATTCAAGAACACAAGCAAATACACACATCTCAGAGAGGGGCCCTTAGTAGTAATGAGTTAAAAACCCCAATCAAAACTAATACTTCATCTGTAATGAATATACAGCATTAACAGTTCTTTAAAAGCTACTCAGCAGTTTCTACTTGCATTACTGTAGTCTCTGTGATAAATATGTTGTATTCAGAATTCATGTACTTAAATAACCCTTTACTTTGTATTTTGTTTACTTAGTAGCTTTTAGAACATTTTGACTCCACAATGTTTTAACTTAAACGGTGTGTTGCTCCATGTGCAGTCATATTCTTCTCCATATACATTCCACACCCAGTACCTCCTAGTAATCTTGCTTTCATGTTCTCCGCCATGGACTTCTCTCACAGCCCCACTTTACTTTCCCCAGTCCTTCTTAACAAACTTCTCCCATATACAGTGTATTCTTGCACAGACCATCACTGACATTTAAAAAAGTATGTTTCTCCTTCAGTCTAGGGTTGAGTTAATGTCGAACGTCGACACTGATTGCAATAGGTGCACAGTCTCATTATCTAAAGTCCCGCTCCATCATGTTTTAGCCAGTGAAATCGGCCTGGACTTTAGAGAAAGAATCCGGGAGACTTTTTGCATGATTTACAAGCTCATAGGAGTCTCTTATGTCTGACAAGCCAAACCAGAAAAAGATCCACTTCTTGTTGGAGAAACTGCCATCACTGTTCTTGAAATACCTGCAAGAAACACAACAGTAAGAGCAAAACTGGACTGCGTGTGCGCCATATGATAAGGGCAACTGAAATTTATGATGGTCACTAACTGCATCCAAAAGATGCCAATCTCTAAAAGACTTCCTGTGGAAGAGGACAAAGTGTGGTGGATTACATGTGTTGTCACCTGAAGGTAAGTTTGGAAAATACTGCAAAGGTTAAAGGTAATGCTGGGCACTACAATGTACGTTATTACCATGCATCCATTAGACCAGAAGCCACTACTACTGATGAGCCATCACAACGTAACTACACAGGTACGTTTCTTGTCCTTTTAAGAGTACTAACATACACATACACACACACACATATATATATATATATATATATATATATATACACACACACACACACACACACAACTTATGACCCAAATCACTACATACCCCAGACCCTAAAAACATTTTAACCCCAAATTACTACCACCAGTGATTGCTAAAAAAAAAACCTTACCCTCAAAAAAACTACCCATCCCTGTGCCCTAAAACTCCTTACACCCCCAACAATTACCTATTCCTGCACCCTAAAAAAACTCCTTACCACCCCAAAAACGTTCCATCCTCGAATCCTAAAACCTCCCCAGCACTCCAAAAACTACCCATCTCTGAACCCTAACAGCCCTTATCATCCTCACAAAACTACCCATTCCTGATCCCTAAGAAAATGAGTTACTTATCTGTAACTGCAGTTATCCAGTACTGGTATCTTTCATAGATTCACATGCTTAAATCATTCCCTGTCGTCGAACTGGGAGTCCCATGGTACCATAAAATAGCAGTATGCATCATCACCATAGGCCTTAATTGGCAATAAACCACCTATTTAAAAACTTATCCTCATCCTTTTGCAAAATTGAACTAAACTTGAATTATCACCAATCTGGTGACAGCACCCTCTAGAACAACTACCCAGAGAGGCAGTTTCCCTCAGATTTTCAAGCACAAGTGTAGTATTTGTGTATGAGTTATGAGGGGAGCCTCTTAGGGGAGGAGGGTGGTTCGCATGTGAATCTATGAAATGACGTATACAAATACTGGATAACTGCAGTTACAGGTAAGTAACTCAATTTCTTATCCAGTATTGGATCTTTCATAGATTCACATGCTTGAATCAGAATATCAAACAGTACTTTGGCATTGTGTAATGAAACAATACCATATTTGCGGATGGTGGGTGATAACAATGCAACATAGTTACATTTATAATCATAATATATAAAAAAATAATATATCACAAAAGAGTTATACAAATAACACCATGTAATAAATTAACATAGTTAATGTAGGAAAATAGCCTCTTTTTAGCAGGGTTACGTCCACTTTTTTGCCTGGTTGTCAGTGTGATTGTGTTCACAGGGATCCTGCTAACCAGGACCCCAGTGACTGTGCTCTCTCCCTTTACATTTGGTTGCTTGGACCACACACACCCCACCTTTGGCATACTGGAACCCCCATGTAAGTCCCTAGTATATGGTACAGGTACCCAGGGCATTGGGGTACCAGGGGATCCCCATGGGCTCCAGCATGTATTATGCCACGTATGGGGAGCCCATGTAAAATGTAACTGCAGGCCTGCCATTGCAGCCTGCGTGAAAAGGTGCATGCACCTTTTCACTATAGGTCACAGCACCAGGTCACAGTAGGTCACCTCTATGGTGGGCCCACCGAGCCCAGAGGGCACGGTGCAAGTGCCTGTGTGTGAGGGCACCCCTGCACTAACAGAAGTGCACCCATGAACTCCAGTTCCATTTTCCTGGACTTCGTGAGTGCAGGGACGGTTTTTTATGTATGTACTGGACATAGGTCACTACCTATGTCCAGCTACATACTAATAACTCTGAACCTGGGCATGTTTGGTATCAAACATGTTGGAATCATACCTCAATTCTGTTGCCAGTATTGGAAGTATGATTCCATGCACTCTGGGGGGCTCCTTAGAGGACCCCCAGCATTGCTTCTACCAGCCTTCTAGGGTGTTCCAGGCAGCCCAAGCTGCTGCCACCCCTCGGACAGCTTTCTACCCTCCTGCTGCTTGATCCGCTGAAGCCCAGGAAGGCAGAACAAAAGATTTCCTTAGGGAGAGGGGGGTTATTAACAAACTTGGGGATCTGAGGCAGAAACATGAGGCCTCGTGAGAAATTTGGGACCACTGTACCATAGCCTCCTTCATAGCTGAGGTAATAGTCACAATATTGTCTTTTGATCCTTCTGTTTGGATCCACTGTTTTTGCAATTCTTCTTGCAATGGTGTCATCTTGAGGCGTGCAAGAGGTACCAGACTTACTGAAGAAGACATCATGCCAAGAAACGATTTGTATACGCAAACTGAAGCAGACTTTTTTTTTTTTGACAGCCTGACTGATAGAGCTCTTAGATTGGTTTGCCTGTCCTGAGATAAATATGCCTTGTTGTTGATGGTATCCAGAAGAGCACCTAGGAATATTAAAGTCTGACTTGGTATAGCTACTGATTTCTGGAAATTGACTGTGAGGCCCAGCTTGTGAAATAGGCTGAGACAGGTCTGAGTGGTTTTGGCAGCCTGAGTTGGGGCTTTTAGCAGCCAGTCATCCAAGTAGGGAAAAACTTGTCCCTAGGTTCTTAGACCGGCAGCTACAGGTGCTAGGCACTTCATGAATATTCGAGGTGCCGATTTGTGCCCGAATGGAAGCACATTGAATTGATAATGGGTACTAGCTACAGAGAAGTGAAGATATTTCCTGTGTTTGGGAAGTATGGGGATGTGAAAATATGCATCCTGCAAATCGAGAGATGTAATGAAGTCTCCACTGGCAAGGAGATGCAGGATATCAGAGAGGATAATTATCTGAAATGACTGCGTGAGAATTTGTTCTCAAATCCTGAATGGGCCTCCATTCCCCTATTTGTTTTTTTTTCGGATGAGGAAGAATCACCAATAGAAACCTATGCCCCTTTGTGAAACTCTCTCTATTGCTCACTTTGCAAGCATGATGAGGGCTTCCTTTCTTAATACGTGAAGATGAGAGGCGTGTGCTCCCCTTAAAGAGTTGTTTGGTGGTTTCTGCACAAATTTTAGAGTATGGCCAAAAGTGACCAAGTCGAATTCCCACTTGTCTGTAGTTATCTCCCTCCAATGGGGTAGGTGGCTGGAGATCTTCGCACCCACAGGATGCGATGTGATGTCTGTAGCCGGCACCGAAAGAAGGTCACTGTTTGCGACCTGTAAGGGGGGGTGAGTGGGTGGGGGGGGAGAAGATCTGCTTCCGGCGAAGGCCTTGCTTGTTATAAAGAAAATTTCTCAACATACTTCGTGTTGGACTATACCAAAGGTTAAAGAGATGAAAATTGGTTACATACCTGTAACTATAGTTTTCCAGTACTGGTATCTTTCACCTGGCAATGGCCTGCTTAGGTATTGCAAAGCCTTTTCTGGTATCTCCATGTGCCACGATTAGCTGATCCGATTTTTGAATGCTGTGCGTTTTTTTAAGATAAAACTTTAAACATCTCCTTACATCCAGTGAATGCAGCGCTTTCTCTGCAGCCGTTTGTGGAGTTGGAAATAATGTTCTTGAAACCACTGGCTCATTTAGATGGAAGTTTGATGGTACTTTTGGTATGGACTTAGGGTTTGTTCGAAGTATAACACCATTTGGGGTGAACTGAAGAAAAAGTTCCTTGACGGTGAAGGCTTGTATGTCACTCACTCTTTTTGCTGATACGAGAGCCAGTAAAAGCCTTTCAAGAGATAAATTTTAAATCTGACCTGTGGATTGGCTCGAAAGGAGGCTTCATGAGTTGTCCTAACACTATGTTTAATAAGCACAAAGATGGAGTTTTCCACACCAGTGGAACTACTCTAAAAAGGCCCTGAGGAATATATTTTTTTTAACTCTGGCAGAATATAGCAAGGTGGTCTGCTGAGAGCGCCGGAATCTTGAAATTGCCGCCACATGTACCCTTATTGAGGAATACGAAAGTCCAGATTTTGCTAAATGTAATAAATAAGGAAGTATTTGTTCTGGAGGTGACGTCATAGGATGGATTTCTTCCATAACACACCACAAGCAGAAACGCTTCCATCTACGTTTATAGGTCTTATTGGTGGTGTCCGCTCTGGTCAATATTTCTCTACATCCAGATGAAATGCTCAAGGTGGAGTACTCATTGAATTCAGGACCCAGTCCGATAAGTGTAGAGATGAAGGATTCGGATGCCTGACCTGGCCCTGGTGAGTGGTCAGTAGGGCTGATGTCTGAGTTGAACATTCCAAATACAGAAGGAGTTCTGTGAACCAGATCTGTTTGGGCCACTTGGTGCTACTAAGAGGAGACGGCACCCCTCTACTTTCATTTTGCTGATTGGTCTGGGGATGAGTGGAATCAGAAGAAAAGCATAGGCATAGATTCCTGACCATGTCATCAAAAAAGCATTTCCCCACGACCCTTTTTGGGGATGCCAGCTTGCGCAATATGGGCATTTCTTGTTCTCTTACAAGGCAAAAAGGTACAGATTGGGGTTGCCCACTTTTGAAAAAACTGGTTAGGGAACCTGTTGGTCGTGCTCCCACTCATGATAATGAATGATTGTCCTGCTCAAAGAGTCTGCCAGGAGGTTTGCTTGTCCTGGCACGTGCTCTGCTTTTAGAGAAATTTGATTCTCTGGGGACAATTTCTATATTTTCTGAGCTGGATGTGAAAGCTCCAAGGACTTTGTGCCGCCATGTTTGTTTAGGTAAAACATACTTGTGGTATTGTCCGTTCTGATAAGAATTTTTGAGTTTTGTATTTTTGGTAAGAAAGCCTTCAGTGCCAGATCTATTGCTTTCAGCTCCAGTTGGTTTATGTGCAGCTGTTTGTCCTTTTGTGTCCAGTTGCCACTTATCTGTAGATCGTGAATGTGGGCACCCCAACTTTTCAGTGACGCATCTGTCGATATTATAAAGTTCGGCACCTGTTGTAGAAATGAAAGGTTTGGATAGGTTTGACTGCTTTTTCCACTAAGATATGGCAGTTTTCATTTCTGATGTGATCTGAATTTGATCGTCGAAGGAGCCATTTACTTGGAGCCACTGAGTGTCTAGTTGCTCCTGTAGAGGTCGCATGTGCAGGTGGCAATTTGGGATCAGTGGCATAAATGAGGAAATCATTCCCATGAATGATTTGTAATTCCGAACTGAAACAAACTTTTTTGTTGATAGCTTTTGAGCCATCTGGGAAATCTTTTGCTGTCTCTCTTGAGATGGAAATGCCTTGCTTTGGATAGTATCCAGTATCGCTCCTAGAAAATTCAGCTGCTTTGTGGGATGGAGGTGTGATTTGCGCTAGTTGATAATAAGGCCTAGAATTTTGAACAACTGGAGGCAAGTGAATGTGTGTTTTACCACTTGACTTCTTGTGGATGCCTTTATGAGCCAGTCGTCCAAATATGAAAAGATTTGTATTCCTAGTTGTCGTAGGTGAGCCGCTACTGGGGCCAGCACTTTGGTAAAAATTCTGGGGGGCGATTTTAATCCAAATGGGAGGACTCAAAACTGTAGATGCACACCAGCTACCTTGAACCTGAGAGATTTCCGATGGTTTTGATCTATTGGGATATGGAAATACGCATCTCGGAGGTCTAGAGATGTCATGTGATCTTGTGTGTTTAAGAGGCATAGAATGTGCTGAGGCGTTATCATACAAAATGTTTTTTTTTTCAGGAACTTGTTGAAGGCCCTCCAATCCAGTATGGGACGCCAATCCCCTGAAGGCTTTTTCACTAGGAAAGAAAGCAGGAATGGAACCCCTGGTCCCTTTGCAGAGTTGGAAGGACTTCTATTGCTCCTTTGCATATCACTGAATATATTTCCTTGAGGAGCTGTTTTAAGAGTGGAGGCGGTGTTCCTGATGGAGGGGTATTTGGAGGCTTCTGGATGAATTACTAGCGTATGTCCCTAGGATACTGTATCCGGGACCCACTTGTCTGATGTTATCCTTAACCACTGAAGGATGTGGTAAGTGATGCGGCCTCCAATCTTTGAAACACAGATGGGGCTGGTAGCTGGTATGAATGCGTGGTCATTGTTTTTTGCCTGTGTCTCTGTCACAGGTTGTGGTTCTTCCCCTCGCGGGGAGGCTGTAGGCAGTATTCTGTATTGTTGCTGCTGTTGTCTGTACTGCTGTCGAAAACCAGTTTGAGAAGTTTGATATTGTTGTCTGTATGATTGGAAACCACCACAAAAGGAGTAACTTCCCATGCTTCTAGCCCCTCGAAATGGCTGTCTTCTGTACTGCAGTGCTCCTAGGGATTTGGCCGTGTCCGTATCTGCCTTGATAGATTGTACCATCTCATCCACATGCTGCCGAAGAGGCATTCCCCATCATATGTCATGTCAAGTATTTTCTTCTCTACCTCTGGCAAAAAGAGGTAGATTTCAGCCCGCCCTGTCTGTGCAAGTTCCCGTCAGCGAGATATCGATCGCGCAATCAATCACTTTGGCTGCGATCCTTTCTCCATCTTGCATCACTTTCTTTGCCTCTAGTTTAGCGTCCTTGGGCAAGAGGTCAATGTGTGAGGATATGTCTGACCACATTTGTCAATCATATCTACCTAGAATGGCTAACAAGTTGGCAGCATTGACTGCTATTGCTGCCACAGAGGGGACCTTTATTCCTATGTTGTCCAGATGGCGTCCTTCTCCATCTGGCAGGGAGGATATTGGTGTTGAAGGGTTGTTTGAGTGGCATTGTGCTACCTGAGATACCATGAAATCCGGCTTCGGTTGCCCAATTAAACACATTGAAGAATCTTCTGGGGCTTTATATTTTTTCTCCAAATATGGTATTTGAGAAGTTATTGTAACTGGGCTTTTCATTGCTTTCAATCCTTCTTGCCATATAAAGTCAACTATAGGTAAGGCTCTGACTTTTTGATGGTTCCTTCAAGTCATATAGGAAGCAATCTGTTTCCCAAGAGAGAATGGGCAGTTTGAAACATTTAGCTGCTCTTTCCATTAAATTATGGAACCCCCCTATGTTCTCCGTAGGGTGGGGATGAGTGGGGATCCACTGGTCCTGCAAACGGTGGTGATGGAGTAGGAATCAGGTATTTGTCCCACTCGCTAGGAGTGGTTTCAGATATTTCTCCCTCGTCTCTTTCTTCATCTGTGGACTGAGGGTCATCCTGAGGTGGTTGTCCGAAGGAGGTCCGCAGTCCTGATTGTAGGTTGTACTGCTGTGTGGTCGGAGTTGCTGGTACGGAGGGTGGAAATATTCTGTAGTAGTCATGCAACATGTTTTGGAGATCTGCCACCAATGACCTTGGCATAGGGACCGAGGTGTCTGTCCCCATATGCAGAATACAACAGATCTGGTTGGACTTTTGCTGAATAATAGCTGTCCTGATATTGACATTGTCATCCAAGTCCTGACATTTGACGTTGAGTTGTGACAGACTATTGGCCACTCCAAACATTCCCTTGTATTGAGAATATTCGTCATCGTCATCATCTAATAGGTGTTGAGGGGGATACAGTAATACCTTACTTTGGGGAGGTACACATTGGTAGAATCGTAGATACTTTCTTCCCCACAGTTATCAATGAAAGAGGGAGAAATTTTGGCTTTCCTGAAGTGGTCGTCGTCGGATCGGTCATCAATGCGTCTGTCGGCGCTGTGTCCATCGTCGTCGACGCGTCTCTCTTGGATGGACATCTCATCGACAGCTGCATCGTGGACGGATCCCTCATTGATGTATCTCTCGCCGAAGGGTCCCTCTGAACTGTCTTCGATTTGTGTCTCGTCGATGGGTCTGATGTCGACGCACTCTTAGTTGGTTTGTCCCTCGTCGACACGTGCGTAGCCGTTGGTTGAATAACCGTTGATGGTGCACTCTTGTAGATTTTAGCGGTTTTGATAGTTGTCAACGATAGTGGTGACGGCGTGACTATTATAGGGAACACTGCCGTGGTGAACGTTTACGTGATCGTCGTTACTGTAGACAGTTTTATTGTCGACAAGCCTTTTTTGTCAGATTCTGTAGGGTATTTTCTCGGTTTGTTCATCAGTGACAAAGACAGAGAAGCACTTTTGGAGGTGTTTTTTTCCACCCAATGGTGTTGTAGGTTCTGAGTGAATCTTTTTAGGGCTTTTGACTGGATTTCTGAAGATGATGAGGCATAGCTTTCTTGGCCTTTTTGTTGTTTTAAAGAAAGGTGTTTAGATTTCTTAAAAACGTTCTTTAGAGGTTCTGCAGAAAGTCTTTCTTCACTTTTAAGCCCTTTTAGGGAATGAGAAGTCTGTGCAGAGGCCTTACTCTCCTCAGAAGAAACAAGTTACTTACCTGTAACTGTCGTTCTCCAGTATTAGAAACTTTCATAGATTCACATGCTTGAATCATTCCCCGTCGTCGAGATGGGAGCCTCTGGTGTAATACAAAATCACATTCACTTGTATAACAAGCTCAGAGGCACTAGGCCTCTTAATTTAGTAATTTAGTAACATCTCACAGTCATTTTATAAAAAAAGGAGCAAACTTTGGAGACAACCAATCAGCTCTCACCACCCCTTAGAGCCCTCCTGTGAGGAGCTGATTTCCCTCAGATTTTCCCACTACAAGTGAAACAATATTCTAAGGCTGAAAAAATGAGGGTGAGCTACCCAGGGGAGGAAGGGTGGGTCGCATGTGAATCTATGAAAGTTTCCAATCCTGGAGAACTACAGTTACAGGTAAGTAACTAGTTTCTTACTCTAGTAGTGGAACTTTCATAGATTCACATGCTTGAATCAGAATAGTACAATAACACATTTTCGCTCTACCAACAATAACATAGCATTCTGAAATGCAAACAGGTCTGATAATATGTACATACACTTTTTACTGTGATCTACAACATGGTATCAAAGAAAATGTGTTATAGTAGAAAATAAGCGGATGGAGGGAAATAAATATTTTAGCTCGCCATCATTGGAACAGGTTACGAAGGACCGCTTGACCAACGGCTGCATCTCAAAGTGACTCCGTGTCCAGGAAGTAATGCTGCATGAAGGTGTGAGTTGTTCTCCATGTCGCAGCACAGCAGATGTCTTTAATGGAGACACCAGCAAACCGCGCACAGGATGATGAGATCGCTCTAGTAAAATGCGCTCTTACGGTTGTGTTCAAAGGCCTTCCTGCCTTTTGATGACAAAATATGACTGCGTCCTTAATCCACCGGGATATAATCTGTTTGGTCACCGATTGACCTTTCCTAGTAGCACTGAATGCTACAAACAACTGAGTAGACTGTCTGAACGACTTTGTCCTGTCCAGATAGAATTTTATGTATCGTATCAAGTCGAGCGAATGCAGAGTTCTTTCCGCAGTAGTTTTCAGGTTTGGAAAGAAAGTCTTGAGCACCACCGGCTCATTGATATGGAACTCGGAAGGTACTTTGGGCATGAATTTAGGACTGGTGCGCAGGATGACTCTGTCCTTTCTGAACTGCAGAAAAGGCTCTTGTATAGTGAAAGCTTGAATTTCACTAACTCTGCGCGCCAAAGTAAGGGCAAGAAGGAGAGTTATCTTCCAAGTGAGGTACTTAATGTCTGCTCTGTGGATCGGCTCAAAGGGCTCCTTCATAAGCTGGCCAAGAACAATGTTAAGTTGCCATGCCGGTGGCAGAGGTTTCACTGGAGGAAATGATCTGAATTTGACAGCATAAAGATGGTTTGCCTGGCACACTTCTATAACTGGATATGGCAGCTAGATGGACTCTAATTGAGGGGTGGGCTAGCCCTGAACGTGCCAGCTGTAATAAATATGGCAATACTGCCTTTGGCACGGAGGATAGAGGATGTACGTTTGGGCTTCGCACCAAATAAAAATCTCTTCCATTTTAGTCGGTAAGACTTGCTGGTACTAGCTGAACGTGCATTAGCTAGCACGACTCTGCACTCAGGCGGGAGATCTAAATGTCCAAACTCATTGTACTCGGGCGCCATGCATGCAAACTGAGCGATTTGGGGTCCGGATGCCTCACCTGCCCCTGATTGATGGTAAGCAGGTCTGGTCTGAGTCTGATGGGTGGAGAGGCTGACAGTAGGAGCAACTCCGTGTACCATGGTTGACGCAGCCATGCTGGAGCTATGAGGATCAGTTGACAGAGTTCTGACTTCATTTTCCTGATCACTCTTGCAAGGAGGGGAATAGGAGGAAAAGCGTACACCTAGATCCCTGAACCATGTGATTGAAAATGCATCCCTTCATGACCTCAGATGGTGAAGCCAACTTGCATAATGTCGGCATTTGGCCTTCTGGGAGGATGCAAATAGGTCCAGATTTTGTTTCCCCCATTGGTCGAATATCCAATCTAGCGTCTTCTGGTGTAGCTCCCACTTGTGGGAGGATGTAGTCAGCCTGCTTAGGGAATCGGCGATGGTATTATGAAGGCCTGGGACATGCTACGCAGTGATGTGGATGGTGTGGTGAATGCACCATTTCCAGATGGTCTGTGCCTCTCGGGAGAGTATGCAAGACCGTGTTCCTCCCTGCTTGTTCAGGTAGTGCTTGCGGTGGTATTGTCTGTTCTGACAAGTACAGCGGACCCTCGTATCCTTGGAAGGAAGCCTTGCAAGGCGTGATGGACCGCTCTCAGCTCAAGAAGATTTATGTAGAATGAACGATGAGAGTGTGGCCACTTGCGGCTCACCTGAAGGTCCTGCAAGCATGCGCTCCATCCTGTGAGTGATGCATCTGTGGTGACAGTCATTGAAGCAACTCATGTCAAGAAACTGAGACCTTTGGAAATGTTCTTGGAAACTGTCTACCAATCCAGAGAATAAATCATACGCGGCGTGACGCAGATGGTATCCTCGAAGGAACCTCCCGATTGTATCCACTGTTTATCCAGTTCTTCTTGAATCAGACACATTCGGAGGCAGCAGAATGGAAGGAGGCTGATACATGATGACATCACGCCCAGCAAGGACTTGTACTGCCGGACCAAAAGATACCTTTTTCTTTGAACATACTTGCCAGCTGTGTTAGCTTTGTTTGTCTGTCTGGCGCTGGATAGGCTTTGGCTCGTTGAGTGTCTAAGATAGCCCCCAGGAAGGCTAGACGAGAGGACGGCTGCAGGGACGATTTTTCCTTGTTGAGTAGAAGGCCTAATTCCTTGAAAAGGGGCAGAGTTGCCCTGACTGAACTTTTTACTTTTTGGATATCTGGAGCTTTTACCAACCAGTCGTCGAGGTAGGGGAAGACTTGCTGTCTGTTCCTTCTCAAGTAGGCGATTTGGTAAAGATTTGTGGTGCTGAACGTAGGCCAAAGGGAAGGACCTTGAACTGGAAGTGTTTGCCATTGACCGCAAACCTCAGGTATTTCCGATGCAGCGGATGGATGGAGATGTGAAAGTACGCATCGTGAAGGTCCAGAGATGCCATGTAGTCTGCTTTGTTTAGAAGCTGGAGGACCTCTTGGAGGGTGACCATTCAAAATGTCTGCTTCTTGAGGTATTTGTTTAACTCAGAGATGAGATTTTGTTCGGATGAGAAAGAATCAGGAGTAAAACCCCTTTCCCTACTAGGAATGTGGGACAGATACGTAAACTGGTGGCGTCGACGGCTGAGAAGCTGGCTTCCTTTTAGACTTCAAGTCAGAAGCCTTCATCCTCATTTTTGAAGGGCTGCTAAACTTTGAGGGTGCTTCAGAAGATTTTCTAGCCACTTTTCTTGGTGTTTCTGAAGAGACTTCAGATTTTCACTTGACAGGTGTTGTTGGCATTGAAACAGATGAAGAGGCACTATCCTCATCAGAGACAGGGTTGTCCCTGGATTTTAATTTCTGGAGCCATGAGGAGACAACCCTCTCTATCCTTAAGGGTCTTGGTAGAAAAGGTTCTACATACCTTGCAGTCTTTTGGCTTGTGGCTCGGATAGAGACAGTAAATACAGTCTTTATGCTGGTCATCAACATGCAGCCTTTTCTTCATGCATGTGGCACAAGCTCTGAAGAGCCCTTTCTTAGGTGTCTCTGACATAGTAGTCAGTTTGAATCACCTTGAAGAAGTTCTGAAGAGAGAAAAATCCAAATTCACCTTAAACAGTGTTTGTGAGAGGAAAAGCTGAGCAGAGCTCAGAGGAGACTCCTTAGCACAACGTGCGGTGGAAAATCTGAGGGAAATCAGCTCCTCACAGGAGGGTTCTAAGGGGTGGTGAGAGCTGATTGGTTGGCTCCAAAGTTTGGTCCTTTTTTTATAAAATGACTGTGAAATGTTACTAAATTAAGAGGCCTAGTGCCTCTGAGCTTGTTATACAAGAGAATGTGATTTTGTATTACACCGGAGGCTCACATCTTGACGACGGGGAATGATTCAAGCATGTGAATCTATGGAAGTTCCAATACTGGAGTAAGAAGGGTATTCCATAGCCTTTTGCGTTTGTAGCCATAACAAAAGTCCACCGCCTCTGTCTTTCAGGGTTGTGTGACTGAAGGTGCGACAAATTGCGCAATCTCTCACCTTATGGTCTGGATGTAAGCAGTATATGCACTTCTTGAGGGGGTCATCAATATGGGGTCATCAATATGAGGACTTTTTCTCCCACAATTGTCACAATTTCTGAAAAGTTATTTTTTTAGTTTGCTGGGACATCCTGTCCACTGGACATACAAGATATCTGAGAGAAATGTTTCTAACAGAGTAGCTGTAGAAACAGAAGCTGAGCAGAGTACAGGTAGACTCCCTTCACACGACGTGCGGTAGAACATCTGAGAGAAATAGCCTCTGTTGGGAGTGTTCCAGAGGGTGCTGTCGCCTGATTGGCTGTAGTTCAGATTTGTTTCTTTTTTTTATTTTTTTTATAAAAGAACATATATAGGCTAGAACAGTGCCTGTATGGACCATTGAGGCCTGGTGTAATACACCTACTGCTATGTATATTTAAGGTTCCCGTGAGACTCTCACCTCGACGACGAAGATGATTCAAGCATGTGAATCTATGAAAAATCCAATACTGGAAAAGTTATATTTAGGTGAAAATGTCAGTTAAAAAATACCATTTCAAACTAACAAAACCACTCTAAGGTAACTATAACTGTGGCGGGCATCCACAGTTTTATCATCAATTATGTTGCTGCAAATGTGGCAGTGATATTATCAATGATGTCATAGAACATGTCATGAGCGAGGCAATACGTAGGGTAATTATCAGTGCATGGTGAGGGCGTGAGTTATAGTTATCTTAGGGAACAAGTTATAGTTACTTGAAATATTTATAACTGGTCAATTTCAGTGTTTTTTTTTTTTTTAAACAGTATGTTGTAACTGACATTCTCCCATAAATATGTAAATGTGTTGCCCCCCCCACCCCGAGCCCACCCTGGGGCCGTCGACACATTTACATATTCATCCCCGGGGTGTGGGTGTTTATATATATATAATATATATATCTTGGTAGGTAGTTATAGTTAGAAAAAGCATTTTTTTAGCTTGACAATATTTTTGACAAATCTTCACAATATTTTCCCCCAAAAAAGAGCCTCGGTGATTCTTGATGCGCCCAGAAAGTTCTGGTGGTCATCCATCAAGCGAGGCTGAGAAAAAGGAAGGTTGGGGTGGGCTTGGGGGGTCGGGGTTAATCAAAAAACTTGCGTTTCCCATGTCAATTGCCATAGGAGTTTTGAACACGACTACCGCCCGAACCACTGGACAGAATTATACCAAATTTGGCAGAAAGCTAGGTTTCGGTATGCAAATTAGGCTTTTGCATATTTGGTGTAAATCCTTTCAGTAGGTTTCGAGAAATTAAAAGGGAAATACATTTGCATATCTAGGGCTGCGAAAGTGAAATAAGGGGTCAGGGTTGAGGTACCCTGACCCAAGGTCAGTGATATAGGGGTCTGTGAGGGTTAAATTATGCCCTTAAAAATATATATTTTCACGCTGCGCAATATTCTCAAATACATTGTGATGCTCAGCGCAGCACCTGTATAATGTCACAAAAAAATTGTGAATTTTGGCGACAACAAAAAAAACCATTTGTTCACACACTAATTCATTTACTCAGAGTAGCACTCTCATACCCACTCCCAGACCCATTCAGACACTCACTCACCCACTCAGAGACCAACACACCCACTCAAAGACCAAATCACTCACCCACCCACTCAGACCATCAAGCACCCACTCACTGACCCACCCATGCATCCACTCACAGACCCACTCAAACTCTCAGGCACCCACTCAGAGACCCACATAGACACTGACGTACCCACTCACAGACACACTCAGACACTGACCCAGACACTCACACCCAGAGACACCCTCCCACAACTATATCTCACTCCCTCACCATGCACTGCTAATTACCCCAGATATTACAGCACTCATGACAACTTCTATAATGTAATTAAAAACATAAATGAAACATTAGCAGTCAAATTATTGAAGAAACAACTGCATGGTGAGGGTGCGATTTATAGTTACCAGCCAGTTATAGTTGTTTTTTTCAGTGAATATATATATATATATATATATATATATATATATATATATATATATATATATATATATATATATATAATAATATCCCCAATGCGCTGTATTGAGATGCTGTAGTGCATGTGTGGTAATACAATGTATGGTAGTGGATGCTTTCTATTAGAGCCATACCACTGTAAATGTGTTGCGTTCTTTAGAGATGATGATCTCTGATGCACCATATGCAATGCCTTTAGTGAGAAGGTAGTATGTGCTGAAGCAGCATGTGGTATCCTTACTACTCATTTACTCACCAAGGATTGATAGGATTGGTGGCACGAGATCGCCAGAAGAGGAGGGCCAGATCCTGACGAACACACTCCCACAGCATCTGACCGGATCCTTGTCCTTGCTTGCTGGAGTTCACCACAAATTTGTCTAGGTAGGGTGTGCCCCCCAGCACAGGCTCTGAAGTGATAATGGCAGCTGCACTGTACCTACAAGGCCAGAGAAAGGGTAATTTACATATGGCCGAATTAATATTTTCCTGTCAACACATTTGAATTAAGTAATGAAACGACCATAACCAATCGCCTGTAAATAAAATAAAAAATAAAAATGCTGTCTAAGTGTGCAGTATCCCCTCTTGCTGCCGCTCAGTCTTGAAAGCATGAAACATAAGTTCGCCAGTTTCCTGTACACATTCACGTACTTGACATGAAGTATCCGTTAGTGTCAGTAAGCATCCTAGAAAACTTTATTTTACAAGCTACTTCTGCAGTGTTTCTGTGTCACTGGGAACCAAATATTCGACTGCTATGATTATGCCATCTCTACTATTTAAGAACCTCAGCTTTATTGGCAGAATTTCAGATACCTATTTACCTTTTCAAATTAGAAGAAACCACATTGCACCAAAAGTACATATAAGCAACAGTTTTCTTTGAATCTAACAAAGATAGTAACATAACATATCACCTTAAAATGATTAGCAAAACGAGTATCTAAAGCTTAGGAGAAGGGTGACAGAGACGAAGGGAGAAAGCAAAGAGAAAAATCACCCCTTTACTAAAAACAAGTCTAGTTTTCTTTTTCCTAAGCGCTGAGTTTAAGGCCATTCAATTAAAGCATTAAGATGTCTTAACAACAGCTGTATGCGAAACAGCAGCTGAACCACCGGACATCTGACTGGACTCCAGCAGGTCCACGTTGACAACTTCCATGAAGACCTGCTTTTCTTAATGAGGAGGTCACACAAGATCCTCAGTTTTGTCACCAACAGGGAACAATCAAACTAGCTTAACAGGAGGTTGCTGGGGCCGACCACTTCCAATTTGTTTCATTCTACTACATTTATTCATTTTTCTCCCTATCAAAGGCTGCTGGACTCTGGGATGTGGACAGCGATTAAGTGTGAAGGGTTAGCGCTAAGGTTTGGGATTTGGAATATGATGAGGTGGCAGGTAAGAAGTCAAAGGTTACAAGTGAAGGGTAAGGGTTTATGAGCAAGGGTTAGGGTTGGAGGTTAGGGTAAAGACTGTGAGGTTAAAGCATAGGGATTAGAGGCTGTGGGGTCGGGTTTATTTTTAGCACAGGTTCTAAAAAAAATATTGAAACAAATGGATCCGAAACCAAATGTTTCATGCCTGTCTATTGCTGTTTTCAAACTACTTAGTTTCAGGCAATCCGATTTGAAATAAACACAATTCACACTAATGACTATCAATGATTTGCTTTGAATCAGTGTCAGCATCCACTATACCCAGGCTCAACATGATTTTTCTGATTCACAACTCACAAATTATAGCATACCATACACTAACTGAGGAGAACAGTGTTGTGTTTTTAAATAATGCATAGCAAAGACTAAAAGTAATAATTTCTATGAATGAAATTGTCTTCAATTTCGTTGTCCACTTTTAATCCTCCCCATCTAGATGGGAATGTGTTCTCAGAGCTCAAAATGCATTTGCTTAACCAGGCATCAAAACTTCCTAGCTGAAATCTGTTACCTTTCCTAGAAGATGAATACGAAGGGCAGTGCCTACAGAAAGTATCTAGAGTAGTTTGTGCTGCTTCACTACTTAATTATAGATATCTGCCTCAGATCTGTCTGTGGAAAACCATATGTGCTGGCTTTGCTGTGACGGAATAACCATGAAGGTGTGATATTTTAAAATTCAAGAAAATATCCTGTTATCAATAGCCACTTTGTTGTCTGGATCATGTTGCCTATCGTTTCAAAGCTCTTGAGGCATCTAGGTTGTTTGGTTTCATCTTCTGAGAAGCATTGGATACAGTCTAAAAAACTGGAAGTTCAGTTTCTTGATTTGAATTAATGCCTTTTAGTACCTCAAATATAAATGAAAACTGTGCCTGAAAGAGAACTACGTCATGGTGGGAGATGGTGCACAGCAAAGACAAAATAATTGTGAAAAGGGCGTGGAAAGCTCCAAAGGCTTTTGCACGAGCATGGCTAATACCTAATTCAAATTCCACTAACAACAAAGATGGAGAGGACAATTAAACTGGCAATTCACCATCCTCAAAGCATAGACATCACATGTTATTTAAATACAAAATCAAGTATATTTAAGTACAAAGCCTCCTGAAGAAGTTTCATGTGTAATCTGTTTTTAGGAAAATTCACAACAGCATAAAGCCCACTAGAGGTGAAAAGTGTGACTGCAGAATGGGGCAACATTTTAGAGATTAATAAATGTGATTTGTGTAGGCAGCAGTCCACCTCCCTCAAAGGAAATGATCTTGCATTTTATGTGTCCAGCAACACTCCTGACTACTAAATGACCTGATGTGAAATATGGGATGATTTTTCCACAGTGACTTGGAGACCCAGATCTTGAAGGTTCATTATTGTTCTCTGGTTTGTTAAAATCTTCTACAGTGAGTGGGCTTTGCAGCCCCATTTGTCAAGTCAGTGGAGAAGACAAAGCCCCTGCAAGAAAAGTGGGTTGCTGCCACTGACCCCTTCGAGAAAGCCAGCTAGTGAAATTGACTACTTAAATTTTTCAGCTTCCTGGGTAGACAAAGTAGATATACTCTTAAACGTCTATCCAGGTATGATTCTAGTAATTTTACTTTATTTTGTTGAATGTTAGCAAGATCGCCGACTAATACATATTGTCTCTGGTTGCAAGTACTCTTTGGAAGCACTTTTTGATGATAAGGAGTTGCTCGGTGGAAGCAGTAAGGTAAGAAAAAAAATACTGCAAATAATGTATTTTAATTTAGATTCATTACGTATGTCTAAGGACAGATTTAGTCAATGTATCAAAAGATGTGCCAATGTTTGAAGATACGAACACCTTTTTTTAATTTTTTAAGGATCTCTCTTCCACAATAGCACTAGGTAGAGATGGTGAGGAACGGCCACGGTAGAAGGGATCAGAAGGTCAAAGAAAGAGGGGACAGGGACAATGAAAAAGGGGGATATTACGGTAAAGAAAGGGCACCAGCTAAACACTGCTTTATGCACGCTTGACATTTCCATTCACAATAATCCTGAAAGATGTCAAAAGTAAAAGGGGTAGAGCTCGCAGTCAGGGGCAGCATTGGGTGTCAAGTTTGGAGCACACACTCCTAGCCCATTGGTCATTTGAGCATTTACAATGTCGCGTACACAGGCTTGCGGTCAACAGAGGAGCATGGCACGGTGAAGTGACCGCTTAGACATCTACTGGAGTGCTCTCAGATGCAGGATTGTCATCTCAGTAGGTATTGTGTGGTGCCGGGGGAGGTTCTGGTTGCCTGAGAAATGAGAGTAATGGGTCCCATATATCCGTGGGCAAGAGCGCAGGGACATAACTGGACAGCTGCTCTTGGCAATACGTCTTGTCCTGCAGCCATGCCTGAACGGTCAGAGCTGGGCTCCAGCTCAAGTGCATAGTCACCCTTCGCCTGGCTAGTAGGAGCAGTATATGTCGACGGTCGCCTGGTGGCGTGTCTTATACAAAGCCCAGGGGTGGGAGGAGAAGTAGATGACGTGTAATCGAGTATACTGTCGAGAATACGCCATTCCAGAAAGCCGCTGCTTTCTGGCAGTGCCATGCGAAGAGAATGAACGAGGCCTGGTTTAAGGTGCATTTGAAACAGTGGGGGCAGACATAAGCCCTCGGTGTAGGGTTCGATCTTCACACTTTAAAGATACTTTTTATAATTGACAAAATAAGCGTTCTATATTTCAAAAACGTTGTGTATCATCAGTTCATTTTTCATTTGTGTTATTCATTCGAAACAGCTACGCTGTCTATTATGATGGCCACACCGGCTGTATTCCCCTTCTCAGCTGTAATCAATTACACCTGCCCTCGGACGAGCGTGAAGGCCACGCTTGTTCGTTGGTGGTTATTTGTAGGGGAAAGTCAAGTTTGACTTCCCCTATTCTCTGACTGGGAGAATTTGTGTACAGCGTTCCTTATCGTGGGAAGCACTGTCAATCAGCCAGGCTATAAATTAAGGTAATTTTTGTTCTGGTAGCCTTTTATTGAGTTAATAATACTCGGCTTATGATTGCCTTTTATTTTTCTAGACGTTAAGCACCGTGTAGGGCTGGACACGGGGAGTTACGCCCCACTAGGAGAATGGCTCCCTATTTTACATTTCTGAATAATATTTAACATATATATATTTACTGACTTTAGCCACTTTTTTCCAGATACCTTTAACCTTCACTAAGATGAGGTCCTTGAAATGTTTACATTGTAACAACTGCTAGTACGTATACTTTTTTAGATATAAAAATCCCTCTTGATTTTTCCCAATTTTAGCACACTTTAAGTAACAATCCTCTTATTGTTAGTTCCCCAGGTCATTGTTGTTCTGATGAGACCCTGGTGCCCTTTGTGAGGGTCGAAATGTCGTTGACAGTCCAATTAAACAGACCTTCTTTGTTGTGTTGTGACTGATAAATCACTGTATTGACAAATGTACTTCATAATTCAATAAGAGGCTAGGTGTTTTGAGCTACCCCAAGAATCACAGAAATACTAGCAATTCTTTTATTGGCTTTTTTGTGTGGTGTCTCTTATTCAGTTAGGGAGCACATTTTTTCACCACTTCTCTTCACAGTTCGATTGCATGAAGGATATTTTATTCCATCGTAACGTGTTTCTCGTACTAATAAACTTGTTTTGTTACATATGTTTTGGTACCGACTTTAGTGGACCAATTTGAGATGTTTATGGCAGGTGATTTTCGTCTTTATTCAGGAGTTGTGGAGTTTGTGGAGTGATTAAGTTAGTAGCAAGATATTTCTGCTACAATATAAGAAATCAATGGAAAATGAGTTTCACATGAATATGTGTTATGTGATAACTGTACCCATCTTGAGAAGCAGCATGGGCGTGCGATAGAGTCAGTGAAGAAATTTAAAGTGTATTAGGCACAATCTGCAGTTTGGGGGCAATGCCTGTAATTGGCTGCAGCAATATGACCATTGTTTATCTGCGATGGGAGGGTCTGTGCTGCAGATGTAATAAGGGGCGCTGAGGTCTGCATAACGGTGTACAGGTGCATCACTTGTTTGTGCGACGAGTGAGTGGTCAGCATCTGGTCCAGTGCAGGAAGTGGCTCGGGTGGTCACGAATGTGTCCTGTAGGGCATAGCAAGTAGCTCTGAGTTGGCAATAAAGTAACATGGTGACATTGTAGGGGTCGGTGTTGGTGCTGGGTCTGGAGGTGTGACAAACTGGTTCGCAGGATATAGATCTGAGTATGTTTTGATGTTGTGGTTGCGTCCCTCGTTCTTGCCCCTTGTCTTGTAATGGTGGTATTAGAGGGTTATTATTGAGCGGGATGGAAGGGGCATAGAGACAGGGTAATCTAGATCTCTTTCTCACTCGCTCCTATGCCTAGCACACCATATCCACCAAGTTTATGTCCACCCGCGAGGCCTTGTATGGTACGTAAAGTGTCATGGATAGGGGCCACGGGACTGCCCGATCTCTGTCTCTATGGGTTGAAATAGTGTGGGATGTATCCAGTAATGCAAGCATTGACCTTGGGCACATAGTCCATATAGCCGCATGTTAGGGGCCCCTTTTGCCCCTTGTGTAGCTGGAAGTGTGAGGAGATCCCATGACAAGCACAGTTGTTTACCAGCCCAAATCAAGGTTACATGGCAGTCCTTAAGAGCTTGAAGAATTGGACTGTAAGTGGAATGGGTATGCTGAGAAACAGTTAAGAAATTTGGACAGTAACACCATCTTTGCAATTGCTATTCATCAGGCAAGCGACAACAGTAGCTTGGTCCACATCAGTAGCCTGTCTTCCAACCAAGTAATGGCCTGACCATAATTTGCTCGCCAGATTTCACTGGGGTCTCGACTTACCAAATGTCTAAGTAGCACACTGGGTCCACCGCCAGGTTACCGGGTATTTAGTGTCAAAGAGGTGTGTATATTATGCATGAGCGAGAACAGGAAAGACTTGGACCAGTTTATCTCAATGCCTGATAGTCTGCCGAAGCGCATCACCTCGCACGTGATGAGGCTCAGGTGGTCCTGCAGGTCGCAAATGTATAGGGTAATTTCTTCTGCATAGATCAACACCACCAGTTCTCTTCGTGGTGAAGCCAATGCCACGATGTGTACGGTGTTGCCTGAGTCACGCTACTAACAGCTTTATTGCTATTGCAAAAAACATTGGCGATAGCGGGAAGCTCTCCTACATACTGCGCACAATCAGAAAGAGGTCCGCCAGTAACCAGTTCAATCTCGCCCATTGGGGAGGGTGTGGAGGAGTTGTATTTGGTGAATGAAGCACGGGCTCAGGCCGATGAGTAAGAGAAGCGGGAACAAATAGGGCCACTCTAAAGTGTCAAACGCCTTTGAGCCGTCTAATAGGGTTGAAACAGCGTTGATCTGAGAGTCGAGGTGGTACATGGCTGCAAACATGGTGCGGAGATTATGTGATGTAGAGTGTCTGGGAATAAAACCGGATTAATATGGCCAAATTATTTTGGGCAGTAGTGACTGCTGTTGATTGGCCAGTGACTGCTGTTGATTGGCCAGTATCTTTGCGAAGATTTTATCATCAACATTGATCAGAGAGAGGGGCCAATAGGAGTCACATCGCGAGGCAGGTTTGTCCAGTTTTAGAAGCATAACAATAACTGATTCCTGGAGTGATGGGGATAACGCGTCAGCTTCACCATATTTCTCCGTACATTGCCAAAAAATGCAGCGCAAACATGGAAGCAAATTCCTTGTAAAAGGCGGTGGTGAGGCCGTCGAGCACAAGGGCCCTTTCTCCGGGCAGACTTTGGATAACTTGGACTATTTCGTTGGTAGTGATGGGTGGGTCTAGATAGATGCAATGAGCCCAGTCCAACCCTACCCATTGGATTTTGTCTAGGTAAGTAGACAGATCAAGTGCATCCAGGGCTAGAGTGGCAGTATATAAAGTGGAATAAAAGGAAGACATCACCATTAGCCGCCTCAAAGGGGAACACACGCAATTGGAGTAGTCTAGTAGTTCTGTGATGTAGGAGGATGTCCGTGGTGCGTGGAGCAGGCCAGTGAGTGTCTTTCCTGGGTGGTCACCATAGTATAGGGCCTGTGTATATAGGAAATTTCTCCAGCGGCTTCCACTGTTAAAGGTTTGTTACGAATTGCAGCTAGTCATATCGTTGCGACGGAAGAACTCTGTCTCAAATATTGCACTCTTGGCGTGAGAGCCTCCCACGGATGGCTTTTATCACTCAAGCTTGTTCTGCAATGCATGTGCTCCGAATGACAATTTTAAAGGCCTCCCACAGCGTGGAGGTTGACAACACAGAGCACACACTCAATGCAAAAAAATCTGCTAGCTCCTTATGAATGTCCTCACGGAACACAGCGTATGGACATGCAGCTGGCGGCAAGTGACAGATAAAAGTGTGAGAAGCAGTTAAGGGAATTTGCAATTCGAGCTTGACCTGGGCATGATCTGAGGATGACGGGCAGGTGTGTCACATTCACAGTCCATGTCTGGACATCCCGAGAGACCAGCCAGTAGTCAATTGTGGACCACGCATTGAGGTTTACTGTAAGGCACGTACCCTCCGGCTAGTCTGCATATGTGTGCCTCCATACCTCCTGCAGATAATTATCCTGAATAAGCGTGATAAGGGTCGATGCTGCATTGGGGTGCGGGCGTCTTGAGACTCTAGAGCGGCCTATCCGGTCGTCTAGTGGTACATTAAAGTCACCACCCCAAATTATAGCTTTGGGTCCAAAACCGGCGATCTGCCACCAGACCTCAGAGAAAAAGTTGGGGTCGGCTGTATTCCGGCCATGTACTGCTGCTAGGATCACAGACTGTCTATGCAATGTGCCCGTGACAATTACATAACAACCATCCCTGTCTATAATGGTGTACACCTGTTGCCAGGGGAGTCCTTTACGCAAATGTATGGTGACGTCTCTGGCATATGTAGAGTATAGTGATGCATAGGTCTTGCCACACCATCTCGTGTGCAGCCCCGGGGCAACTGAACGCATGAGATGTAGTTCCTGCAGAAAAAAATGTCAGCTTTAAATCTAGTGAGATGTGCATGGACCAGGCGGTCTTTCCTACAGTCGTTAAGGTCCCGTATGTTTCAAGTGAGACAAGCCGTGGCCATGTCACTGAGGAGTAAAGAGGAGAGAGTGTGCTGTGGGTGTACAGTATAGTGGGTGGCGTGTAAGCATGCTGATGAAAGGTGATGCATCATGACAGGGACAAGGAAGGGAAAAGAAACATCTGCAACCAAACATGAGAAACAAACCCATTCCACCCCCCCACCCACTCTAACCCATGAGCATGGCTGAGAAACACAAACCCTCTCCCCACCCAACCAACTCACAGTCATTTCAAAGGCATAACTGGGAATCATCCCTGGAGGATATCCCGACAAACATCCTAACCAGGTGTGGTTGGGAGGCCAAATGGGGGGTATCCCAGATAGGTGGCACATAGCAGACAGAGATTACCAAGGCATGCAGGATACGACGCAGTGGTCATAGCAAGATCTCAATAAGAGATTTTCTGTTCTGCAAAAACTCATGGAAGATGTCCATAGTGGTGTGGCAGTTCCACCAGGAGTGACCAGACCCAAAGGGTGCCCTGCACAGAAGGGCATAATTTTCACTTAGAGGGTGCATCAGAGAAGCGCGGCAAGGCTCTGGTGACAGTCTGAGTTTGGTGCTTGCCAAATTTAAGGGCCGATTTTTCATATATTCAGAAATGAGGCTTGCCTTCAAAGGCTACACATAATTTGGTCGGGTACAGTATTGCATAGGGGATGTCAGATTGTTGAAGCAATCTTTTAGTAGCCAAGAGTTCTTGGCGAGCGACCTGGACTGACGTAGCAAAATCTGGATAGAAGGAAAGGTCATTGCCCTGGTGTTGACTCTTCTGGTGCTCGCTCGTGAGCTGCAACCCAATGTCAATCCCCATACTTCCATAATTGCACAATAATGGGGCAAGCCGGAGTTACCAGCGAGAGGGGGGGTGTCTCCTCCCAGTAAACGATGAGCCCACTCGACGATGAATACTGGAGACAGGGCCTTCCCAAAGAGGTCACGGAACAGAGTTTCCACATAATCTTCCATCTTCGTTATGGCTGTGGACTCCGGTACCCCCACAATTCTAAGGTTGTTGCACCTAAACCAGACTTCAAGGTTTTCATTTTTAGCTTTGATTAGATCAAGGACTTTATCCATTCGCAGAAGATGCTCTTAGGATTCTGCCTGGGCGTCATCCGCATCTGAGTCATGATTCTCCAGTATGTCGAGTCTGTTTTCATGCTTGTCCACACATTGTTTGACTTGGTCAAGGAGAATCCGTGAGAATGTCTAATTTTGCACCTGTCGCTTTCAAGCTAGCTTTAATATCAATTAACAGCTCTTTGAGATCGATGTCCTGATATTCCTCCTTCCCATGACGCTTCCGTACTGTGGACCCCAGTCCGTTTGCCGGATAGGGCGATTGCCTTCGAAACTGAGTTTGGATTGACGGACAATAGGGGGCAAGAGAGCCAGGGAGCGGTGTTGTTATGCAGGCATTCCAGGAATCGTAGGTGTTAGTCAGCCATGACGGGTGGGGGGCGGGGGGGAGATAATAAGAGGTAGTCTGGCTCAATGATGGGTCAGTGAAGGTCTACGCAGGGCCCCGCCGTCCCAGATTGCTCCTCTCTCTGGTGGGGCACAAGCATGCCTAGGATCCCCCCCCCCCAGTATCAAGATAGGTAGAGGTTGGTCCCTCGTTGTGTCGCTCAACGGAACGCTCCAGCAGCCAGTGTATGTGCAACCAGTGAGCAACAGGCACACAGTTGCAAGTGAGGAGGAGACAGACGTGCTATGGTGCATGCAAAGTAAGAATGGAATACAGAGTTAGAGCAAGCTTGACGTCTGCATGTTTGAGCCCAAAAAAGGAATGGTAGAAAAAGTAGCACGCACCGGCCCGTTGTATGGGCGTGATGGGCCCCTGGTCTTCACAGTGGCATCTCAGGGCCAGGCGATTTTGATGCTTAAGTACATATGGGATGGGTCATTGAAGGCCCACAAACCAGTCAGCATTTGGGAGGGACCACCACCAATAAAGGACAGCGCACCTTGTGCGTCTGATGAAGTCGCTGGTCCTCCTGCGTCTTGTCATAGATGTGGTGTGGCATCAGGTTTCAAGATCCCCTGCCATTAGTTTCAGAGCAGGAAGATGTCTGGGCGATGCTACAGCCATCAGCGAGCCCAATGCGCTCTTGAGAGGCCTGCAGGGTCGCCAGTACCGGGGCCAGCACGCAGGATCTGTCGGCCAGACAGCTCCTCTGCAGGTTCCAGGGGCAGGTTGGCTCTCATTGCTGACAGTAAACTGCTGGATGGGATCCCTGGTGAATGCACTGCGGCCCCTGGGGCGTTGGTGGCAGCAGGGACCGCCAGGTGGCGGCAGGAGGAGCTGGGACTGCCGGTTGGCAGCAGCACTCGCAGATGGTCCAGAGGCGCGGCCACTGGTCTGTTTGCCACCCACTGGCTAACCAGCTGCATGCAAGGAAAGGTGTGTAGAGGGGGGCGGGCAGCTATGAGAGAAGTAGTGTCTGCAGGTCTCTGACTCTGGAAGCCGGGTGCCCTGTCCGCAGCTCTCAGATAGGGCACAAGGCTTTCGCGGCTTACACACAACCCAGGCTGCACACCCAGCATGTAACTTTAATTCAAAACTAATCTACATATGCATGATTGATGTTTTTATAGAAATTGTAAAACGTCAAGCTTACAAATTGCTGGTAATTTATGATCTGACCTTTCCTCCACCTCCGGAAGACATTTTATTTTTTGTTCTTGCTAAATGCAAGATTTAATGCATGCATTGTGTGTTTGTCTAGGCTCAGGTAGAGCGCATTGCTGACACAAATATTATGTTGTTTCAACAAGGAATTAGGACTGTGACACAATGGTTTTAATTATCTTTCCAGACATGAATACATATTAACGTCAGTATAGGTTTTAAAATCTGTTGTAACTGGACCTTTTTGCAGGATTATCCCAAAACGTTTGGCCTCTGACCTCCTCTTTTTGACTGTGTGCTGCATTTAGTTTTTGCTGGCTTTAGGACTCTGGGCAATTTATCACTGCTGACCAGTGGTACAGAGCAAGTGCGCTCTGTCTAGATGGTATTGGTGATTGGTTCATTCATGACTAGCATATTTGGTTTACCAGTAAGTCCCTAGTATAGTGCACCATGTGTATCCAGGGCCTGTAAATCAAATGTTACTAATGGGCCTGCAGCACTGGCTTTGCCACCCACATGAGTAGCCCTGTAAACATGTCTCAGACCTGCCACTGCAGTGTCTGTGTGGGCAGTTTTAAACTGCCATTTCGACCCAGCAATGGCACCCACTTGCCAGGCACAAACCTTTCCTTTTACTATATGTAAGCCACCCCTAAGGTAGGCCTAACATAGCCCCGTGGGCAGGGTGCAGTGTATTTAAAAGGTAAGACTTGTAGTGGTGTGTTTTACATGTCCTGATAATGAAATACTGCCAAATTCAGTTTTCATTATTGAAAAGCTTATCTCGCTCATAAAGTAACATGGGGATTGCCTTGAAATATCTTTTAAGTGTAATTTCCCATTGGGAACAGATAGAGATGTGGAGTTGGGGGTCTCTGAACTCGTAATTAAAAATACATCTTTTGGCGAAGTGGGTTTTTGAATTGTAGGTTTGAAAATGCCACTTTTAGAAAGTGGGCATTTTCTTGCTCAACAATTCTGTGCCTCTGTCTGTCTGTGGAATACAGGTCTGGGTCAGGATGACAGTTGGGCTGTTTGTGTATTCACGCTGGACAGTCACACAAAGGGAGCTGAGGTGTGACCTGCATATCCTGATGGATCTTCCTGAGCTAGAGTGGTGGGAGGAGCCGACACTAGCACCTGAATAGGGCTGTGCATATCCTCAAACAAAGCAGTCACCAACTCCCTGGAGTGTGTCTGGGGCCAAGGTAGGGAAAAGCAGGGTCTTGTGCACTACAAAGACTTATCTTTGAAGTTTGCCTACTTAAAAGACAGAAATTGGTATAAATACTGGACCTGTGACACCACATAGTTAGAACACTTCTGAACTGAGGTCATTTCGCCAGGAAGAAAAGCTGGATGCTGTAGAAGGGACGGCCACTTTGCCTGTAGCTTTGTTGTGCTGGCCTGCTGCTTCTGTCCTGGGGGTGAAAGGGCTGGACTTTGCTTTCTACACTCTGCTTTCCAAGGCTCTCCAAGGGCCTGAACTGAGCTTGCCTCCTGTTAAGAAGTCTCAGGGCTATCAAAGACTTCACCTGCCAGCACCTGGAGTCTCTTGCTGGGAGTCCTGACTTGCCAAGTGGTGCCAAATCCAGCCCCTGGGCCCTTGGAGGTGAGGTCTTGTGATCTTAAGTGGAAACTCCCTTGTATCGACTCCCATTGCCGATGTAATTCGATGCATTGCTGGAAGGATATAATGCAGCGCCTACTTCGCTGCTGTAGACAACCACAGAGTGTCTGGATTTTTGACGCAATGTTCCTGGGTGCCAATTTCTTCATCAACACTGCATTGCAGTGAGAAACCGAGGCTGCATGTCTGTTAACCGATGCATCACCTCTCCTGAAAGTAAGGAACCAACGCATCACCTCCTTTTGACAGTAGGGAACCAATGCATTGGCTCCCCTGGCAGTAAAAAAACAAAGCTTTGCTTGCTTTTCCGGTGCTTCACCTTCCCTGCGCCTGTACTCATCTTAGATTTCTGACGGATCTAAGGTACTTTGTCCTAAAACAAACGCATCTTTTGATTTCTATGGAATAAGCATACTTAAACTTTTTAAAGTGATAGCTTGACTTGTGTATGTTGAATTTATGTTGTTTTGGTCTTGTTTTACTCAGATAAATATTGGCTATTTTTCTAAACTGGTGTGGAGTACCTTTGTGGTGTTTTCACTGTGTTACTGTGTGTGTGTATATAAATACTTCATAAATTGCCTCTGAGATAAGCCAAACTGCTCATGCCAAGCTACAAAGGGAGTAAGCAGGGGTTATCTTAGTTTGTGACTCCCTTACCCTGACTAGAGCGAGAGCACCTACTTGGACAGGGTGCAAACCACTGTCAACTAGAGACCCCATTTCTAACAAAATCTTTTTTTGATATTTAATATTTTATTGTAAAATCAGTGAAAAATACAATATTTAAATAAATAAATCGAAACTGAAGATTACTTTTTACTCAATCTTGGTGACTATCAGAACCTGAGGAATTAAGCGTAAGGGAGTAAACTCGTAATGAGTGGACAGTTCCACTTCACCCACATCAAAATCCATCCACAATGCTCCCTGGAGCGGATACCGGAGGGCACAGAACTGCGCACAGTGGACGATTTCTTTGAGTGGCACACCTAATGAGTGCTCCACAGGGCAAAGATATCTTGCACCACATCTGGGTAAAGGCACCACTTGTGATTGTCAAGATGACTTAGGATATAGGCCCTGGTGTTCAGAGAGCCGGCTAGATGGTTGGCCTGGAACCTCCACACTTCTCAACAGAGAAGGTGAAACCTCACTTCTCTCTGCCTGATGACATACCTCACTACAGCTGTGTTGTCCATAAGGTTTTGGACAGACTAACAGTGAAGGCAAGGGAGAAAGGCCTTGAGGGCCAAATGTACAATTCTCAGTTTTGAGCACTGTGTTGGGAAGTACCCGCTCCTCTGGAGACCAGTTCCACCAGATGAGCACCCCACCTGAGATTGGATGTATCTAGCACAACTGTGGTCATGGTTGAAGGAGGGCAAAAGGACAGTCCTTGAATTAGGTTTGACTCTGCTGACCACTAGACTACATCTGCCAAGGTGTTACTGGACACCACAATGGTGTCTGCAAGAGCTCCCTCATGTTGAAAATATTCCCTGTAGAGAAACCATAGGGGCAGCCTTCATGTTTTACTAGGAGGAAGCAGAAAGTTAGTTGTCCCAGCAGAATGAGAACCATCTAGAATGGAATCTGAGCTATCTCCTGAAACATCAGAATCATATTTCAAATGCCTTGGTTCCTCTATGGAGAAATGAATGCTCAAAGCAATGCTGTGTCCAGAACTGTCCCTATGAAAAGAAGGTGCTGAGAGGATTCCATGTGCGACTTACAAAATCCCAAGTTGAACAGCAGGGTGCACTATTCTGCAAGTGGTGTGAAACCATCTGCATTAAACTGGCTTTGAACAGTTGATCATCTAGGCCCGACCTCCTGCATTGTGCTGTGACCACTTCCATCAGCTTTGTGAAGACCTCTGGTGCGGATGTCAATTTGAATGGGAAAAGTGAAAACTGGTAGTCAGTGGACCCTGCTACGAACTGGAAAAACTTTCTTTGCGACTGCAGGATTGACTTGTAGAAATAAGCGTCTTGCAAGTTGCGCAACACCATCCAGTGTTCCCTTTCCAGCGGCAAAATAACCTAAGCCAGGTAGAGCATCTTGAGCTTTAAAAGTTCAAGAGCCTTTGGTCGTAACAAAAAAAACAAAAAAAACAAAAAAACAAACACCAATGTTCAAGAGCCTGAGGTCTGGGATTGTATGAAGACCCTGGTCTTTCTTAGGAAAGAGCAAGTACCAAGAATAGCATCCTTGTCCTATATCCTCCTCAGGCATCAACTCCATCGCTCTTTTCTGTAGAAGGCTGCCACCTCCTGCTCCAGTATTTACATATGACTGAAGGGACTATTCAAGTGTGATGTGGGGAAGATATTGTTGTAATGGCAGACCTTATCCCCTTTCTACAATTGGTAGGACCCACTGGTCTGATGTTGTGGCCTTCCAGACCCATACAAGAAATTAAGGGGGTCATTCTGAACCCGGCGGTCAGAGACCGCCGGGGCCAGGGTCGGCGGGAGCACCGCCGACAGGCCGGCGGTGCCCCGCAGGGCATTCTGACCGCGGCGGTTCGGCCGCGGTCAGATGCGGAAAACCGGCGGTCTCCTGCCGGTTTTCCGCTGCCCATGTGAATCCTCCATGGCGGCGGAGCGCGCTCCGCCGCCATGGGGATTCTGACACCCCATACTGCCATCCTGTTCCTGGCGGGTCTCCCGCCAGGAACAGGATGGCGGTATGGGGTGCCGCGGGGCCCCTTGGGGCCCCTGCAGTGCCCATGCCAATGGCATGGGCACTGCAGGGGCCCCCGTAAGAGGGCTCCACTTTGTATTTCAGTGTCTGCTTTGCAGACACTGAAATACGCGACGGGTGCCACTGCACCCGTCGCACCTTCCCACTCCGCCGGCTCAATTCTGAGCTGGCGTCCTCGTGGGAAGGATGATTTGCCCTGGGCTGGCGGGCGGCCTTTTGGCGGTCGCCCGCCAGCCCAGGGCAAATCCCAAAATACCCTCAGCGGTCTTTCGACCGCGGAGCGGTATTTTGGAGGGGGAAGTCTGGCGGGCAGCCTCCGCCGCCCGCCAGACTTAGAATGACCCCCTAAGTTACTTACCTGTAACTGTAGTTCTCCAGTATTGGAATCTTTCATAGGTTCACATGCTTGCATCATTCTTTGTTGTCGAGATAGGAATCCCACGGTACTTTAGAAAAGCAATGCAATGATAGGTATACACTAGAATGGACCTATGCCCTTCAGTTCAGTAACATATCACAGTCATTTTTAAAAAAAGAGACAAAACTTAAGTCTTAACCTATCAGGCTGCACCACCCTGTTGAGCACTTCTGGGAGAAGCTCCAGTTCCACAGATTTTTAGTGCACAAGTGTGTATATGTAAATACCCACTGAAAGATAGAAGGTGAGCTACCCAGGGGAGGAGGGTCGGTCACATGAGTATCTATGAAAGATTCCAATACTGGAGAACTACAGTTACGGGTAACTTAATTTCTTACTCCAGTATTAAACAGTTTCCACACAATTCAATTGCATATCCATTGAGGAAAAATAGCATACATATACATATAAATACAAAGCAATATGTGCATAACAGGTAAGAGGATGTCGGAAACACCTTCACTGGAAAAGAAGTCATAACACTGCTTGGCCCACTGCTGCATCACTGTGAACTGCAGACTCCAAACAGTAGTGCGGCACAAAGGTGTGTCTGTTCTTCCAGGTCACTGCTCAGCAGATATCTGGGAGGGATACACCGGCAAACAACGCCATAGAAGTAAATATAGTCCTTGTAGAATGAGCATGCATTGTTGTGCGTAATGGTCTGCTAGCCTTCTGTTGACAGAACTGAATGGCGCTGGTTATCCATCTAGAGTTGCTTTGCTTTGAGAGAGGACATCCTTTCTTTGGAGAGCTGTACGATACAAAAAGTTGTTTGGATTTTGCAAAAGTGCTTAGTTTTGTCCAAACAGATCTTTAAGCATCTTTTGACATCTAAAGAGTGTAACACTCTTTCAGGTGGTGTCTTCGGGTCCATTAAAAAAAAGACTTGAAAACCACTGGTTCATCAAGGTGAAAGTCTGATGGGACTTTAGGAATGAATTTAGGGTTTGTGCTGAGAATAGCCCTATTGTCCTTAAATTGGAGGAAAGGTTCCTGAATGGTGAGAGCCTGACTTCTGGCTGAGGTTAAGGCCAGGAGAAGAGCTAACTTCCAGGACAGAAGTTGGATATCTGCCTTGTGGATGGGCTCAAAGGGGTCCTTCATTAGTTTTGAAAGTACAGTGTTGAACTGCCAAAGCGGAGGATGAGGCCTCACCAGTGAAAAAGTCCTGAATAATCCTTTGAGTAATTGTTTACTGAGTCTGGCAGACCATAGTGATGGTGATGAGTGAACTCGCCTGAAGCGGGAAATGACTTCTAAGCAGACTTTAATGGATGTGTGAGCTGAACCCAATTGAGCTAGGTGTAGAAGATAAGGAAGAATTTCTTCCTGTGAAGAGGAAAGAGGAGGCACCATAGTCCTCTGGCACCATATGCAAAACATTTTCCACTTGAGGCAATAATAGCAGTACTGTCTGCACAGGCTCTGACTAATATGTCCCTACAGCCTGGTGGAATGTTTAGATGCACAAATTTGTGGGATTCAGGACAAACTAAGTGACTTGGGTGTGGATGCAGAACGTGGCCCTGGCTCTTTGTCAGCAGAGAAGGGAACAGCTTCAGCTGAATGTGACGCTCTAATGGGAGAAGGAGTATGAGAGAAGGAGTAACTTGGTGAACCAATTGTGGATTTGCCACGTAAGAGCTATGAGAATAATTTTGCATGGTTCAGCCTGGGTACTCTTGGGAAGAGAGGAATCAGAGGAAAGGTGTAGGCAAAGATTCTGGACCATGAGATTGAAAATGCATTTACCCATGACCCCGGTTGAAGATGCAGGCTTGCATAAAACTGCTCCGGTTCAGGTGGGGAGGGGATTTTTTGTTTGCCCCACGAGGAAAGACGTTGTCCAGGATCATCTGATGGAGTTCCTGCTTGTGGCAAGAAGTCTTCAATCTGCTGAGAGTGTCCGCTAAAAGTATTCTGCCTTCTGGGGACATGTTCTGTATGTACAAGCACCTTGTAGTGGATGGACTATTCCAATATCTGTTGTGCTTTGTGGGATAGCAGGTGAGATCTTGTGCCACGCTGCTTGATGATGTAGTGCATTGTGGTCATATTGTCGGTGGGGATGAACCCTGCAGAATTGCGTATTCTGGGAAGGAACCCCTGTAAAGCTAGATGTACTCCCTGGAGTTCTAGCAGATTGATGTTTAGATGAAGCTGCGAAGGTTGCCATTTGCCACTGACCTGAAGATCTTAAGATAAGCTCCCTACCTCTCTAGGGAAGCATTGATGATGATGATTAAAGGGGAAGTCTGAGGAAGAAAAGACAGGCCGATTGAGAGATGTTCCTGCCTTGTTCCCCAGGAAAGGGTGGGAAACCTGGATGAGGTTGTTGAAAGATCCTGTGGCTTGAATCCATTGCCTGTCCAATTCCTCTTGCAGCTGACACATCCACAGCCAGCAGAATAGAACTAGAGAAAAGCAAGATGACATCATCCCTAGGAGGGACTTGTAGAGGTGAACGGAAAGTGACTTTTCTTTGCACTAATTATGCCGGAGTCATCAATTTTAGTTGCCTCTCTGGTGTAGGGTATGCTTTGGTGAGTGTTGTATCCAGCGTGGCCCCCAAAAATGGTTGAAGAGGTTCATGCAGGCTATTGTTGATACTTGTGCAGCTTGACTAGAAGGTGCCTTGACCAACCAGTCGCCGAGATAAGGGAATACTTGATGTTTGTGCTTTCTCAGAAAGGCTGCTACAGGGGCAAGGCACTTCGTGAAGATGCGAGGAGCGGATTTCAGGCCAAAGGGGAGCACCCTGAATTGATAATGGCTGCCAGCTACTGTGAATCTTGGAACTTTCTTGTGTTTTGGCTGGATGGGAATATGAAAATACGCATCTTGGAGATCGAGGGTTGACATAAAATCTCCTTGGTTTAGGAGCTGCAGTATATCCTGCAGTGTTACCATACAGAATGGCTGTTTCTTGAGATAGGTGTTGAGGTTTCTCAGGTCTAGAATCGGTCACCACTGCCTTGACTTCCTGTTAACCAAGAAGAAACAGCAATAGAAGCCTTTTCCTTTCTGTGCGTTCAGGATTCTCTCTATAGCTCTTTTTTTTAGCATGATTTTGACCTCCAACTTGAGGAGTTGCAGATGTTTTTGCATGGAGGGTTGAGGTAGGGTTGGAGGAGGTGTTTGGAAGAATTCTAATGCATGGCCAAATTAAACAAGGTCTAAGACGCATTGGTCGGTTGTTATTTCTTGCCAGGGCTGAAGGTGATTGGTTATTCTCCCTCCTAGCCAGGATGGAGAAAGCAGGAGAGTAGCCGGTGCCTGTAACTGGTCATTGACAGTGGCCGGTACCCTTTCCTAGGTGCCCCAATTTTCCCCTTGTAAGGGGTCTATTATAGGCCGTTTGTAGTGGTTGTCTTTGTTGGTATTGGGGACGAAACTGTTGAGAGGCTGATGAATATGTGGGGTAGCGATACTGCTGGTAGCCTCCTCTATAGGAGGGTTGTCCTCTTCTCCAAGCGCATCAAAAAGACATTTTCTTGTACTGTGGGGTCCCCAAAGACTTGACCGCATCAGTGTTAGTTTTGATGGCCTGGAAGGCCACATCCACGTGCTTCCTGAAGAGAGCTTCTCCATCCTAAAGGGAGGTCAAGTATTTTATTTTGAACTTCTGGCCGAAAAGAGGTAACCTCAAGCCAGCCTAGACGCCTGAGCACTGTTGCACCTACCAGCTGTCGGAAACTGGTACTGGCAAGGTCTATAGTGCAGTATATGATTTTGGACAATGTGCGCTCACCATCCTGCAATACTTTCTTCACTTTGACGTCCTTGGGTAGTTTGTTACGGTACGGAGCGATGTCCGACCACCAGCCTTGCAAGAATTGCCAATGAGTTTACTGCCCTTATTGTGAGTGCTGACATGGAGGAAAACTGTTTCCCGATATTGTCAAGGCACCTACCCTCTTTGTCTGGAGGAGCTAAAAGAGGGGCCAAAGCGTTTCTGCACCAGCACTGGGCTGCCTGTGTGACAACAGAAATCTGGCTTGGGGTGCCCAGTGAGGCATACAGGAGCAACTTCAGGAGCCTTGTACTCCTTTTCAAGACGTGGTAACACCGCCGCAACTGATGCTGGGGTCTTTATGATCTTTATGCCTTCATCTCAAATATAGTCAATAATGGGCATGCTCTTATGAAAGGGCTCTTTAAAGTCATACAGAAAACAGTCTGTCTGTTTTGTGGGCATTGGCAGATCAAACCTTCTTGCTGTCATCTTGAGAAGGTAAAAGAAGCCTCCAATGTCTTTGGGAGGAGAATCCACAGGAGGCAGCACTGGCGATAATGGCACTGGTATCATGTAATCGTCCCATTCAGCTTGTACGGAATTTACCTTCTTCCCTGTCATCCTCTGAGGATATAGGATCCTGGAGGGAACCCATCTGTGCGGTGTGCCGTACTGATGCAGATAAATGTAGTAACTGTGGAGCCTATGGAGTTGAAGGCTGCATTGGTGGAGACTGTGTCTCTCATTGTATCAAAGAGACTGCTGGATTTGTGTGGCAGCACCACCTAATTGTGGGGAGCTGAGTTCTGTCACCATGTGACATCTGTCAGCCTAACCCTTCCGGCCAGCTAGCAGTACCTCGCCGGCACCTGAAAGTGGCGGTGATTTGTGGCAGCCGTACACATGCCATTCTGATTTTTCAGGGATATTGCAGCGGAACAGATTTTATCCTTTTCTCTCAGTTACATTCATTTCACACATGCAAAGATAAACAGAAGCAGGACTTAGTTCAATGTATTTTATTGAATTAACTGCGTTCCAGATAAAATAGCATGTCCTGCAATGATTAGGATAATGAAACACAATAATTGCAGAGCAGTGACAAAGAAAGTGACACATACGAAAAGTCCCACCCTAGTGTCACAATGCTAAGTATGGGAATACCTACCTATACTGCTAAAATACTATATTAGAGCACAGCAGTGTTAGCACTAATCTGTCCTTCAGGACTCCTGGGAAGACACCATCCCCCATACCTGAATATGCTAGTAGTGAAGAGGGCTGTTGGTCTACCCAGAGAGTCCTCTCCCATGTCGGTGGAAAAGATGTCAGATCTCAGCAGATAGTGGCAATGAAGCAACAGCATGCATGGCAATTTCTGGCTGGAGCTTCCCTCAACAATATAGTGTACAGCCTTGAGCAAAGCACAGAACACAAATGTCAAACTAAAAAGCAGTTTCTGGGCAAAGAGTGTATAGGATAAAAGAATAAAAACATAATCACAGAGTGAAGCTTCTGCTCAGAAAATAAAATGAATACAAATGAATTACTACTAGGCTAAAGGGCACAAGTTGCAGGCCTATGGCTAAAATAACATGCCCATAAAAAGCTGCTAAAATAACCTCACAACTGCATCGGTGAAAAAGATTGCTTAGTGGAAGGCGATGTTGGAGGGAAAAGCCTTCAATAGTCAATAAGCATGAACTACAGGTCAGACACCAATGATGAAGGAAGACAAAGCTTATCTTTCCGGTACTGCTGTTGGAATTGCTATGGGGGAGCGTAGTAGCTCTGGTAATAGTACTCCTCTTTATTATCTTGTTGGCTTTTAAAGTGCAACTCAGAAGGATTGTGAGCAATGCCAAAGAGGTTATCTTCATCAGAGTCAGCTTCAGCTAGAAAGTAAACAGGCAGTAGTGCTGACACCTTACTCAGGGAATTATTAGCAGGAGTGAGTTCAGTGGATTTTTCGCCTGCTGACAAGGTCGCCGTCGAGGCTGTAGATGATATTTTCAGCATTTGGAAGGTAACTAAAACTCACGCCTTCGCCATGCACTGCTAATTACCCCAGATATTACAGCACTCATGACAACTTACATAACGTCACTAACAAATATAAATGAAACATTAGAAGAAAAAACTGCAAGAAAGAGTCGCACTGAGGTTACATTATGTCAGATTACCTAATGAAACAACTGAGCACGGGGGCATTGATGTAACGCAGTGTCAGGCTACCTAATAAAAACACCTCTTCCATGGGCTCTAGCTTGTTGAATTTCCTATCTGGCAAATGGGATGGGAAGGATCCAGTAAAGGGTGGACAGAAAGGAATGCTGGATCCCTTGGAGCTTGTCTTCATCGCCTAGTCACTGCTCGTTTGCATTTTGTTTCTCCCAGACCACATTAAAAGGTAATAATGGTTCTGCTAAGCTGCAAGCTGTTTGGTATCCTCAGTGAAGATGGCGGACTTAAATTCTACAGAAAGAAGGGGCAATTCAAGAACCTCAGCTCCTGTTTTAAGGGCAACATGAAATGATGCCATCTCTACTTGAGCCAGACCTGGGGGTGGGCCACTATCCAGTGACTTATCCAAACCTCTAACATTTTGTACTGCCACAAAGTTGGCTGGGTCGGAGGTGGGACTTGGTGGCAGAAGTACTAGCTCAGTGCGGTCATCTGTGTCTTGTTGCCCTTTGAGTATCTGTATCTGAATCTGATCTGAAGATGCTGTGCAGGGTAAGCCAATAGGATTGGTGGGAACAAGCTCAATCCTGCACCTTTCTTCATCAAGTAGCCATTGGCCCTCACTTCTAAGCTGCATTTATTTGACTAGTGGCATTGGTGCATGGATGTTGGCGAAGGAGGGGCAGCGCTGGTACTAGCTTTGGTAGTGGTACAACTCTGGGTGCCACCGGAAGGGTTGCTAGTGGAACAAAGGGGATGCTAAGTGCCAAGGGAGGGCTTGCCAGCGGAGTTCCAAACTGTCTCATGGGGCATAACGGCACTCCATGCGGTACTAAGATCTGCTGGAATATCTCCACAATTGTGTGAAAGAATAGTCTAGCCACCGGTGGCAGGAATGCAAGGTAGCCAGTTGTTGGCGCTATGCATGGAATCTGTGGCGGTGGGGCCGAAAGAGGCACTGGAACAGACGTCTGCGGTGTCAAGGAAATTCTTGAGTTTGAGTAATGTCCACCAGCTCCGACTATGCAGGAAGAAGGAATAGTTTCTTACATGTAACTCCAGTTCTCTCGTAGGGGTATTTCCATGATAGTCGTAAGCGTTGAATAGTTTCACCCGCCTGGGGGGACCCCGGAGCACTTTATCAAAATATCTTCTTAAGTGTTGATGTTCGCCTTACTTTAGGAAGGCCTGCAAAGTCACTTAATGTCAATATGCAGCCTGAAGGAAAGGCTACAGAGTCCGAAATTCTTCATCTTGTCTGCTTTAAAAAAGGACAATGTGGTAAGGCACATGCGTTCAAATGCATGAAAGAGTTGAAAATGTTGGCAGAAAAAATCCTTCACAACCCTTTTTGTAATGCAGAATAGGGATGAAGGAGTACAGGGCAGTGTAGCCCATCAGGTGCCATTATAAGTGAAGAAAAAGGGGACTTTGTCTTTAAGAACAGACAGACCTCCAGTATCCCATCATGCCTAGAGTGAGTCTACCTCAGTTCTTTTTGTAGGCAGTCATCGCTGAGAGTCATGGTATACCTGAGATATTAGTTTGTCTACTTCACCAGGGAGTAGGGAGGTTTGCTTATGACTGTCATGGAAATACCCCTACGAGAGAACTGGAGTTACAGGTAAGAAACTATACCTTCTCTGGTAGGGGATTTCCATGTATAGTCATAAGTGTTGAATGGAATAGCAAGCCCATCCCAAAAACAGCAGGGGAGTAGACAGAACAATACTGCAATGGGCCATACCGCAAATAGGTTCTTGAGAGAAGCTTATCCTACTTGAGAATCTGTCCTGGCATCAGAGTCAAGACAGTAATGTTTAGTGAACGTGTGGACAGACTTCCAGGTCGCACCCCTGCAGATATCTGCCAGGGGAACATTCCTCAACAAGGCAGTCATGGCAGACTTGCCTCTGGTAGAATGCGCTCTTGGTCTGCCAGCTAGGGTTTTGTTAGCTAGTTGGTAGCAATAAAGAATACAAGAGACAATCCACCTAGAAATTGATTGTTTAGAGGTGGCCAGCCCGGTATGAAAGGGCCCATAATTAATGTGTTGTGATTTTCTAATGGATTTGGTTTTATCGAGTTAGAATTTTAAAACTGTCTAGAGCGTGGAGTGCCCTCTCAGCTGGAATGGATGGGTTTTGAAACAAAGTTGGCAAGGAGATCGTCTGGTTGACATGAAAGTCAGAGATGACCCTGGGTAAGAATTTAGGATGTGTTTGCATCACTACTTTGGAGGAGTGGAACGCTGTGTAGGGCTCATGAGCACAGAGAGCCTGAATCTCGTTAACCCTGCATGTTGATGTCACTGCCACAAAGAAAGCCGTTTTCCAAGTGAAGTGTTGGCGAGCTGCTTTGTGAATGGGCTCAAATGGATGATGAAAGAACCACGTTCAGCTACCATGGTGGAGAAGGATGCCTAAGGGGGGGAAAAACTTTCTTTAGTCCCGCTAAGAAATATTTTAGGACTGTCAGCTTAAAGAAAGAGGTTTGTGAAGGACCTTTTCTGTATGCAGTCAGAGCTGCCAGAAGTACTTTAATAGAAGAGAACTGCAGACCAGATTTTTCTAGGTGTAACAAATATGGTAGGATGACATCCTCCTGGCAAGATGTAGGGTCTATCTTCTTGGAGGAACACCAGATGCAAAATCTCTTCCATTTGGAGGCATATGCAGCTCGGGTGGAAGGCTGTTTTTCTTTTAGAATTTCCATACAGTCCTGTGGAAGATGTAAGGGCCTCATTCCGACTTTGGCTGGCAGCGGTTGCCGCCAGCCAAACGGGAACTGCCACTTGGCCGCTTCGCGGTCAAAAGACCGCGGAGGCCATTCTGGCTTTCCTGCTGGGCCATCGGGCGCCCGCCAAAGGAGCGCCCGCCGGCCCAGCGGGAAAGGCCCTGCAACAATGAAGCCGGCTCCGAATGGAGCCGGCGGAGTTGCAGGGGTGCGACGGGTGCAGTTGCAATGAAGCACCGCCAGCCTGTTGGCGGTGCTTCCGTTGCCCGCGGCCCTGGCGGTCTAGGACCGCCAGGGTCAGAATGAGGCCCTAAGTGTCCATACTGTACTAGCTCAGGAGCTATGCTGCCAAACTCAAGGAGGCGAGGTTGGGGTACCTCATCTGACCTTACAATTTCGTCAGGAGGTCTGGCCTGCATAGAAACCTGAGATGTGGTCTGAGCGACAGATAAAGGAGGTCCAGGAACCACCATTGTCTGTGCCATTCCGGTGCAATGAGGATCATTCTGGCTGAGGCCATTGAGAGTTTGATTGTGACTGCTTGGATCAGGGGAATTAGTGGAAAGGTTTACAGAAATGTGCTGGACCAGTCTATCCACAGAGCATTCCCCAACGATTCCCCAACGATTCTGGAAGGTAAAACCTGGCAGCGAAGCTGCGTCATTTTCTATTGATTGCTGTGGCAAAAAGGTCGATAGAAGGTGTGCCCCACAAACGGAATATATCTTGTACGTTTTCATTCAGTACCCACTCATGGTTCTCGTCTAGAACCCTGCTGAGGGCATCTGCTTGTATGTTCTGAATGCCTGGAAGGTGAGTTTCTATTATCTTCACATTTCTGGCCAGGAGCCAGTGCCATATCATCTGGGCCTCTTGAGGCAAGACTCTGGATTTGGTTCCCCCCTGCTTGTTCAGGTAATACATGGTGGTTGTATTATCCGTCAGGACAAGCAGGGTGTTGGTGTTGAACAAAGGGAGAAAAGCCTTGAGAGCTAGGTGAACCGCACGCAGCTTGAGGAGACTGATTTGGTAAGACTTCTCCCTTGGAGACCAGAGGCCTTGTATTTGTAGGTGATCCATTTGAGCTCCTCACCCGAGGAGAAAAGCATCCATCAGGATGATCTGTGACGGAGCATGTGGATGAAAACGCATTCCTTGTTGTAGATTGGTTAGAGAGCACCACCAACTGAGGCATGTGATTGCAGGGGTGGACAAAATGATTCTGTTCTCCCAGTTTCCCGTCAGTTGATTCCACTGGTCCTATAGCAACTCCTGGAGAGGTCGCACATGGAGGCGAGTGTTGGGAATTAGGAAGATGCAGGAGGCCATGGAGCATAGAAGTATTGAATCTGTGCGTACAGTTGGGCGACAGAAAGTCTTGAGCACGCAGCACTGCATGGACAAGCATCTTTCCTCCGAAGGACACACTTTTCCCTGCTATGGTAGCTCCTAAGTAGTGCAGTTTCTGGACCGGTGTTGCCGTGGACTAGAGAAAGTTGACATGAAGTCCTAGGCGGTATAGGAGATCGCATGCCGATTTGCAAGTGCTGTTGGGCTTCTGGAAAGGTGGTTGCCTTGATAAGCCAGTCATCCAGATATGGGTAGACAAATATTCAGTGCTTTCGAAGATGTGCTGCCACAACAGCCATGCACTTGGAGAAAGTTCTAGGTGCTGACTTGAGACTAAATGGAAGAACAATGTATTGGTAGTGTTGATTCTCCACTCCAAACCGTAGGAATTTCCGATGTTTTTTCGCAATGGGGATATGAAAGTAGGTGCCATGTAGATCAACTGAGCAAATCCAGTCCACTTGGTGAATCTGGGGATATATTTGGTGTAAGGTCAGCATCCTGAACTTTTCCTTTTAGATCCATTTGTTGGCAACCTTCAGGTCTAGAATGGGTCTGAATTCCTTTTGTGGGACGAGAAAGTACCTTGAATAAATGCCTTTTCCCCTCTGGTTGAGGGGAACCGGTTCTATTGCTTTCTTTTCTAGCAATATGGAAACTTCCGCCTTTAGCAGGTTGAGATGAGAAGTGGTTGCCCTTGGCGGAATACTTGGCGGTGGAGTGGAAAATCTGAGACAATACCCATTCTGCACAATGTTTGAGACCCAAGTGTCTGTTGTAATTCGTTTATACTCATATACAAAAGTACACTTCATCATCGTGCTTGCTCCTCGTCAGACTGGCACTGCAATGTCTGACAGGCACCCCATTTTTATGGGAGAGCACAAAGTGCTCCGTCCATTCTGTAATCTCTCTTTGGGCTTGTAACCACGCCCATGCCACGTCAGTCACTTACATTGGCTTGTGGGCTTGCCTTTTAAAATCTGCTTACGTCATGCCTTTTCCGATGTTTAGCCCACCTACACAACACCGGTAAAGTAACAAAAACATACGAGGCTCGATGTTTTCAGCCTATAGTCCGGACTACTTTATCTGTTTATTTTCCATGCAGCGCGATCGCGCTGCATTTTACATAACGCGATCGTTCTGCATTTTTTTTTTGCTTTACAATGCTAATAGCTCTAACTCGAACAAATGTGAGACCCGTTGCATTGAAAATGCTTGTTTTTTTTTTTCTGCTCTCCCTCTGTCTGCTTATATGTAGGTGGAAATCCTGCCTCATAGCTTACACAACAGCACATATTGTTGATAAAAAGATCTCCGGCAAAGTGCCCCCTCTATGGGGCGGCCGTCAGACATTGCAGCGCCAGTCTGACGAGGAGCAAGTCCGATAATGAAGCATGACATCCAATTGGATGTGTGAGGGCATTTGCTTCTACTTAGGAGTGCCCTTGTGGACTTTCCCCGTTCTGGAACAGTGTACTTTTGTATGTAAGTATTACAGATCAGGAGGCTGTACACTGGACCAATAATGTCCCAGACCCTCTTGTTGTAGTATAACGTTGTAATTCGTTGCCACTCTGTCAAGTAATCGGTGATGATTCCCTTCACTGGAGTGGTTAACGGACTGGGGGAAGAAAACTTTCAGGGTTTTGTGGCTGGTTGTTGTCAAGCACACTGATTGGGCTGGTGTGCTGCTCGTCCTCTTTGTTGTTTCCGTTGAGGCTGATAGGCTCGTTGGAACTGCTGCTGAGATCTATTAGACAGCCACTGAGGGGTTTGAACCCTCTCAGAAGGGTAGCAGCACGGGAAGGAATAGAAGGATCTTTAGTCTTTGGATTTTTCAAGACTTACTGCTTTCAAAGTGTCCAGATCTGCCTTCATCCTTGCCATTTCATCATCAGCATGAGAGCCGAACATATGGATCCTGAAAATGGCAAGTTCTAAATGCGTTGCTGAGCGTCTGGTTTCAGGGACGTTAGACGCAGCCAGGCATGCCTCCTTAAGGATATCCCATGGCAGTATGCATGTGCTGAGAGCAAGGATGAGTTCTCTGCTGCGCTAATGATTTGGTTTGAGACCATGGTGTCTTTTACAATTTCTAAAACATCCTCTTTCTGAACTCTTGGGAGATAATCTGCAAATTGGAGTGCGGAGTCCCACAATTCCCTATTGTATCGTCCCAAGAGGGCTGTTGCGCTTGCTGCTTTAATGGATGTTGCCACTGAACTACATACTTTGCTGCCTGCCGAATCCACCTTTCTACTCTGTTTGTCAGGAGGAGAGGTAGCAAATGGAGAAGTGGCGTGATATTTGCAGGCTGCCAGGATCACCACTGAAACAGGTGGAGAGTCGGAGTGCAGAAACAAAAGGTTTTGGTCTTAAGGGCGATACTTTAATAGTCTGGAAGGAGCAGACTTTGTCGTGGCCGGTGTAAGGAAGACTTCCATGGCGGGTTCTAGAAGTCCCTGCACAAGAGGAAGTAAAGGTCTTGAGGCTGTACGTTGTTACAGTGTTTAAAACATGACTGAAGTAGTTGGTGTTGGGACAGCCATAGGAATGTTTAGTTTTGCTGCGCCTTGAATTAGAACTTCCTGAAAGGTGTTAACATCGTCCACTGGCAAAGTACGGGGTTGAAGCGAGTCAGACAGAGTGGGTGAACAGTCTCTGGTAGACGATGAGGAGTCTCTGTGGTAGCGTCAGAAAGAACGTGACCTAGATCTTCGTTGCGATCTGTGACGGGAGTGTCTTGATCTCGTTGTAGAGTGGCCAGATGCATGATGGCTATGTTGTGAATGGTGGTGCGATCTTGAGCTCGGTGTAGGAGCTGGAGTGATGTTCAGTACCTGAGGCACCGTAAGCGGTGTAGGAGCTGAGAGCGCCGGAGAAGCCAGCAATGGGGTAGGCAGACCTTGAGGTGGAGAATGCGGTGGAAGAGTTGCAGCAGGGTGAGGAGAGGTGGCGGAGGGAGGAGAAGGAGATGAAAGAAGGAGAACCAGCGAAGGAGAAATGTCTCTGGAATACTGTGACTCCGATGAGGAATAGACCCTTCTCCTTTTAGAAGTTTTTTGTGTCCTTGACGTCGAGGGATTCTTTGACGTCGACCTCGGACTGTGGCGTTTCCCTAACATCGAGTCCACCGACGTCGACCCACTCCTCAACATAGTGCATCCGGAGTCCTCGATGTCATGCGGTCTATCGACGTCGCTCTGCCTCTTGCAGTCGTGCGATGTTTGTGCGATGACTAGCCAGACTTCGACAGCGAACATGTCGGTGCCGTACCTCCTCTCGACGTTGATCTCCTCGACGTCGATGGGGACCGAAAACGTTTTCTTCCAGAAAAACGCTTCTCAGACCTTCCAAATCCACTGGAGACTGAGTGGGGGGGAAGCTCTGGTGGAAGACTGACCTTTCCCTCGCTCAGAGGTCCCACTGGCTTCTTGCTGGCATCGCCCCTCTGCTTTCCCTTGAAAGTGAATTTTCTCCCTGACGCGCAGGCTATGTCAGGAAAATGACACGCAGATATTACATGAGGCAGGAAGATGTGAAGATGGTAGGACCTCATAAGAGTCTCTGAGTCTGTTTTGGACTTTATTCTGCCACAACGTGGGCATTTGTCAAAAAGAGAAGGCATTTTCCAGAGAAAAATACCTTAAATCCTGTCAGAGAAAGACACCATTCAAGAAAGAAAGTAAAAAGACGTCAAGTAAAACAGTTGTCACGGAGATTTTCACTCAATTTTTGTAGAAAAAAAACCTAAAAAGGTCGAGCTCAAAGCTCCAGGGTCCTGTCAGAAGGAGCCAGAAAAAAATAACTGAGATAACTGCCTCACTCTAGGCATAATGGGATACTGGAGTTCTGTCTTTTCTTAAAGACAGAGTCCCCTTTTTCTTCATCTATAATGGCAGACTATGGGCTACACTGCCCTGCACGCCTTCATCCTTACTCTGCATTACAAAAAGGTTTGTGAAGGATTTTTTTCTGCAAAGCTTTTCAGCTCTTTCATGCATTTGAGCGCCTGCGCCTTAGCATATTGTCCTTTTTGAAAGCTGACAAGATGAAGAATTTCAGACTCTGTAGCTTTTCCTTTAGGCTGCATATTGACATTCTTAAGTAGCTTTGCAGGCCTTCCTGAAGTAAGATGAACATCAAATGCTCCAGGGTCCCCGCAGGCAGGCGGAACTATTCAATACTTATGACTAAACATAGAAATCCGCTACGAGAGAAGGATGTGTTGCTGGGACTTGCCACAAGTTCTATGAACAGGTGAATCCTCATGCTTCCTCTTCTTTTTGTGCTTCCTCCTTTTCTCTCTTAAAGATTTGAAGGAAGGCGATGAGTGGTAAGAAAATCTGGATCTTGACTGCAAACAACGCCAACCTTGATGGCCGTCATGGGCATGTGCCATAAAAAGACTGGCCTTGTACTGTTTGACTTTAGTCTCATACTGTGGTGCTGGTCCACGATTTATAGTTGTGTCTATAACCCAGACACCAAAGGTAGTCATCACGAGGATCTGATAAACAATTGCCCATTGCAGTTGTAACAGGGCTTAAACTCTGACTTTTTAGGGGATGACATTCTGAACACGGTGCACAGAGATACGTGGAGAATTTTTTTCTCCAAGTATCTCTGTGCAGAAAAATGAAGAGTTGAAAGGGGAAAAGCTCTGGATCCATGTTGACAGGTGCAGAAAAAAAAAGAACAGACCTAGTATTGCTGTGGCAGGTGCTACAACCTATGTCAAAAGTTTCTGGATCCAGTTTTGCGCCTGGACTATTTGAAAGGCGAAGAATCTGGAAGCATATATAGCTATCAGAATAAATAGAAACTGAAACAAAGATAAGGTGTTGCAAAAAGGGGGTAGAATTTCTTCAGTTAGTCTTGTCAAAAAGGTGTTTAGATGGAGAAATGCAATGTTATGTTAAAATTTTGCAACAGTTCCATTGATATGGGAGTGTTGGTAAACTATTGAAAAGTTAGTGGTATCTTTTTATATACATTTTAAGCTGATTAACTGCATACATATAATGCATAGGGGAATGCAATTCAGCAAAATTAAGCTGATGATATATTAGTGACCCCCTATTGATAAGTAAGTTGTTTAAAGTTCTGAAGTGTGGGGACTGTAACAAGGTAGATAAGAGATTGGTTTGTTGGAAAATTCCTATGGAATCTGTTCAACTGCACGGTAATCAAGAGAATAAGGCTGGTTATTTATTTCCTAGGCTGTTTCACTCAATTCCTTATAATCAATGGTTAACTGAGGTACTCACTGATTATTTTCTGGGATGACTGTGGCATTTCGTGAAGACATGTTTTTCTACATAAGGACTACCAAAGGATTTAATAACAGACAATGGGTCCAATATGCATTGAAGAACAAGTTACTTGCCTTTGGTAATGATTTATCTGGTAGAGACATATTCTAGTTGCAGATTCCTTACCTTAGAATTTCCCTAGGCATCAGACCGGACCAGGATATTTTTTTCCTCGAGCAGTACACTTGCGCGCCGTCTGGTGGTGTCGGTTGACTCCAAGTCCGTCGTTGACATTGTGGTCGCCATGATGACGTCAGGGTCAAATATAGGAGCCGCCTCGGAGGCTTCCGTTTCTTTTCACGACTTTCCACGCCGAAGCACAGAGCCATGAAAAACACTGAAATGGAGCGCCAAAGCTAAGGCCCTTAAAGGGGAATTTCAGTTCCTAGAAATCAGTTTGCAAGCGGGGAGGATGGGTGGGTCGGTAAAGAATCTGCAACTAGAATACGTCTCTACCAGATAAATCATTACCAAAGGTAAGTAACTTGTTCATCTGATAGAGACTTCTAGTTGCAGATTCCTTACCTTAGCATAGATACCCAAGCAATGCCATCCTCAGAGGTGGGCTGCGAACCAAAATTATACTAAAAAGTTCTGCAGGACCGAACGACCAAAGTAGCCATCTCTGCGTACCTGACTGTCCAGTCAGTAATGTTTAGTAAACTTGTGCAATGATGCCCACATTGCAGCCTGGCAGATGTCCGAGACTGGAACTCCACGTGCTAATGCTGTGGTAGCAGCAGTTGCTCTGGTTGAACGAGCATGCAAACCCTCTGGAGGTTGCTTCTTCGCCAAAGTGTAGCACATTTTGAGGCAGAGAAGCACCCATCATGAGATGGTACGCTTTTGCACCGCCATCCCTTTCTTTGCACCCACATATCCAACAAAGAGTTGATCGTCCACCCGGAAATCTTTAGTGCGCTTAAGACCGAACGCCAACATACTTTTTGGATCCAGACAGTGGAGTCTCACCTCCTCATAAGAAGGATGTGGGTGTGCGTAAAAAGTAGGCAAAGTGATGAATTGGCCTACATAAAAAGGTGCTTCAACCTTGGGAAGAAAGGAAGCCCTTGTGCATAGCACTACCTTGTCATGATGTACAGACAAGAATGGAGGCTTGGAAGAAAGAGCCTGAAGCTCACTCACTCTGCGAGCAGAAGTGATAGCCACCAGGAAGACAGCCTTGAGCGTAAGGAGCTGCAAGGAACAATTGTGTAACGGCTCAAAGGGAACACACATCAAATAAGTGAGGACAAGATTGAGATCCCACTGAGGCATGATAAATAGAGTGGGAGGATGCAGAGGGTTAGCCCTTTAAGAAACTTACCTACAATAGGACAAGAATGACTTGGGCCCGGTCGTTCTTGATCTTCTTGAGAACTCTGGGCAGAAGTGGTACTGGCGGAAAGGCGTACAGGAGGCCTGAGCTCCACTCGAGACGAAAGGCGTTGCAGAGCGAGAACCGCATTGGAAACTCAAATGCGCAAAACTGCAGACATTGAGCATTCTCTGCGGAGACAAACGGATCTAACCAAGGCTCTCCCAACTATTGAAAGAGACCTTGCGCCACCTCCGGATGGAGACGTCATTCGTGATCGACCATGCATCGACTACTGAGTTTATCTGCTCCGGCGGTCAGAGAGCCCGCCTGTTGTTGAACCACCACGGAAATGCCATGATGTTCCAACCATGTCCAAAGGTGTGGAGCCTCTTGACAAAGGTTCCACTACCCCACTCTGCCCTGTTACTTGCAGTTCCACATGGTGGTGGTGGTGGTGTCGGTGAACACTTGCACCATTTCCCTTTGAGAGAGGAAAGTAATGCTTTCAAAGCAAGTTGAATCACCAGAGCTCCAAAAGATTGATGTGGAGTTCGGACTTTGCCAAAGCCCAGAGACCTCTGATCTCCGCCTCACCCATGTGGCCGCCTCATCCCAGAACTGAAGCATCTGTCACGAATGTGAGATCTGGTTGGGAAGGGATCTGCCGTTGACCCAATCCTGATTCGAAAGCCACCACTGCAGATCTTTCGTAGTCCCCTCTGAGATCTGGACCATGTAGGTGAGATTCCCCTGGTGCTGTGTCCACTGGAACTTCAGGTCGCACTGCAGAGCCCGCACATGCCATCTGGCATTTGGTGCTAATAGGATGCAGGAGGCTTTGAGGCCCAGCAGCCTCAGAATCATTCTCACTGAAACCTGGGATAGAGGCTGAAACGTCAGAATCAGAGCCCGAATATCCCAGACTCGCTGATCGGAAGGATAGGCCTGAAACTGTGCTGTGCCCAGAAAGGCTACTATGAAAGGGAGCGTCTGAGAGAGAGTCAGATGTGACTTTGGCATGTTTGTAGTGAACCCTAGCGAATGCAGGAGGTTCGCCGTAGTCTGAAGGTGAGAGACAACTTTCTGGGGCGTGCCTGCCTTTAACAGCCAGTCATCAGGGTAGGGAAAGATTGAAATTTCCAACCTGTGCAGATGAGCTGTGACCACCGTCATCACTTTCGTGAACACCTGAGGAGCACTGGTAAGGCCAAAAGAGAGCACGGTAAACTGAAAGTGCTCGTGACCTACCATGAATCGTAGGTAACATCTGTGGGCAGGTAGGACGGGGATATAAAAATAAGTGTCTTGCAAATCCAACGCCACCATCCAGTCTTCTGGGTCCAAGGTAGAAAGGACCTGACCCAAGGTGAGCATTTTGAACTTCTCCTTCCTGAGGAAGAGATTGGGGGGGTTCTGAGGTCGAGGATAGGACGCAGGCCATTGCGCTTCTCGGGCACCAGAATGTAGCGGGAATAGCAACCACAGCCTACTTCTGATGCAGGAACCCTCTCTATGGCACCCTTGGCCAAAAGAGAAGTAACTTCCTCGCAGAGAAGTGCCAAATGATCTTCCGTTAGAGGGCCAAATAATGGAGGCATGGCCTGAGGGGTAGTCTCGAAGGGGGTGGAGCAGCCCCATTGGACGACCTGCAAAACCCACCTGTCTGTCATGATGGATTCCCAGTGGGTCAGGTGATGGCTTATCCTGCCACCAACTGGTCTGAGGTGGGGGGGACGGACTAGGAAGGTTTGGAGGCTGGAGCCGGGGCGGGTGGACTGGGCAGACCTCTGGTTTCCTCTCCCACGAGCCCATGGCATTCCGCGTCCCCAGCCGTGCAGGGGCTGTACAGCATGTGTTGCATGGTGGCCAGGGAGAGGACGCAACAGGGAGCCCCTTCCTGGGGTAAAAGGCAGACTGGTGGGGTTAGGGGCAATGGAAAGTCCAAGGGACCGAACCATAGCCCGGGAATCCTTGAATTTCTCTAGAGCCGAGTCTGCCTGATCTCCAAAGAGATGAGCGCTATCAAAGGGCTTTTAGTTGGGCAGGGGTCGCTCCGGCTCCCGGAAATTCGGGGAGGCGCAGAGCGGCCTAAGAAACAGGCTCCGCGGACAGAGGCCTACAGCATTGACGCTCTTCACGTGTCACGTCATCCGAGCGATGGAGTGAAGTCAAAAAATGCCTAGACTTCTTCTTCTTCTTACCCGATCTCGAGACCTTCCCCTCAAGCGAGACTGGGAACGATGCGTAGTTGAGCGCCGGGCCATCATGAACTCTAGGGACCGCTCTCTTAAAGCCTTCGGATGCATGGCCTGGCACTCGGAGCATGACTTCGGGTTGTGGTCACGCTCCAGACAATACAAACAGACCAGATGAGGATCCGTCACAACATCATTCGGTGACAATCCTCGCAAGGCGTGAACCTGGTCTTTGAAGACATCCCAGACGCACCAAAAAGCCAGTCAAAAAATGACCAGGGTAGCTCTTCTCCTGATCAGCGCGTGAAGAAAAGAACTGACGTCACCACGCCGAGGCTGCGCTTATATTTAACCCCAACGCCACCTGACGGCACGCAAGGGTAATGCTCGAAGAAAAAAATCTCCTGATCCAGTCGGATGCCTGGGGAAATGCTAAGGTAAGGAATCTGCAACCAGAAGACTCTATCAGATATACATTTCGAGGTTTTGACGAAGGAAATACTAGAACAATCACTGGAGTTGCAATCTTTACCACAACCAAGCGAATGGTCTTGTACAACAGGTCATTCGTAGGGGTTTGTGCGCACATGGTTGTTGCTAATGGCAAAATCTGAATTGTCTCATAACAGAGATGTTGCAGACACACTAAAACACACCTCATTCAACTACAAGAGTATCACCGTTTTAAATGTTGAAAGTTCAGGAAGGATGTCACGTGTTTGAGTCTGCGGTGGGTGCCTTTAGACAGGGCCTTAAAAAATTATGTCAGTGCAAGTAATGGTGTAAGAAAAAGAGTAGAAAAAGTACAAGACAGAAGTAAGGGGAAGTTTGATACTTTGAGCAGTGTCAAGAATGGCTAGATCAAGGCAGATATAGAGGATTAAATGGGTCATCAAGTGTGAAAGAGTGAAGCTGAAATATTGATCTGACGAAGCTGTGAAGGACATGGAATGATTGCATGGTGCACTGAATACAAACGCCCACTTTGGAGGTGTGTATGTTTAGCAGATCATTTTAATAAATGGGGACCTAGAGAACACGACACACTGGCCAGCATTTTTTTTTTCCTTTTGCTGTAATGTTGCCAGTTGCATTTGTTGCAACAAAAAAAAAAAGTCAGCAGATTCTCCAGAGATGTTGCCTTTTGGAAGGTAGGCTGTCACTCACCTTCAAGCGAACTGCCTGCCAATTATGAAATTAAACCTATAACTCTTTTCTTACAATGTGCATTATCAATTAAGATAATATAGAAGCTTCTTGTCACTAAGTAAAATGCTTTTGATTTCTAACTTGATGCCATGTACATAATGCAAACAAACATGTGCCTCACACGTTCCACTCTAGGAGGTGCTAGCCTTCAAACTAACAAGTACTTAGACAGAAGCGTCACAAGTTATTTCTCCATGACCCATAACTCTAAACTTGAGCGAAAGATGCAAAAACCATAGGTAACAACTGATTGTAATCAAGAAAACTGCTGAGCTAATAAAGTTCAGCTTATAAAACTACAGGGCCCCCTCGATCTGCTGGCTTTCCGTTGCACCTTAAGGTAGCTGGCCTTGAACACAGATCTAAGTGTAGCCTTTTCCGTATGAATGTCTTTATAGGCTGATCAACACAGAATCAACTGAAGTCAGATCCTCACCCTTCGGATAGATAGATGGAGTGCAGACGGCGGCGGATGGAAGATAGGTAGTCTGGTTTTAGTGTTTTCCCAAAGGACCGGTTAACAAGGGAGACAAGCTTATCCTGGTCCACATCATCAAGCGACTCATGCCTGCACACACGCTCAGCGTTCTTAAACAAGGTGCCAGACCCTAAAAGAGAGAAGTAGCAATAGCATTTACTGAGAATGGAATACAATTCAGTTGTCTTCCAAGCATTAAATTCATGTTTTTATGCATTATACAACATGACTCACATCAATCTCAAATTTCTTGTGGTGTCTCCAGTTCACACCTGGCTGGTATCTTTTGACACAAAAGCAGCACTTCTAGAGAAGTGCACCACACTCTTAGCCAAGGAAGCACACTGGTCTCTATCCTGCCACACTCAAGAAGTAATTTACTAGCTCCAAAATGATTTGGTCTTAAGCCATTTGCACTCAGTCTTCTTAGCTAACTTCACCAATGACACACCTATTTACAATTCTTCCCTTTTTTAACCTGGCCATATCTACTTTCTATAAATGAATCATAAGATACAAATTTACATGTCAACTGCATTAACATATATTGTTGATTTAAAAATATTACATCATTTAGATTGGATCTAAACACACAGTTAAGGCTAAAGCATTGCTCTGTGAAAAGATTTGAGCATTGTTTCCACCACTCACAGCCTTTTATCATTAGCATCGCCTTACAATTCCCCCACTCAGTCCTCTGTAACACTTTACACCACCTGCAGATGGCTTTCATTTGCCTGTTAACTTTTCAGTAAACTTCCTAGTTATCAGCATTAACGTTCTTCACCAATATTCACCTGCACCAACTCCTTGCTAATTTACCTTACCTCTGTTGCTGAAGAGTTCAGTGAGGAGTGTCTTTGCAGAGGTAATGACGGCAGAGGAGCCCGGTGACAATCGGTTTAATAGATCCACAATGACAGTGACCTGTTGCCGCTGCCGATGTCCAATCCAAGGGGCAGTTCTCATGAGGTCTAAATCCGCTGGCAGGTTCACTAGCCCAACTAACTGTGAAAAGAGATGATGGGTGATGTTACTAGTTAGGTCAACAATCTCTCAGTGAGGCGCCCACCTTGCATCTCCAGTGGAAGCTAAGGGAGACAAGTCTACCAATTAGTTTTACTTAACATATGTTTCTGCTTTGGTGTTAATCAGGTTTTGGGACATCAACCCTATCTGATAAGTCTGAAGTTGACTATTCGGAGGATGGTTTAATTAGGTATGACAACAAGAAACAATGTGGTAGATAGACTGCTTGAGTTAATCTGTCAGCAATTGCCAAATGCTTGGACTTCAGTCCAGCCCACCCTGCCAGTTTGGACAGAGGCTAACCTTCGCAAATCAGTGCTGGTCTTTCATTCTAGACGAGTCCTTGCCTGGAAGTTCAGCATGGGCTGTTGCAAAGAGGATCAGTACACATTTGAAGAAGTCGAGCCTTTGTTTACAGTGGGTGAAAAACGATGGTTTGCTGTGCTATCCACAGCAACTGCCACTGGCTTATACTAAAAGTAAGTTTTGTCCTATCACCTTTTTTGTGTTTGGTGTAATGCTCTGACTGGCTAAGAGTATGTCCATCGTGGGTCTCTTGCTGCACCATGGGATCCAAGTTATATCTCACTTGTTGAGGTCTAAGAAGGATAAAACTGGTCTGGGAGTGCTTGTGTTCCCTTTTGGATGGGGCCTTCCCTAGCAGTTTGGCATGGAGTGTTTCCAGGACAAGCAGGGTCAGGGGCAGTACTAACCTGCATAAAGTTGGCCTCTGGCTAGCCTGCATATTGGGTAAAAAACATGATGAGCTGAAATGCTACCTAGAGCGATTGCCGGTGGTTTAGGCTATGCACAATCATATTTTCTGTGCCTGATTAGGTAATGGCACAGCTATCTTGACTTTGGACACTCTGCTGCCTACCTTTGGTAGATACCGAAACTGTGCTGGTATGCAAAGTAAGGCTTTGCATTTTGCCATAATGATAGTTGTCAATAATTCATTAATGACAAACATACCTTTTCACTGAGATCCTTCAGTCCCCCTGATGTGTTGAGGAAGATGATTTTCAGAGGCTGCAAGATTCTCGCGATGGATGCTGTGACTTCCAGGGAGTCGAGTAGAACCGACCTCCCACCAGGTGTCTCTCCTACGGGGCAGATGATGGGAATATTGCCTGACTCCAAGCACCAGCGGAGCAAGTCTGTTTCCACAGAGGTTACACTGCCCAGGCTGTGAATACAGAGAAGAGAGAAATAAAGGCTGGAGTCTGGATGGGGAAATTAGTTACAAACTGATGCATAATTTGTGGATTTTGCACGTACAAACACTCTTTACTGAGAGCTATGTCTCTTTTGTGATGCAGAACTTGGCGCTCCGAGCTTCCGTTAAGAGATCTGCTGTACCAAATTATCTTAAAAAGATCCTGTAATTTAGTGGTTTGCAAGTCTGCACACAATGTCATTGCTGCATTCTGCTACAGTGCAACATATTCTGCAATAGCCTGATTGCCCCATCTGTTTTACTTTATTAAAAAGCACATAAATATGTGGACATCTGTGTCTCAACTTCTGAAGTGGTTACTTTTGCCGCCGTTGAGCAACATTAATCAAAATGTCACTTGCTTGGGCCAAAACCTTGAGAGGTCAAGTATAGCAGACTGTGCCTTGCAGTAAATCTGTGTCTTAGCCGAGGCAGGGGGTTTCTGTGGTAAGTGGAAGGAGTGCCACTGCAAGTCAGTGAACACCCAAAAACATGTAGGTTTTCACACAAGCTTTACAGAGTTGATTCCCACAATGGAAAACTGCCCTGTTACTTACAGAGTAAGGGCCTACCTCCGATAGAAAGGGAGAGAGCACATCCCCTTGTTTCCTGCAGGAGTAAGGGAAGAGCTTTCTCCATATGGAGAAAAATGTTTTCCCAGTGAAGAATAAACATCAATGAAAAAGTGTAGAAAAAAGTAAAGAAAAATATCAAGAGAAAATGTTCTTTTTGTACGTTTCCACTGATGCGCACACTAGTGAATTTCCTGCTATATGCAAGGATGACTAGAAGTAAATTTAGTAAGCTACAATACTGATAGATTTCCGTACTTGTATTTGAATCACCAAATGCAAGTAAATATAAGAAAATCACATCTTTAAGTCTGGCAATTAGCTTTCAGTGCTGATAGAGGAGGCAATGATACTTTTACAGCTGAGAAAATAAAGTACTCCTCCTTATGTTCTGAGAAAAGGTTGGGTTTCTACTCCAGATTTCTCTGAATGCAGAAGAGGGCTAGAGTTGGGAACTATTCTGGACATTTTCCTCTTCAACGAATAAATGCCTGAGGAATATTTCATGATGTCAACTGATCACAAATTCTGAAGTCCCTTTAAAACACTGAATGATTGTGATAGGGTTATAGGGTAAATACTTCCAGATTCCATCTAGCCACCACTTTACAATTAACATTGATTTGGGGGGGTTGTAGTGGCTTCCTATAGGGTTTCACCTTTTGTCACAAACCTGGTCCCAAGAGTTTTCACCGGTCATTCTGTGGCGACTGTCCATTTCTGAACGAGGGTATCAGTATCTATTCCTAACTTAACTTGACAATTGGCGGCTCAGGTTCTACAGCTCCTTTAGAAGTCAGTGTCCACCTCAAGATAGGCAGTCTTATATCTGGACTGTTGTCTTTATTGGTATACTGTTAGACCCATATCTGGACTTGATATTCCTGTTTCAGACATAATTCTTTTCCTTAACACACATTGCTGTATGGCATCAGCGTTACAGAAACTGCAGAGTACATTGTATCATGTACCTAAGCAGTACACATGATCAAGTAATAAATGAGGAAACACAGATGCATCTTACAACTTTGTGGGCTCAACAAAGTGGTTTCCAATTCTGCTAGATCTCCAAATCACTGCCTGTCAAAAAAGTCCACCAGTGAATGTACCTATGTTTATGACTCAAACCAATCCAAGAGTCCAGTGTTAAGCCCCTTGTAGGGAAGGACTAAAGGTTATCTAGAAGATACTCTCCTTATTGAGTGGAAGAGAAAATCTGCCTATTAACTTTACTCCTATTACTTTAATTTGCATTAAAAACGAATCACATTTCACAAGGAGGCAGTTTTTAATTAGTTTTAAGACGTTCTCAGGCAGTTTCAGAATACATTTGATAAATGAGATCTGACTGTCACACTAAATGCGGTAAGCACTAACTGCATATGGCTTCTACTGACATTAGTTACACAGATGTGCTATAACCTCAGCCTGCACAGTAAGTCAGTAACAAGATATTTCGGTTGATGACACTTTTTCTTGCATAAAGTTGTAATTAATTTGCATAGGAACATCGAGATATGGGTCATAACTTTGTTCCAAAATGTCAATTCAGATACAGTCAGAACCCTCCATAATCTCGATGTTATGAGCGGTCTCCATTGTAGCTTAGATAGGTTGAAGGCATTTAGTACCTCTTCCAAAGTATGCAATTCATGTGAAAGTTCTAGCACTGGCAGGGTCGAGGCAATGGCTTCTACAGATTGCTGGATAGATTCCTGTTTTCTTAAAGACCAATTCTCTTCTTGACATTCTGTACCAAATATGATTTGGATTATGGTGTCACAATCAAAACTGCATCCTTTGTATTACAGTGGCAGATCGCTACTGGTGTAGCACGGGAGGCTGCTACCTCAGCTACTGCCCCCGTGCTCTGCTAGCGGTATTCTCTAAGTGCTAACTTGAGGCCCTAGATAAGATTCAGTCATGCTGCACAGAAGAACGAATTGGGATAGATTGAATCTGGACAGCATCTTATTCCATGTGGTAAACTTTATGTTTGGAAGTCCTCCTATTGGTAAAGCAGAAGGTGTTGAGATGTAGGAATTAAACTGCTCACTATAGAAGTTACTGTAATATTTATTATTGCGACCCTGCAGTTACAGCCTCACTTTCTATCCCATTTGGCCACACAATAGTTCGAGAAAAGTAGGAATGATGGGAAAGGTTCAACAAAAGCATTAGACAAGGAATCCTGGGTATGAGGTCCTACCCATTCTCGGGCTTAGTTTCCAAGCCCTCATCTAATATGGTACCAACCTATCTGTGAACATCCCATATGAATAAACAAGAGGCCTCTTTACTCGGTATATAAAAGTTATGACTGTGAGTAACCACTAGTCCGACTGAAATAAAAATTACGCCTGCGTAGTTCAGGTAATTTTGGGAATTTTAAGATACACTTGTTATACGAGATTTGTGAAATTACACCATTATGCTCCATAATTACACCTTCATTTGCTGCACAATTATAGTGCAGGAGCCCTGGAACAACACGAGTAATCCAAACGTGAGCAGCTGTTGTTTGTAGCAATTGTGTCTTTCGTGCATTTTTTGAAGTGCAGATTTCGTCCCACATATCAAAAATGTAGGCAATATTTTAATTTTGCGTTAAAATATAGTGCTAAATAACAGATTTACATTTTGCTTAATTTTGTATACTTTCACGCCATTTTCCTGAAATTCGATGTAATTATGCAATTTAGTACACCCTTAGTAACTACCTCCTAGCTTAGTTCTGATCTTGCTGGTCCGATAGACAGAATATTCGGTTCTGCCGCACCGAGGCTACCTTGTGGAACAGTGATCCTTGCCCTGCCCAATCTTCTATTGAATCGATAAGAATTTGAGGAGGGTGTGGAATTTTGCAATTTTATGGCACTGAACCTATTGTCTGCATGCATATTCAGCACACTGACTTTCGAAAGGACAGAATTCCTCAGAAATGGGCTGGGCGCTGCATTCTTCAAAGAAGCTTTAGGCGGATAACAGCGTGTTAAAACTATGGACATCTGTCATGTTGAAATCTGAAGTCCCAGCCTGCGACGTATTTTGACAAATTGTGAATTACTCCCAGAGCCACCAGTGTTTGTTTCCTGAACTAAACAGCACACATTCAGGGAACATTTTGTTTAAAGTTTTATATGGGTGCCCCGTATCTGCCAAACGATCCAAGGCTCTGTACTCAAAAGCAGGTTTCCATCACATTAGATTGGATAATGAGCCACTTCTCACTAACCATAAACTTCTCACTTTCTTTAAAAACTGGGACAATCGAAGTTCTCTTTTCGTCGAAATTTAGAAAGAGTAATGAGGGCAGGACAATTTAATTAGAGTAAACATTCAAACATCATGAAAAGTATTTTAAAATGAATAGGGATTTATCGTAAAATTACAAGGTGTCGCTTAACTTAAAGCGGCAGGGAGTGGACAAGAGAAAGAGCGGAAAAGGGCCACAGAAAAACCAACGAAGGCGCTAGCTCTTTAAAGCTAACACATTTGTTCATAAACACCACGATATAGCTTTCTCAATTAAAATATTTTTTCTGTGGCAAGATGATTTCTTCGTAAAGCTAACACCAGGGAACACACAAAACAGAATATTAAGAAACTCCTGTGGGACTAACTCTTCACCAAGCCTTTACATGATCCACCCTAGGATCCAACCTAAACCGCACACATACATACGTTCTATTCAGACATCAACAGCAAGGTGGAATCTGATGCTTTAAAATGATCGTCTGAAATGATCAATAAAACGCCGTAGCCAGCACGGTGGGGGAAGATATGCTTCCTTTTAGACTGCGAACAAACACATTTTGCACGGCAAGAAAGCAATGAAGCTTCTGGCGCTGTTGATTCAGATTATCCTGTGCTGAACATTTGAGAACCTCGAGGCAATCAGGTCTGTGCCGATTCTCAATCTTTTCTCTCTTTATACTCAAAGCCAGGACCTAGAAAACTATGAACTCTTGCTACGTATGCCCTATGTTTCTGTACCAAACCAAACAATGACTTGTAGAACTAGTAAAACCAGAAAGGGAGCACCCTGCCTCACACTCCAGCATGCAGTCAGCCCCAATGCATCATGGTAAATGCAGTACAAGTTCGATTTATATCCATAAAGTAAACTGTACTTTTTCAACTTAGCAGGTGCAGCAAGTACTGTAAATCTCTGGACACGTGTTTCTGGGTTCAGCCCTTCATCAGCATAGAGTAGCTTTGTCTGTGGGGTTGCTGGAAATGCTGCCAAAAGTCCTCTTAGGTTTACGTACCACTCACTGGCACGCAGGTGCTCAACCAGAGCTCGTTGGCTCAAGGGAGACTTCTTAAACAGGAAAAACAGAAAGGGAGCATCCTGCCTCACACTCCAGTATGCGTGCCACAGTGGTACATAAAATTGCGAAGACTTTTGGCGGCATTTCAAGCAACACCACAAAGTATGCTGCTCTCTGATGATGATGGGCTAAACCAAGAAACACGTGTCCAGAGATAAACAGCACTTGCTGCACCTACTAAGATGAAAGACTTTGATTACTTTTGTCAATGTAAAACGAATCTGACTGCATTTACCAAGATGCATTGTGGCTAACTTTTTGCTGGAGTGAGAGGCAATGTGCTCCCTTTTTTTGCACTTTCAGAACTAATGGTGCCAAAGGGAGTACCATTAAATCCACAACAATACCATTGTTCACAGGCCATTGAAAAGAGGTCTAGAGAAAGTTGCAACCTGACCACTGAAGACCGTGGGCAGGATGGGAGGGGGTTCAGTCTTTCAAGACAATAAAATATTGATATATTACTACTCTGGTTAATAACCTCAAAGCTATGTCATTATGAAGTTTGGACTTCCTGTGTGCACAGATGTACATAAGTACATCAAATAAGCCTGGTTCATCACATTTGTGTGTATGGTGGAGAGGTATCTGAACATCTCTACCAACACATAATCCATGGAAGTAGCTTTTAGCGAATGCAACTTCCAAGTTGTAGAAAAGTGGATGGTAACCCCCACACTTTTGCTCTAGATGCTGCTGTTTATGGCTCTGAAAAGGCACTGGAGCCCGCTAACCAGGCTCACGTGCCAGTGCACTCTTCCTAAATTGGTATATGTTAATAGGTATCCCCAATTGGCAAGGACTTTAAACCTCCTTGTAAGTCCCTAGTATACGGTACCAATGGTACCCAGGGCATTCAGGTAAAGGGGTCACCAGGGCCTGGTGTACTATGTGTGTCACCTTGAGTGACCCAAGTAAACTACTGATAGCAAGCCTGCCATTGCAGACTGCAGGAGCAGGGTAATCTGCTGAAACTCAACTTTGTCCACATCATGTGTTACAAAGTCAATGCCCTATTTTTAAAACATTATCAGTTACTCCTGAGGAAGGCCTAATGAGCCTAGAAGGCATGGCACATTATATTAAAGATGTGGACATATAACTGCAATCTTATATGTCCCTATAGTGGCCTTTTCCAATTAAAGCAGTCCACAGGATAAAATGAGCTGGCACCCGGGCAACTCTGAGGTCGCCAGCTCCATTATGGTACTACCGAAATATGTTGTGTTTGGCATCAAACAATGTGCCTTCTCACTCCTGACTTGAATCTCGTGTCGAGGGTGATGTATCATGCACCCAGGTGGCGACGTTAGCTGGTTGCCCACCTGGATGCCCCAGCTTTTCTGAGCTGTGGCAGCCAGCTGGCAGTTGTTGTCACCAAGACAGGATTCTGACCCCCTGTAAGGAAGTGTGAACACTACCAGCAGATAAAAACAAAGGACTGCCTAGGTGGGAGGTATCATCTTCGTTCCTAGCAGGATGGCTAGTGAAGTAGCATATAAAGGCGATAGGCTTCTAAGGGCACACCGCCTCTGATATGCAAGAAGGCTATCACCAGAGGAGGACAAAGCCTCCTCCTTGCAGTCAGGCACATTTGCACCTGGGCAGGCCAGAAAATGAGGTAGTCAGAAGGCGTACACTCCTAAAAGACTAGCAACATCTCTAGCGTGGGCTACCTGGTCTGTATGGCCGATGATGGGTTCTGCCATCTTAAACAGTGGCAAAACAGAGGATTCTTGGTAGGAAAAATTACACACCCCCGGATGTGGTCACCTCAGTGGTGGATTAGCCCACTTGTCCCCACACCCATAACTCCCCTAAATCTAGGATTTAAGGGGCACCCTTGACACCAGAACCTTAGATCTGCACTGAACTGTTACGTGGAACAAAGAAGAGAGCATGTGTCTGCAGCGCCAGGACTCCACAAAGAAAAAGGCGTGAAACTCTGCACCTGTGGCAGCCACCCTGCACCTGTATGACCATGAGTCATCCTGGACCAGAGACTGGTTCTAAAAGGAAGGAGAACCCCTCTGCAACCGAAGGGCATCGTCAAAACTAAGGCTAGAGGTTTTAGTCTCCTGCAGCCTGCAGATAGAAAATGCACTCTGGGAACCAGGAAGGTAATGACCATTGTGCCCCGAGGGATCACCCAAAAGTAAATGGTTAGCTGCCTATTGGGAAACATAGTCCTGACCTCCAGCGAGTTTCAGCTTGTTATCACCTTCCTAAGGCTCCAGGATGTTGAAATCTCCAAGCACTGTTTTTGCTGCTGTCAAAGTTTGTTGGTGGCCAGTCCGGTTCCTGACCCCGTTGTTCGACGTTGCAGCCTGAGGGAACACCCCTGCAACTTCAACTACCCACCTCAGTGGCACAGTTGTCGAGTGTTTGCATCTGTTTCCACTCCAGCACCACCCCAGTGGTAAAACTAGCACCAGCAACTCCTCCTCAGCACCAAGGATAGCCAAGCACACCTCTGCACCCAAGACGCCCGAGTTAAGAACAGTTGTTCTGCCTGGTGGATACTGGTCCAGGGGGCCACACAAGCTTAACCCCCAGTGGGCTCCCACAAACTCGACCTGCAAGTGGCCAAGTGCTTCAAGTGTCATTTTTCAGCACCAAGGACACACAGGACACCTCTGCACCGGTCCCCACAAGCCAGATAAAATTGTTCTGACTGTTGAAGCTTGGTCCTGGGACCACATTACCTTAACTTCAAGTGGGTTCCTCTGAACTCACCCAGCAAGTGGCCAAGTGATTTTCCCCATTGACCGCAATTGAAAAGTTTACAGCCTGTATTGTACTAATGTATTTTTCACTTGAATTTCCATAACTCTGGTTATATGTATCTGATTTACTTTATTTTGGTGTCCGAGTTATTATTTCAAAAATCTGCTTTATTGGTATAAATTGGTGTTGGATTTCTTTCAAGTTGTGTCAATTACTCATCGTCCATGTTGGTACTCTAAAATGCTTAACACCTATTCCTCTAGTAAAGCCTGACAGCTCTTTGCCACATGACCAAGACTGATCTAAGGATTTATTGTTGTGAATCCAAGGACCATCTTTGTGGTATTGTGAATCCTACATAGAGAAGCCTAACCAGCATTACTGTATAATACTCAACTTTCCTTCACAAGTACCATCTTCAGAATTATGGTTTTACACTTTATGGGCGGTTTTGTATGCGGACAACTTTAAAAATCCACTACTAGTGTTTCTACAGGTTTACATATCTTACCCAGTGAGGAAACAAAAAACTAAGGTTCTTGGATTAAAGGGCAGTGTACAAATTGATTACTGGGTCCATTTAGTATACCACTCCATTCAATGAACCAAAATGCACCAGTTCAAGTTGTCAGCTGCCATCAGGCATAAACAATGGTGGCAATTCATCATCACCAACACAATCTCTCTGCTCACTGATATCTATTTTTTTTGTTTTACATTTCTGCGTTAGCAACAACTTTTTGCAGACAGTGAATATTATCAGTAGTGAAGAATGCACCTGAATTCCAAAACTGCACAGCTCCCCAAATTGATGACAAAGGCTGGCAACACAGAAGGTATAGCTAAAGTAGGAGAGTGAAAATAGAGCGTGCAGACAAAATGAAACCAATGAAACAGGAGACAGAGTGAACACCACTACGTGCCCAGGCTATCGGAGATCACCAGGAGAAATCATAGTCTGCTGTACAGGAACTCCTGACATTTACAGAAAGAAGAATTGCAGTTGTCACCAAAGTAGACTGGAAGATAGCAACACTAAATACTTTGAGAGAACTTTACTCAGATTTTGAAGGTGCGACGCATGTCACAGGAAAGACACTACTGGAGATGATCTGAAAAATGATAAAAGATTGGTTGGAGTCCAACACTAAGGCTAATAACTGGCAGGTGAAAAAAAGCATTCCAAATCCCTATATCTGGGCCTAAGGAGAAGGCTGAAGCAGGAAGGTACTGTAACGGTGAAGTTGCTATCAATAGAGCTGAGTGATGTTGAATGACAGAAAATGGTGACAGTGGGAGGGGTGCGCATCCTGTTCTCAGATTTGAAGCCTGATACGGTTGCGTGAAAAAAAAGATTCTTACGGAGCTGAGAAAAGAGTTGGCAGCTAATGGTTTAGTTACTCCGAAAGGCGTTCCTATTAGACTGGGTGGAATATCGGGGAGAACAGTGATTCAGCTCAGATGTTCCTTGAGCACTTAGAGGTGGACACTGGATGAGCACAAGTATGAACAATATAGCTAAGTGGCCTACCATTGTTTTTGGAGGTGCTGAAGAACAGGGCTTTTGTCACATAGGGACAGGGATTTGTCTTATGTTTTCTATGGAGGGTGATGGGTAAAGTGACTTGCGAATTCTCAGTTCCTTGGGGTCCTCACCAAATGAAGAGTTAAAGATGGGATGGGATTTTTTTTTACATCTGCGCATGACATTCACTGATTCGAAAGTGCATGTGCTGTCTCATACGAGACATTTAGCTTACTTACAAAGGGCTTAGAAGCTGCACATGGCTCACCATTGGATGTCTTCATTGTCACTCTTATTTGCTGCTTTCCATAAATTGGTGTGTGCAGCATTCACTTCCACTTCTTCTGTTTGTCTCTTCCCTGGATCATGGCCAAGTACTTGTGCCCTTCCACTGCTCCCTCAATTGGGCGCTATTTTTTTCTTTTTGCCTAGGCACTCGATTAGAGTGTGTGTCTTCTCTAGTAGTCTCTCGTGTACTCGTCCTTTGTTTGCTTTGAGCCTAAACCTCCACGTTGCTTCGCCCTCAGTATAGCTTGCACCCTGCTTTAATTTTTGTTGTTGCTTGCTCCCTCCTGCTGTCCTTGTTGTTTGCCCCCTCTTGCTGTTTATGTTGTTGTTTCCCTTCCCTCCCCAAACGTTCTCTGTGTTGTTGGTTTCCCTCCCGCCGCTACCCATGCCATCTGCTGACTGTGTTGTTGTTGCTAGCCATATCATAGCTCCTTTTCCCCAACACCCTCTGCCTGTCCTTATTAGACCTGTCCGCTCTTGGCATGGTTTCCCCTGTCTTTTTGACCTCTGACCTCCTGTTTCTGGACCTGTTATCAATTTCGTTTTTTGCTGGCTTTAGGACTCTAGGCACTTTAACCACTGCTAACCAGTGCTAAAGTGCAAGTGCTCTCAGTCTAAACTGTATTGATAATTGGTTTATCCATGACTGGCATATTTGATTTACTAGTAAGTCCCTACTACAGTGCAAAGTGTGCCCGGGGCTGTAAATCAAACGCTCCTGGTGGGCCTGCAGCACTGACTGTGGCACCCACATGAGTAGCCTAATAAACATGTCTCAAGTCTTCCACTGCAGTTTTGAACTACCAGTTCGACCTAATGCATGCACCCACTTGCCAGGCCCAAACCTTTCCTTTAACTACTTGTAAGTCACCCGTAAGGTAGACTCAAGGCAGCCCCCTGGGCTGGGTGCGTGTATTCAAAAGGTAGGACATGTACTAGTGTGTTTTACATGTCCGGATAGTAAAGTACTGCTAAATTCGATTTACACTATTGCAAGGCCTATCTCTCCCATAGGGTAACATAGGAATTGCCTTGAAATATCTTTTAAGTGTAATTTCCCATTGGAAGCAGATACAGATGTGGAGTTTGGGGTCTCTGAACTCACAATTTAAAAATACATCTTTTGTTGAAGTTGGTTTTTGAATTGTAAGTTTCAAAATTCCACTTCTGGAAAGTGGGTATGTTCTTGCTTAACCATTCTGTGCCTCTGCCTGTTTGTGGAATACACGTCTGGATCAGGATGACAGTTGGACTGTTTGAGAATTCACTCTCGACAGTCACGCAAAGGGGGCTGAGGTGTGCCCAGCATATCCTAGTGGGTCTTCCTGGGCTAGAGTGGAGGGAGGAGCTGACACTTGCACCTGAACAGGGATGTGCCTGTCCTTACACAAAGCAGTCTTCAACCCCCTGGAGTGTGTCTGGGGCCAGGGCCGGGAAAGGTCCTGCCTGTTGCTTTGCTGTGCTGGCCTGCTGCTTCTGTCCTGGGAGTGAAAGGACTGGACTTTGCTTTTTTACATCCTGCTTTCCACGGTTCTCCAAGGGCATGAACTGAGCTTGCCTCCTGTTAGAAGTCTTGTAGACATCAAAGTCTTTATCTGCAAGCAACTGGGCTCTCTTGCCGAGAGTCCTGACTCGCCAAGTGGTGCAAAATCCAGTCCCCAGGACCATGAGTGAGTTCTGGTGTAACCAAGAAGAAACCAAGTGCATTGACTCCAAAGCGACTTTAAAACCGGCGCCACTGTCTGACTCCACGCCGCTGCCTGCACCATAAGCTGTATTTTCCACTGAATGCAACAATCATGACCAACGCCGCTGCACTGCCTCTGTAGTCCCACCACAGCGTGACTTCGGAGTGCATGTCCCTGACGTCCAGGTCACCCAGCACGGGTGGCCCTGTGGTGTGATCGCAACACAGCAAAGTTGATGCCTCGCATCTTGACCTGCTGGATTCATCGACCCCACCAGATCGTAAGTAACCAACGCCACATCACCTCCCCTGCAACCGTTTAAGAAACTGATGCCTCACCTTCTATGCCTCGCAGTAAGGAATCAATGCCTCAACTCCCTGGTAGCAGTAAGGCACCAACGCCACCAGGGTCGCCTCACCTCCCCGACTCAGTGCAACGTCTTTGCCTCCTCATCGTTTTCAAAGGTACTTTGCCTGGGGTCCACGTGACTCCGTGACCGGCCCACACTCCCTTGCGGGTGGCTTCGAACTGTTGGGAAGGACTCCGTCAACGGCACTGTGATAGCACCAGTTGGAGCTAGTGTGTTTCTAAGCACTTTACTGAGATTTAACCTTTAAAAATGTGTTTCTTTGCTTGTGTACGTTGGATTTGAGTTGTTTTGGTCTTGTTTTACTCAGATAAATATTGGCTGTTTTTCTAAACTGGTGTGGAGTACTTTTGTAGTATTTTTACTGTGTTAGTGTGTGTGTGTGTATACAAATACTTTACAAATTGCACCCGAGATAAGCCTGACTGCTCGTGCTAAGCTACCCAGGTGGTGAGCACGGGTTACTTTAACAGAGTGGCTCCCTTACCCTGACTAGAGTGAGAGTCCCTACTTGGACAGGGTGCAAACCTCTGCCAACTAGAGACCACATTTCTAACAGTCCCTATACACCCTCTGTGTTGCTGTCTGCCCTGCAATAAGAAAGTGGTATGAGGCCAACAGCGTCAGTGCTTTTTTTTTTTTTTTACTTTGTCTGTGTTTTAGCCATGCTGTACAGAAGCGTGAATGCTGTGCAGCATGGCTAGAAGCTAAAAAATATAATGCTAAGATGCAGCTAGCGCTGGCAACATCATAGTGTTTTTTTTTTTACTTTCAGCCATGCTGCTGTACAACATGACTAAAAACACTGAACAACCAATAGCTCTTGTAGATTACACCTATTGATGTTGCAGTGCGTTTAAGCCTGACTTCACACAAGCCATGCTGCAGTACATGGCTGAACACTGACAAAGCTGATAGCTCTCATTTAGTAAGAGAGCAATATTGTTTTGCCAATGCTTGCCATACATTGCTAAAGGGAGTGATGGCAGCAGATATATATATGTAGAACAGTATATTGATTGTTACTGCTTTGGGGGTGTAGCCATGTTATCTGATGTTTAAAAAAAAGATTCAAAAGCTAAAAAATGTAGGTCTTTTATGCAGGAGTAAGATTTAGTAGCGTTTAAACTAATATTGTTTTTAAAAAAAAACAGAAATGACCTTGAATTTCCTGAGGCTGCAATATGACCCATAAATGTGTTTACAGCATTTACCCTGTTAGACACTACATGATGATAGCATGTTTTGCACTCAGGTCTGAACATAAAAGATATGCGATTCAGTATGTTCTTGCCCATGATAACCAGATACTGCAATCGCGGTGTAACTCTCTCAGCAGGGTCCTCTGCCAGCCCTCACTCTTATCCCATTTGCTCTATATTGTAGGTGGATCGCCGTTCAGTACAGTTCCATGTTAGATAATTACATCCCTCCTCTTCCCCACTCATGCTTTAAGGTCTTCAACTTGACACTGTTATTTTCTACCGCCAATTATCAGGGAAAACAACAACTGACCTCATTCCCAGAAGGCGCTGCATGGGACTGAGCAGACTGTCCTTTGAAGAACACATAAGCAACGAGGTAAAAATATCTTCATTTGGGCTTATTTGGCTTATGCGGTTTTGGATCTAAAAGGTGGACTTATTTCTAAATGGCCCTTGTATGAAGAACTCTTCAAAATCATGGGTTCAATGATTGTTAAATAGTAACAGATAAAATATCAGTTTGCTTGACAGGCACGAGGTGTACAGCGGTGTTACAAGGCACATCCAATTGATTTAGCAAGGTTATGTGCCAAATGTGAAGCATGGCGGCCTTTCAGGATCTGTTTGGAAAAATAGGGAGATATTTAGCCTCTCACTTAACAACATATTCTATGAATAGCTGGGGAAATCTCTTGAAAATAATTTTTCTCTCTGTGATTAGTACATGTATCCATCTATTCTATTTAATCCAATGCAGAGCTCTTTTAGAGTACAACAAACATATAGAAATGTAAAAGAAAATTGCACCACTAGCAAGACTGTTCGCCAGTTCTTGCTGTCCTTAGTGAAACACAGGCATTTTTTATTTTTCTCCTTTTCCATCCCAGTCAAAAACATGCCATTTGGATTGATTTTTCTGTCTGCTCAACAGTATGTTCAGTTTCATATTCAAGACAGCATTTTAGACTTCTTCTTGGTTCTCTACTGTACCTGGTATCAAGGGAGGGAGACCTGGCTCCAAGCACCGAACCCCCGTTAAAGAAGGGCACAGCTGTGGCAGAGTTCTGGTGCAGGGCATCCATGAGGGCTTTACAGTTCTTTACCAGCTGGGCCTTGACTTCGTAGCAGGAGAAGTTGTCCGCTGAGGACCGCGGGCTTGGCAAGCCCAGTACCACTAAGGGCTTCATATCCATACGTTGCAGAAAGGCGAGGGAAAAGGCCACGCTGGACAAAGACCTTTTGCAACCGAAGATATTCTCGTCCACCTGATATCGGGTATAAAAACAGCCACGTGTTCGTGAACCTATACTAATACTGTTCACTCACAGCCTAGAAGACTACTAATGCAGTACGAGTCAACAACGAGATGCTAAATTATTTTGTATACTGAAAGCACACACACAATTCAATAACTGCACATTAAACAAAAGAGAACATTTACTATCATATTTGACAGCTTAAAGTTTACACTTTGGCCATGAAAATAAAATAAAATTGCTACAGCTACTAGAAGGATCAGCGAGTGGGTGCTCATCAGTGGTATTAGGAGCTCGCCTTTGCTGTGCCCGCCCTACTGTTAAAAATCGCTTAGTTCCTTTGTCGCACTGGCACTATGACCTACACAGTCCATGTATTGTGGGACATCCTGGCCATGTTTTATCAGTGCTGATTCGGGGACATCCTGGCCACCAATGCTATGTAAACCATCAAGGGGCAATGGCCCTTAGTGTCAGGAACTCTTATCGCTACCCGAGTACCTCACACTCTGCCAAGCCAGCAAACTGGTCAACATCCCAATTCTGCTTGGGAAATGACAATGAGATCACTTTGAACAAACATCACGGGACATGTACTGAGAACCTATCCAGATCTCGTGTTGTAGCTTTCCAACAGACCCAAAGCTGACCTTGCAAGTACCTGTGATCAGCGGTGTTGGTGAATAAGTAACCTCCAGCGGTCAGGGCGAAGTAGATACTTGTATTCAACAGCTACCCACAGAGTGGAATTGCTGTTCTTATATCATCTATCAGTGAAGGAACAATTTTGAAAACCACATCAATAGTGCAGTCTAACATCGAAAACGGACTGAGAGCTATCCCTATCTCTGTTTTTCTGTTTTTCTCTGTTTAATAGAGATGGAACAGAACTTCAGGTTAGTCATTTAAGTTTGAGGGCCTGAGGAGAACTAACTTACCTTTCAAGGTAGCGGCAAACACATGTGGCCTGCTGTCCTTTTAAAATCACAGTGCTTCACCCTGGACCCACTAAGGTCTAGGATGGAGGAAGGCACCTGTTTCCGTCCACATATGAAGGTACTAAACAAGTGGCTGAGTATTCACATGCAACCATGCACGGAATTTACATTTTTTTAAATATATTTTTTTTTTACTGAGGAACACATTTTACATTCTAAGTGAAAACAAAATATAGGTTATTAAAAAAACAATGTAAACAAAAAACACCTTGTTATAGCAATCTTAAAATAGCTGAGGTGTAAACAATCATCTTTAAAATGACTGCCCTCCACCCGTGTTAAACAGTATTGATTCAACAGTTCCTAAGATCTCCCTCTTCTTAGTGGATTTCAAAGGAAATACTCAACCTGGAGCACCAAGAAGCTTTTAAAAACACTCTAGCATAAAACTACGGAAAAGCTAGGATGAGGGGGGAAAACTGTGTACATTCCTGATTCAAATCCATATTTGCTAGTGTCTGCCTTTTACGGAGTCGCTCAGTGATTCATATAACAAATAATACCCAACAATACTGGACCACACCTGGTGTTGAAAGGTATACCATGCCGTGGAGACATAGCCTAGCAAACTGATCCAGACTGCCCTGTTTAGGACAACTTGAGACAGACGTATTGTGAAATCAGAGACTAAGAAGTACGTTTACACTATTCTCCAAATGTATTTGAAACTCCTGTCTTGCAGTCTGTTTTTGTTTTAGCTCAATCCAAAAGACAAAAGATTACATTCTGTTACTTTCTTGCTTAAACACTTGTAGCCTTTGTTTTTTCCATTAGGCCTTCAAGGATCGTCATCAACATCAGGTCTTCACAGGTCTCAGGAGTTGACTAACCCTCGATAGAAAAAAAGAACCCAACTAAGGGCTTCATCATGAGTTCAGAGTGCGGTGGAGACCGCCCGCCAAACTCTTTGGGTCAGAAGACCGCCACTCCGGGCTTCTGCCCGATCGCCCTATTACAAGTTTCCTGCTGGGCCAGTGGGAAGAAACAGCGCCACATTGACGCTTGCTCATAATCGAGCTAGCGGCACCCGTCGTGCCTTTCACTGCCTGTAAATCAGGCAGTGGAAAGCACATCAGGGCTGTCCATGGGGGCCTCTGCTTTGCCTAGGCCAAGTGCATGGGCAGTGCAGGGGCACACATGGGACCCCCGGTACCCTGTCTCCGGTGGAACCGCCATGCAAAAACTGGCAGACACGGGAGTCGTAATCCCAAGTGCAGCGCTGCCTTGGCAGATTAAGACAGTCGGCATTGCCAGGCCGTCGGCCGGCCTGAAAGTGGTGGTGCCAGCAGTCCGACCGTGGCCCTTTCACCGCGGTCGTAATACGGAGGTTGGTCCGCCACTTTGGCGGCGGTCTGACCGCCACTGCAAGTTTGGCGGTCTTAAGACCGTCACACTCGTAATGAGGCCTAGGTGTCTTTTCAGTATTTTCCCTATTTCCCATTCTCTTGGTTCTCATTCTTTCTATCCTTTAGTTTCTATATGTTTTCATTTAATTGTTCCTTGTTTCTGAAGACTCGAATGCTTGCTTACTATGACCCACCATAAAACAGTAATTACTTTTTGCATGTTTATACTTGCTTACACCTTTGATATTTTCCTATTGTCTTACACCAGGAGATTAGAATTGAGAAGGTTGTCTGAGCCAGTGGTTCCCAACCTTTTAACTTCGGTGGACCCCACTTTAGCATTACTGGAACCTGGGGAACTCCACTGGATCATTATTGGAATCCTGGGACCCAGGCCTATTCATTGTCAAAGATTTGAACTGCAAAAACAATACACAAAACATATGGAAACAAGCATTCCATCAAACATATACACAAGTGTTAACACATTTTATTTAATTTGCAAACAAACAACATAATTATTATTATTTTTTTTAAATTTAATAGAAGGTTGGAGCTTTTCTAAATTCAATTAAAGCCACACATCGTAAATAGCATATTTTGGTTGATGCACCTGCACTGCTCCCATGAATCAATTTGAGGATATTAATTTAATTTTTAGATTCCAATTTAAAATTCCTTGACATTTAAAGTATATTTTAACATTTTCAACTTAACAGTTAGCCACTATATTTATTAACGCTTTACTAATCTGTTAAAATTTGTTACATTTTCTAAGCAGTCACAGAAACCCTGAGGAGGCTTCACGGACCCCCAGGAGTCCCCGGACTACATGTTGGAAACCACTGGTCTAAGCAATATTGGTGGTGGCTACTGGATAGGTATAGTTAGGACCAGAAATGGATGTCCTGGTTTGCTAATAACTTAGGTGGCATTTGATGAACCTTCACAAAACTTTCCCCCCAAAAAGTCTCATTCATCAGAGCTCCTTCCTGGAAAGTGTCTGGGTGAGCTGTCAAGCAGGGCCTGAGAGAAAAAAGGGGGGGGTTGGGGGCTGGAGGAGGGTTTGTCCCAAAAAATACGTTTTCTCGTGCAATTTTCCATATGGAAATTAGACCCAGTTACAGTCAAAACAGCTGAATGGAGTTACACCAAATTTGGCAGAAAGCTAGATCTTGGTCCAGACAGCATGCTTTTTGTGATGTGGTGTAATAAAGTTCCTTAGTTCTGGAGAAATTAAGGTTCAAAATGTATGTATATTTTATGTGGTGAAGGTTCCATAGAGCTGGCAGATCTAGAGATAAGATCCAAATGTCTGTCACCACATAAATAAAACTGTGGCACAAGACATTTTAGGACTCAGTCCGCTGTCCACACTTAAAAAAACAAAAAAGGGGTGTGGGGGGCAGGGTAGGTGATACCTTGCTCTCCTCAGTAAGTCTGTTGGGGGGTGGGGCATGAAATTGTGTTAAAATAAATTTAGTGCACATTTTTGCAGAGGATCTGCAGTAAATAAAGGGGGGGGGAGCCTCCTGCTGTTCTAAACCCACCACCCCCTGGGGTCTGCCAGTCCCTGAGGGTGGGGCGTACAGCCCTCCCCCCCAAGCTTTTTCTAGTCCCTGGTAACCCAACCCCTACTGCACATTTATCTGTAATGGGAAGAGGGCTTTAGGCCCCCTCCCCGAGCCTCATAGAGGCCCAGGGTTTATTCCTTTGGCTGACTTATTTCTAATGGGGAGGTCCAGCCTTACTCTTCGAGCGATGGTATGGTCCTGGGGATCCCATCTCCTGGGACTGGCTCAATGACGGTGTCCCATGAACCCCATCCCTCAGACATCATCGTTTCCTTGCCCCTAAGAGCCGAACTACTGTGGACAGGGAAACAGAACTGTCCCTACCCAGCATAAGCTTAAAAAATTAAAGCTGTGAGTGTCCCAGGTGGGACCAAGGACACCCCAAAAAAAGGAAGAATAATTAATGAGTGGCTACAGCAGCTCATTTAATAATAACTGCTCCTGGCAAGGAGCACCCCATAACACCCTACCCTTGATGGGCTAATTTACATGCATTTGGCTGCATGACTGTGGCCCAATCTGAGCAGGGACACCACCAGATGTGTTGTCGGGGGGGGGGGTTACAGGAAGTGTAGCAGGCCCCTATACAAATACTTAAAACAAAATGACCCTATGTTTCCTGGGGTCTAAAGAATGTGACCCCAGGAAAAGTTATTGGCATCTTTAAACATTCCTAGAACTGTAGCTTTTCCTTTTCTACTTGGGAATGCAGGGATCTGTTGTGGGTGGTTTTATGGCTACATTATATGGCCTCAGGAGTGTAAAAAAAAGACTGATACATGTTTAATGTTGTTTTCACTATACTGTACATGCTTTATTTAAATGGCATTCAGTGATTTTTTTTATATATACATGCATATATATATATAGTCACTTAAAAAAACAAAGGTTACAGGGATGTTAAAGTCAGGCTCACATTTTAAACAGACAAAACCTTAGTTAGATTTATATCAAGTAACAATAACTTATGCCCGAAGGTAACTGTATCTCGCACTTCCGCCATGCACAGTTTTCGTCAAAACTTTTACTGCAAATATTACATTGCTACAGGGATGTGGAATTCCTATAGCCCGACGCCCGGGACATCTTGTTTGGGGTCAAGGGCAACAAGTTTTTATGTTTGTTTTGTCCTTGGGACAAGTAGGCCCAACCCCCTGCAGACCAAACCCTTTGGCTGCCTGTTTACAGAGCGTGGAACTCTCTGCAGTTGAGGTAATGTGTTTCCAAAAGATAATGCTGTTCGAACTTGTATTTATGGTTCATTATTTGAAAGTCTTCATTATTAGAGTGAGTGCTGTAAATAAATGTTTTAAGGTCACACTTCACTACTGACGTTGGTTCCAGTACAAAAACAAATACGTGTACATACATGTTTGAAAAGTTTAGGCTAAGAGGCTAAATATAATGCTCCCAGAATGCTCTCTGATTATATGCAAATGAAGTGTCATTTAGTAAAATGTGTTGATGCATGCTAGTATTTCCCAAAAATATTTCTAATGGAAAATCAGTGTAACCATTTTCAACACGATTATAGGAAGCATGAAAATAAACAAACACTGACAAAGCCAACTGATCTGACATATTTTTATAAGTCTTTTAGTTTCATCAATGCGTGTCTTGTTTTGACATGGCTTTTGTAACACTTTATTGTTGTGGGAGCTACCAGGCCCTCAACATTGTAACAAACACTGGCAAAACCCCCCCAAAAAGTTTTTGAACTCTAAAAGCACACGTTGCCACCAGCGGCATAACAAAGGCCCGCAGCCGCCCTCCAGGGGGCCCCTTCAGCACAGCACCTGCCCTGAGTGAGTCTGGAGAGGGGGCTCCTCCATGTTCTTTGCAAAGGGGCACCCTCCAGTTTCGTTACGTCACTGATTGCCACTGTAGTTCCTGACACTGAACAAAACTACTTTGTGTGGCAATATGCTCCTTGTGGAAGAGCAGAATGCGATCACTCACAGTAAAGCCAGCCGAAAGAGAGAGAAATAGAAGTTTAATAAAAACAAAATGTCTTTGTTCACACCAGACCTAATTAGGGACCAAGACCCACATGTAGGTAGCTTTTTGCATGTCGCAAACAGCGACTTTCGCTGTTTGCGACATGCAAAAAGCACATTGCGATGCACAAACCCAGTTTTGCGATTCAGTAACCTGGTTACCGAATCACAAAACGGGTTTGCGACTCGCAATTAGTAAGGGGTGTTCCCTTCCTAATTGCGACTCGCAGTGCAATGTAGGATTGTTTTGTGACCGCGAACGCGGGCGCAAACCAATCGCAGTTTGCACCCATTTCAAATGGGTGCTAACACTTTCACAAAAGGGAAGGGATCCCCATGGGACCCCTTCCCCATTGTGAATGTCACTGTAAACATTTTTTCAGAGCAGGCAGTGGTCCTGCGGACCACTGCCTGCTCTGAAAAAATGAAACGAAAACGTTTCATTTTTGTTATGCATCTTGTTTTCCTTTAAGGAAAACGGGCTGCATTACAAAAAAAAACTGCTTTATTGAAAAGCAGTCACAGACATGGTGGTCTGCTGTCTCCAGCAGGCCACCATTCGCGAGGGGGTCGCAAATTGCGACCCACCTCATGATTATTCATGAGGTGGGCATTTGCGAAGCCCTTGCAAATCATAGATGGTGTAAAGGACACCATCCTACATTCGGATTTGCGACTCGCAATTTGCAGGTCACAAATCTGAACCTACCTACATGTGGCCCCAAATTTTTAAAGAAAGTCACAAAAGTGCACCCAAGGTATATGTTGTACCCCTGTAAAATATTTGTGAACTGTATTTTAGCATGGGTAAATACGATGTGTAGATTTGCTCATGTGAAAATCTATTGAGCATTTGCAAGTTCATTTTCCCTCCAGCCACTTTCTTCCCAACTCTGGAAGAAGTTCTAATTCTGCTATTGTCCGGAGTAAATGTCCAACCTTTCTTATTATGGGAAAATATTCGAGAGAAGCTGGTAAAAATCTTTAAAACATGCAGGTTAGTAGGCTTGCAGACTCAAAGGCATTCCAGCCCTGGAACTATTGCTTACTGTTTCCTCCAGCCCCAGTATGCAGATCTGCAGAAAGGTGGCAAAATAAGGAAATTGCTACAGTAGGAATTGAAACTGCAAGTATTCAAGCCCTACTATGGTAGTAGCCCTGGCATAATCAGAAAGGCTATTAATTGCTGCCATAATTTGTCGCCACACTACATGGCACCAAAGGGACAAGTAGATCTTTTTACAGGACAAGTAGATTTGAGAAGCAACCTGTCCCCCGTACAAGTAGATATTTTAATAAATTCCACACCCCTGTTATCAATGATGTTATCAAAGATATCATGAGTGCCATAATTTGTGAAGTAATTAGCAGTGCATGCAAGAACGAAAGTTATAGTTACCTTAGGGCATGGCTTATAGTTACTTGATACAACTCCAACACATGAATTTCCATTATTTTGTATGTTTAAAATGTGAGCCTAACTTCAACTCCCCTGTAACCCTTGGTTTTTTTAGTGAAATTTTATGTTTTTTAAAAGTTCTATTTCCTAAAAAAAAAAACATCCCCGTAACCTTTGTTTTTTTCAGTGAATTTCTATGTTTTTTAACGTAATTTTAATTACTATACGTCAATCCACCACTGCCTGTGTCCAGTCCCTGTGGCCTACCCCCTAACCTCCCAACCCCATGCAGCACACTGCCTTTGGCCATGCCGAGCCGGAGCTGGCCGCAGGCCCGAGTGGCTCCCCACTCCCCCAGCTGATTTAAGCCCCACGGTCTCCTATCTCCTGGGACCCGGCGTTAATATATTTATTTTGGTGAGGGGGCCCGGGTGGACCCCTCCCCGGGCTGATCTCGGCACTGGGGATCCCATCTCCCACTCGACCCCCTCCCCCCCACGGCCGATCTCTACCCTGGGGACCCCATACCCCAGCCTAAACATTTATATTTCTTTTTGGGTGAGGGTGGAAGGGGGGAGTCTGCGCAGCCACTCTTCCCTGGCTGATCTCGGCTCTGGAGACCCCATCTCTCCCCAGGCTGCAGCCAAAACATTTTATTTCTTTTGGGGAGGGGCTGTGCAGCCCCCTACCCCGCAAGGCCCCAAGAACACTATTCCCCGGTCCTGTGACCTGGGTGTCTCCTCACCCAGGACACCCTGTCACAAAGTTGGGGACCACGGGGGAGCCTGAAGGCCAATGCAGTATCAGCCGGCTCACCACCTCCTGGAGAAGCTGGCATTGCTGTCACAGAGAGGAAGCTGCTAAAGCAGCTCCCTCTGTGAAAGCAATGTTTCCTCTGTTTCCCTGCCTGCATCTCGCGGGCAGGGAAACAGAGGAAACCCAGAGTGGGTGAGGGGGCTTCAACAAGAATCACCGGGGCACTTGTTCCAAAAAACGCTTTTTCTATGGAAATATGTTCCTAACTAAGTCTACCTAGCGACCATCACTAGGTAATACCATATTCTTAGGATTCTTATAACACAGCAAATCATTCTGTTGCCCGTGTTCTTCACCTAATAATCGAATAAATCAGAACACCGTTTTGCCTTTCCTTCATTAATATTAGCAGGCAAAACAGTTATAAATAACAAACAAAAAAGTAGTAACTGACCTGCAACGCAGTATGTGCCTGGCATATCCTGTCCTTGGGCAGTGTGGGGACATAACTGCCATGCTTCTATTCCACAGAAAAAACAGGAAACTGTCAGTCACCCACGTCTCCCTGGTTCCTCTTCCTGTACACTCTTTCTCCAATTCTGCCCTTTTCTGCCATTGTCTTATAGCTATTCTCAGTGCTCATGTGCCTGTCCCTAGTTCCACAGTTTCCTTCATTGTCAAGGACCTCCACCTGAGATTCAGTAAAAATTCTACTTAGGTGCAGCTCCCTGCTTCCCCATTGCTATTGTTTCCTGCGAGTCCTCTTCCTGCATGTTTCTGCTATTCCCCCTTGACTTCCTGCCCTACCACATATTCTGTGTCGAGAGTTTCCTCTGGCGTCTCCTCCTGCCTTACTTTCGTTTCTCTTTTCTTCCTGCATCCTGGCTCCACTTATCCTATTCCAATCTTCTGGAGGTATGCTGCGAGAACATTGGACTGTCAATCATGTAAGGTACCATGGCACACATGCAAACGGTAGGCCCCTTCCTGTAAATAATTCTACAGATTATGTAAAAAATTATGTTATTCTGCACAGAGGGCACAGCAGTAATTGCTTTAAATCAGCAGTAGTTTTCTTCCTCTGACACTGGTGGTCTGACACTTGTCAATAAATGCACTAACGCAATACAGTGATAAAAATTATATCAGAATCAGCCTACTCATATTGTAAGATCTTTGGGGACTACAACACAAGGTGTATCTGTAAACTGAGTAATGTTAAGTGTTGAAAAAAGTTTCCTTACAAGAATATCCTGGTTTGTTTTTTGACAGAAAAATATATTTAATGGGGTTGGTTCCTGATAGAAAGCAGCGTGAAAATTTGGACATGGCAGGATTGGAATATTTACATTTTTCACCCCAAGCTAATATCCTATTGACATTAGTGAACACGGAGACATGCTCTATAATAATGCCCAACCGCATCACTTTAAAATAAGGTGCCACAAATTGGTGACAGTTGTGTAATTAATTGTTTTTGGGCAGAGAGGAGGAGTGCACTTTTGTGACTTTCTTTAAGAATTGAACCTCTGATTAGGTTTTTAGTTTTTATTAAAATTTAGTTTTTCTATCTATTGGCTGGCTTTCATAAGAGTGGTATCATTCTGCTAGTCCACAAGAAGCACATTGGCACACAAAGTAGTTTTGCTCTGTGCCAGGAACTACTGTGGCAATGTGTGCTTTTGGAGACCCCAAAACATTGTTTTGCTCTTTGCCAATGTATGTTACAATGTTGAGGGCCTTGGAGTTCCCACAAAAATAAAGTGTTACAAAAGCCATGTCAAAACAAGACATGCATTGACAAAACCAAAAGACTGACAACCAATGTCTGATTGTCTGGATTTGCCAGTCCTTGTTTATTTCATGTTTCCCATGATCTTGTTGAAAATAGTTACACAGATTTTCCATTATGATTTTTTGGAAATACTAGCATGCATCAACACATTTTACTAAATAATGCTTCAAAGAAATAGTACCTACAATTTCACAGTAATTTAGCAAAAACATGTTTTCCAACTTGCATTTTTTTCTGAACTTTTTATTTTGAAAGCAAAGAATCATCAATCTTGCTTACAAGCTTCTGCAAACATTTGCATCTAAGTAGAGAGCATTCTGGAAGCATTATACGTAGCCTCTATTGTTAAACTTTTCGAACGTGTGAACATGTTTTTCTACGGAATCCACTGTCAGTAGTTCAGTGTGACCTTACAATGTTTATTTAGAACGCTCACACTAATAATAAAAGCTTTGCATTAGTGAAACATAAATACAAGTTCAAACAGCATTAACACATGGACACAAATATTACCTCAACTGCACAGTTCCCTTCCCAATAAACTGGCACCAAAGGGTTTCTGCTGCAGGAGATTGGGCCCACTTGTCCTAAGGCCAAAGTAAACATGAAAACTTGCTGTACTTGACCCAAACCAAATGTCCTAGGCCTGGACTACAGGAATTCCACACCTCTGATTGTGCTTATTTTACACTTGAAATGTGTCAGAAAATAGCAGGGAGGGAGAAGGAAAAATGTGAAAAAATGTAACCTGAGAAAAGAAGCATTGGTAAAGCCAAAAGCTTAGGCTCTGGCAAGGTTGTGCAATGTATGAATATATAGGGCATCTCTATAGCGTGAACCTAGCCATATAGCAGCAAAGCGCTGTACATGGTTAAAGACATGCATAAAGTCAGCAAGTGACAGGAGATGGAGCTTCGTTGAGGATGGTTAAAGCTTTGTGATGAAGTGTTCTTTAAAGCAGTGTGTCTTCAACTTGTTCCTAAATTAGAGCAGCACTGGGGCAGTCCTGTTGGATACAGGGATTCTGTTCCAGATCCTGTGAGAACAGATCAAAAAGGCCTGCTGTTTAGTTTTTTGTTTTTTTGCACTTAGTCTGCAGTCTGATGGTGTCCTGGGCGCAGGCATGTTGAAATCAGTCAGAGACGGTGAGCTTGTTTAATAGATAAGTGCAGGTGCCAGTCATGATAGTTTTGTAAATGGTGCAGCTGGTTTTGAAGATCGTGTGGGCCAGCAAGGAGAGCCTACTGGGTTCCAGGATGGGGGTTATAGGACATTACCCTCTTTTTGGCATGGTTACCCCCACTTTTTGCCAGCTATCAGTATGCTTAGACTGTCTTCAATGGGATACTTCTAATCTGACTTCTTTCCAAGAATTGGGAAAGAAGCAGACAAATGAGTCCTTACCGGGGTGGGTAGGAAACCTCCCACTGGGGGTGACGACAAGAAGAAGGATTCTGGTAAGAGTCAGGACAAGGGTGGAGACAAGCATAAAGAAAAAGGGACTTCATCAGGCCCACAAATCTCTTCTGGTTGGGTGTAAGTCCTCTCCCTCTGCACACAAGAAAACTTGCTGCTACATATGTAGACAAAAAGGCCATGGAGCAGGTGACATCACCTGTTCTAAAAAGAGCACGAAGCCTCCTACCGCTTCTATCCCTAGTGCCCCCAGCAGTAGCAACAATAGTGGTAGCAGCAGTCAGTAGAAACGTGCAGCTGGGCTCACCTTGGGGACTATAGTGGGCTCAGTTTAGTCAGGGAGACCACTGAGGCTGTTTTGGTTTCTGATGGTGGCACTGGCCTTGCCACCATAGCTGCTTGTCCCCTTAATATGGGCAAGTACAGGCAGCATCCCTTTGTAAATGGTGTTGAGGATGAGGCCCACAGGAACAGAGGTGACTGGTGTCCTCTGAACAACACCTACTTGGTCACAAGTAAGAAGCGACTGATGCTCACAACAACACTCAGTGCCACCCCATGTCAGTTGTTGACTTTAGGCGGGGGGGGGGTGTTGTTACTGGACTAAATAAAGTTGTAGTGTCCCCTGAGCAACCTCTAGAGTGTTTGTTAGGTAATAACTTTGAGACTTCAGCTTGGGCTACGGTAGAGTCAGAGGCCCATGCAGCAACGCTGGGCATCCCTTGGCATATCTTTGCCCTGACCAGAACAATGGCCAAAAAGCAAAGAGAAATGAGCACTGGAGTCTGAAACAATGGCCCAGGAGGCTCCTAAAAAGAGAAGCAGGCAGGACAAAATGTCACCCCCTATTCAAACTACCAGTGAGGATCCCACTCCTGAGGGAGAGGAACCTACTTCTTGGGTGGAACCTAAACCAGAAGAGCTTAAGGCTGACACAGCTGAGCTCTTGGGTGAATGGGGTCCACCAGGGAGGAACTCAGCTAAGAACAGCAAGCCTGTCCTACTCTGGAAAGCTTGAGGCAGCACAGTGCAGCACAAGAAGCAGGGGATGTCAGTGAAACCCATAGGGTCTACTGGGACAACAGCATCCTCTACTCAGAAGCAAGGGACCCTAAACCTGGTGCCACCAGGAGATTGGACATCCCTCTGAAGTTTAGGGAGTGCCTGTTAACTTTGGCCCATGACATTCCCCTTGTAGGCCACTCGGGGCAAAGCAAGACTTGGGATACACTTGTCCCTCACTTCCACTGGCCCCACATGTCTGAAGACACCAAGGAGTTTTGTAGCTCCTGTGTGACCTGTCAAGCCAGTGGCAAGACAGGTGGCACCCCAAAGGCCTCCTTAATCTCACTACCAGTGGTTGGGGTACCTGTTGAGAGGGTTAGGGCAGATATTGTTGCCCCCCTGGACCCTTCAACAGCCTCTGTGAATAGGTTTATACTGGTGGTGGAGGACCATGCCACAAGATACCCAGGAATCATACTTCGTAGGACCACTACAGCCCCTGCAGTGTCTAAGGCCCTCCTGGGAATCTTTTCCAGGGTGGGTGTTTCAAAAGAAGTGGTATCAGACAAAGGTGCTTATTTCATGTCTGCTTCCCTCAAAGTCATGTGGAAGGAGTGTGGTGTCACTTACAAGTTCACCACTCCTTACCATCCACAAACAAATGGGTTAGTTGAAAGATTCAATAAAACCCTCAAAGGCATGATCATGGGACTCTCAGAAAAACTCAGAAGGAAGTGGGATGTCCTATTGCTTTGCCTTCTCTTCGCCTACAGGGAGGTTCCTCAAAAAGGACTGGACTACAGCCCCTTTGAGCTTTTGTTTGGACACACTGTCAGGGGTCCCCTTGCTCTTGTGAAGAAAGGCTAGGAACAACCTCTTAAGCCTCCCACACAAGACATTGTGGATTATGTATTGGGCCTAAGATCCAGACAGGCTGAATACATGAAGAGGCATCTAAAAATCTTCAGGCCAGCCAAAAACTACAGAAGTAGTGGTATGACCAGAAGACTGTACTGACTGTCTACCAGCCAGGAAGAAAAGTGTGGGCATAGGCTCCAGGACATTCCAAGATAAATGGAGTGGTCCGCACACTACTGTAGAGAGAAAAGGGGAGGTCACCTACCTGGCTGACCAGGGTACTCCCAGAAGCCCCCCACAGGGTGCTTCATGTGAACTGCCTAAACCCTTATTATGGCAAGGCTGACTTGACACTACTCGTGGCCTCTAATAAGGGTCAGAAGGAAGAGAGTGACCCTCTCCCTGATCTTCTCTCACAATACAGTAGATGATTCAGTAGAGAGAGTTGTTCTTGCTGACTGCCTGACCTACAGAAGGATGATTGCAAAAAAGTTCTGGGCCACTTCTCTGAGCTGTTCTCTTTGACCCCTGGTCAAACAACATGGTGTGAACACACCATTGACACAGGTTACAGCTTGCCTGTCAAAAGCAAGATATACAGGCTGCCTGATCATGTCAGGGAATGCATTAAGGAGGAAGTGTAGAAGATGCTTGGCCTATGTGTTATTGAGCCTTCAGATAGCCCTTGGGCTAGTCCTGTAGTCCTACTACCCACTCTCAAAATGGCAGAAGAGAGATCAGGTTCTGTGTGGACTACAGAGGCCTCAATACAGTAACAACAACTGATGCTCATCCTATCTCTAGGACAGATGAGCTGATAGATACTCTGGCTGCAGGCAAGCATCTTAGCACCTTTGATTTAACTTCTGGATACTGGCAGATAAAATTATCAGAGGGTGCCAACCCCAAAACAGCATTCCCCACTCCTAGTGGGCACTATCACTTTACAGTGATGCCCTTTGGGTTGAAGAATGCCCCTTTCAAAGGTTGGTGAACAACGTTCTGCAAGGCCTGGAAAGCTTCGGTACAGCTTATCTTGATGACATAGCTATCTGTAGCTCCACCTGGGAGGATCACCTGGTCCACCTTGGAAATGTATTGGGGGCTCTGCAAAAAGCAGGCCTCCCTATCAAGACACCAAAATGCCAGATAGGGCAGGACAACGTGGTTTTTCTGAGCCACCTGGTGGGTGGTGGCCAGATCCAGCCACTCCAGGGCAAAATCCAGACTGCTGGAAATGGCCTTTCTGCAGGGTTATCCCCAGACTTTTTGCCTCCCTCCTTCTCTTTTTTTGACCTCATTTTTGCTGGCTTTAGGACTCTGCGCACTTTACCACTGCTAATTATTGCTAAAGTGCATATGCTCTCTCCCTTTAAACATGGTAACACTGGATCGTAACCAATTGGACTATTTAATTTACTTATAAGTCCCTAGTAGAGTGCACTATATGGGTCCAAGGCCTGTAGATTAAATGCTACTAGTGGGTCTGCAGCACTGATTGTGCCACCCACTTATGCAGCCCCTTAACCTTGTCTCAGGCCTGCCATTGCAAGGCCTGTGTGTGCAGTTTCACTACCAATTCGACTTGGCATTTAAACGTACTTGCCAAGCCTAAAACTCCCCTTTTTCTACACATAAGACACCCCTAAGGTGTGCCCTAGGTAACCCCTAAATTTGTTTTTACACTGCTGTGAGGCCTGCTCCCTTCATAGGCTAACATTGGGGCTGCCCTCATACATTGTTTGAGTGGTAGCTGCTGATCTGAAAGGAGTAGGAAGGTCATATTTAGTATGGCCAGAATGGTGATATACAATCCTGCTGACTGGTGAAGTTGGATTTAATACTACTATTTTAGAAATGCCACTTTTAGAAAGTGAGCATTTCTCTGCACTAAAAGCTTTCTGTGCCTTACAATCCACGTCTGGCTAGGTTTAGTTGACAGCTCCTTGTGCATTCACTCAGACACACCCCAAACACAGGATACTCAGCCTCACTTGCATACATCTGCATTTTGAATAGGTCTTCCTGGGCTAGGAGGGTGGAGGGCCTTCTCTCACGCAAAGGACTGCCACACCCCCTACTGGGACCCTGGCAGACAGGATTGAACTGAAAGGGGACCTGGGGCACTTCTAAGCCACTCTTTGAAGTCTCCCCCACTTCAAAGGCACATTTGGGTATATAAACAGGGCTTCTGCCCCTTCCAACTCAGACACTTCCTGGAGAAGATAACTGGAACCAGAACCTGCATCCTGCAAAGAAAAATTGCCTGGTTGCCCAAAGGACTCACCTGACTGCTTTCTGTGAAGGACTGCTGCCTTGCTGTTGGCCTGCTACCTTGCTGCTCTCTGGCTGTGGTGAAGAAGTGCTCTCCAAGGGCTTGGATAGAGCTTGCCTCCTGTTCCCTGAAGTCTCAGGGCCAAAAAGATTTCTCTCTTGCAACTGGAGCGAAAATTAGACGCACAGCTTGCTAAAACCAACGAACAGCCTGCCCCGCGGTGAGAAATTCACCGTACGCTGAACCAGAACGACGCAGCGCGACTTCGCAAGGAGAAGATCGACGCGGCGCTTTCGTTGCGATCAGAACTTCGACACACGGCCCACTGGATCGACGCACAGCCGACCTGGGACGACGCAGACTCACTTCCAGAGGGGAAATCAAGGCAGCGCCTGCCGTGTGGAAGAAACTTCCATGCAACACCCACCGGAAAGAGCAGCGCTTGTGACTTCACTCGGCAAGCCCAGGATTCCACGCACAGACCCCGAGGCGTCTGAAAACCCCGCAACCCAAAAAGGATCCACGACCGAGTGCGGGAAATTGACGCACAGCCGCCCCGCGTGGAAACAAAGCGACGCATCGCCATGTGTGGCCAGAGAAATCAACGCACACCTCTTTGTTTTCACGCCTCTCCTCCTCTGCGGCCCTTTGCAAAGATTTTTAACGCAAACCTGGTACTTTGTGCTTGAAAGAGACTTTGTTTGCTTTAAAAAGACTTAAGGCAATTTATATCACTTTACAGTGATATCTCTACATTTACTTATTGCATATTTGATTGTTTTGACCTGCAAATATCCAGAAAAATATTATATATTTTTCTTAACACTGTGGTGCATTTTTGTGGTGCTATATTGTGTTATTGTATGATTTATTGCACAAATACTTTACACATTGCCTTCTAAGTTAAGCCTGACTGCTCAGTGCCAAGCTACCAGAGGGTGGGCACAGGATAATTTGGATTGTGTGTGACTTACCCTGACTAGAGTGAGGGCCCTTGCTTGGACACGGGGCAACCTGACTGCCAACCAAATACCCCATTTCTAACATAGACCATCCTGGATTGGACTGTCCCTACAACTCAGACTCAAGTCAGAGCCTTTCTAGGCCTTACTGGTTACTATAGGATGTTCATTAAGAACTATGGCCCTCATAATGAACATGGCGGTCGAAACCACTGTGTTCATTCTGGCAGTCAAAACATTGACTGCCAGCGTCCCCGGATCCCCGCCGGCCGTATTAGGAACATTCCTCTGGGCGGGCGGAAACATTGTTTCCGCCCGCCGGCCCAGAAGAATGCCTGGCATGGGACATTGACGACGGCTCCACAAGGAGCCGCCGCCAATGCCTCTGTGCGGCGGGTGCAGCTGCACCCGTCGCGCAGATCACTGCCCGAAAATCAGGCAGTGACCTACGTGATGGGGCACTGCACAGGGGCCCCGGCACTGCCCATGCCAAGTGCAGGGGCCCCCAGGGGTGCCTCGGGTCACCCCTCCGCCAGCCTTTGGCTGGAGGATTAGGGGTCCTTATCCAAGGGACAGCACCGCTGCCCTGTCGGATAATGATTTCGACCACCGCCACGTTGCCTGACGGAGGCAGCCTGGCGGTGAGTGAGGGCTGCCGATGGCGGCCCTCAAGGTGTTCTTTATGTGGCGGTGTGGTCCGCCATGCCGGCTGCTGGGTTTTCCCGCCACCGCTGGCATGGCGGGCGACACCGCCAACATCATAATGATCACCTATGTCTCCAATGTAGCCCCCTTAAACTACCTCACATCCTAACGGATGCCCAAGAAAGTTTTATGGACAGTTAGCTGCCAAAAAGCTTTTGATTACCTGGAACATGCCATGTGCTCTGCTCCCATACTAAAAAGCCCTGATTACTCCAAGCTGTTCATTGTACAAACAGATGTTTCTGTGGTGGGGATAGGGGCAGTACTCTCTCAACTAAATGATGAGGGCCCAGACCAAACTGTAGCTTTCATAAGCAGAAGGTTGGCCCCCAGGGAAAAGCTTTGGTCAGCCATTGAGAGGGAGGTCTTTGCTGTGGTCTGGGCCTTGAAGAAGCTGAGGCCATACCTTTTTGGCACTCACTTTCTTGTTCAGACAGACCACAAGCCCCTCCTATGGCTTACATAGATGAAAGGTGAGAGTCCCAAATTGCTGAGGTGGTCCAAGTCCCTACAAGGAATGCACTATACAGTGGAACACAGCCATGGGAGTAACCACTCCAATACAGATGGAATGTCCAGACTTTTCCAATTAGACAATGAAGACTCAACTGTGCAAGATTAGTCTGATTGTCCTTCGTTTGGGGGAGGGGGGGTGTCTGATGTGTACGAAAGTAACCTCTTTTTGGCATGGTTTCCCCCTTTTTTTGCCTGCTGTAAGTATGCTTACACTGTCTTCACCAGGACCCTAGTGAGTGCGCTCTCTCCCTCTAAATTTGGTTGCCTAGGACTTTTGTGCACTCCACAATTGGCATTCTGGTGCCATCTTATAAGTCCCTAGTACAGGGTACTTAGGTGCCCAGGGCATTGGGGCAACAGAGGTTCCCCATGGGCTGCAGCATGTATTGTGCCACCCATGGGAGCCCATTCAAAATGTGTCTGCAGGCCTGCCATGCAGGCTGTGTGAAAAGGGTGCTTGCACCCTTTCACCACAGGTCACTGTAAGTTAGCCCTATGGTAGTCCCTCCTAGCCCAGAGGGCAGGATGCAGGTCCCTGCGTGTGAGGGCATCCCTGCATAAGTAGAGGTGCCCTTACGAACTCTAGGTCCATTACACTGTACTTCGTAAGGGTGGGGAAGTAATTTTACCCGTGTACTGGACACTGGACCTGTGTACAGCTACATAATGGTAACTCCGAACCTGGGCATGTTTGGTATCCAACATGTCGGAATCATACGCCAATACTGTTGCCAGTATTGGTTGTATGATTCCATGCATTCTGGGGTGTCCTTAGTATTGCTCCTATCAGTCATCTAAGGTTTTACAGGCTGCTTGTGCTGCCGCCACCTCTCAGTCATGGTTTTGCCCTCCTGCTGCTTGACCAGCTCAAGCAGGGGAAGGCAGAATAAAGGATTTCCTGTGGGAGAGGGAGGCAACACCCTCTCCCTTGGAAAAAGGTGTTACAAGGCTTGGGAGGGGTAGCCTCCTCAAGCCACCGGTTTGCTTTGAAGGGCACGTTTGGCAGCTGAAGGGCACGATTGGTAGTTGATAGTTGATCACCTTACAAGGTGAACAATCCCCCTTTAGGGCTATTTAGGGACTCCCTTGAGGGTTGTTTTTCTAGATTGGATGTGCAAGATTACACCAGGACTCCTCTGCATTGTTTACTTGTACTTCTGGCCACTGGAACTGCAACTGGACTCTTCAGAATCGACAAGACTGCAACTCACGAGATGACCTCCCCTTGCAACATTGTTTCTCCGGCACCTTCCAGCAACTGCAACATTTCCCCGACTGTGCAACCTCTGGGGTTGGAGAGACTTCAGCTTGCAGCAAGAAGGAATCTCCCTTGGACTGAAGGAGTCTCTACCGGGTATCTGCAGGCAACTACAGCAACGACGTCCGGCTGTGTGGATCTGCTCTCCTCTGGAACCGCATGGATCCTGTATCACAGGTGGTGGTCTGGAGTAGTCCCCTTGGTCCTGTCTGCCCGCTGTCCAACTTGGGAGACGGCGAGCCCTTGCTACTCCTTGCAGGACAATACACCTGTGCACCGCGACTCTTGGTGCTTCCAATGCTTGTTGTCTCCTGCTCCAAGGGATCTTCAGGCTCCGAGTAGTCTCTGCTGCTCCAGCGACGTGAGGCTTCTCTCCAGATGTGCTGATTAGGCCTCACGCTGCAAATTAATGTGCCTGCTGCCAGTGGGTTCCCTGTGGAGGCTGCGACTGCTTCTGCTGGCTCTCCCGACTGCTGAGGGCCAGCCCAGACATGGGACACCATCTGCACTGCTCCATGGTCTCCTTTTCCGTTCCTGGGCTCCACAGCTGGTCTTCTTCTTCCCCGTCGACCTGGATTTTCATCCACAGAAGGTTGGGTAGTGGCTCCTGCCCCCACTGGGCACTTAATCCTGGACTGGACTCTGTTCCCTTCTTTTGCAGATCCTCTTCTCCTAGAATCCACCTTTGGTTTATTCTAGTCTGGTCCTATTCTTGCACAATCCTTTTTCTAATTCCTCTTGTTAGTTCTTAGAAGACCAGGTACTTACCTCTGCTCTCCTGGTCACTGGGGGTCACTTAGGTACTCACCTCTTTGGGTCCCTAGTTCTCCCAGCTTCCCTCTAAAGACTCCATATCCTTGGGTGGGGGACTTCACTTCACATTCCAGTATTTTAGTATATGGTTTGGTCCTCCCCTAGGGTCTTAACTATTGTTCACTAATCCTTGCCAACGCTTATTGTTTTTTGGTGCCAATTCCTAATTATTACTCTGTGTGTATATGTGTGTGTGTGTGTATGTGTGAGTACATATATATATATATTGTACTTACCTCCAGTTAGGGGACTTCCTATAAGTAATCTAGTGCTGTGTTACCATAATAAAGTACCTTTATTTTTGTAACACTGTGTGGTTCTTTCATGTGTGATACATTGCTGTGTGACTATTGTGGTATTGCATAAGCTTTGCATGACTCCTAGATAAGTCTTGGCTGCTCATCCACAGCTACCTTGAGAGAGCCCTGGCTTCCGAGACACTGCCTACATTCACTAATAGGGGTCACTGGAGCTGGTATAATGTGTCAACACCATAGGTGTCTACCACACACCAGGCCAGCTTCCTAAAGGAGTGATCTGATCATATTTCTTCAGGCTCTGGATGAGATGTGCTGCAGCATATAGGATGCCCTTAAGAGGTACCAGTGTAGCATCTGGAAGGCCATGAAGTAGGCATTACGACCACCCAGATGCAAGAGTACAAGGAATCACCACCAGTTCTAACATTGTTTTCTGGAAGCAATGGCTTGACTTTCTTTAGAAAAGAAATGTTGTACCAGGCCGCCTTTGTTTTGTTGGCAATTTGTTCCTCGAGTGCGAGGTTACTGTCCTGGGCAAATCCAAGAGACTTATCATTTGGTGAAAGTTGGGTTTCAAAGCTGTCAAGGTTCAAGTAAATTAGCCAGGTTGTATCCTGTTTATTGTTCTTGAAAATAACAGGAATTCTGTCTTGGTTGGGTTGAGCTTCTGGCAGGTGCTAGACATCCAGGTCTGGATGATGTGGGAGGCCCACCAGGACCGGGGTACATATACATAGGAATGAAACGTAGACAATAAAAAATCCTTGGTTTATGATTACCTCATAGAAGTATAACCAGTGGACTATTGTCCATTCCTAAGTAATCTGTGAGTAGAGCACCAAGCGGCTCTATCTATAGGTTGAAGATGACAGGGGACAGTATAGAGCCATTGGGGACTCCTCAGGTGACAGCGATCTTTTGTAATATGGATTTGCCCCTATGAACAAACTGGTGTTGGTTTGAAAGATAGGACGAAAATCACTGAAGGACACTGCTGGTGAATCCCATTCAAGACTTCAGGGTGTGTAAGAGGATGAGATGTGTACTGTGTCAAAGGGAGCGGAGAGGTGCAGCAATCTTAGATAGCGGTTTCCGTGCTGCAGCGTGATCTGAACCCAGATCAGAAATTGTGCAGGGAATGGCTAGCACTTATGCTGTCTTGGAGTTGAACATAGACTGCTTTTTTTATTTTTTATGATCTCGCCAATGAGTGCATTTTTTTTTTTTTTTTGCATATAATTTTCGTATAGTATGGCTACTTACTAGCAGTCAAGTTTACTTAGAACAAGTATAGTAACCTTTCCAGTTTTAATGCACGTCACAGGAAAATATGACTCGGTGCAAAGAAAAGGTACAGTTGCCTTTGAATTACCACTCACTGAAGACCTATTTTAAACACACAACTAAAAATAGGAAATTAAAAAGCATTGGCAAAGAAAATATTAGCCCAGTAGCCCTGGCACTCTAGTGCAGTTCTTGGGCAGATGTGGATATGTGATCAGGAAAAAGTGTGCCATTAACGGTGAAAGAGAGCTGTTGGCTAAACAGGATTGACTCCTTTCTCCATGCTGTACGCTGAGGTGGGCAGAAGCAAAATACGAACTGCTAAACAGACCAATTGATAACAAGGGTTGACCCATAGAACCCCTAGGTAAGAAATGTGTATGAATTGTTATTAGTAATTTTTTCTGTTTACTTGAGGCTGGCAAAACAGAAAAAGTTGTCTCTTTAGCTAAAACGAAAACGACTGGATGATTCTAGGATTTTATATGGAGGTTCAGTCCATGACGAAAAAGGTTTTGGGTGGTACGTCCCTATCCCAAAAACGTTTCCACAGCATGCCGTATTCCTTACTATAATTTTCAACGCACATATCGCTGGTCTTACTTAGGCCAACCAATTATTTTATTGTTGAATAAAAAGGGAAAAACACATAGTTCAAAACTTTCGCTCTAGAATTCCTATACATAATAAATTGGTATGGCTGAGCAACCTGTCGGCATCATAATTCAGAAATTCCTGTGGCAGGCGAATCTAGCAGTTTTTCTTTTACCGTGCACGAACGTTTAGAAACTGATAGTAAGAATAAATTAATGCGATGGTTGCTTGATGTCATGCTGCCACAATGGCAAGTTGTGGCAGCACTGTTACAAACTCAAACTGCTACACGTCAGGATCAATTCTTTTCAAATAGATTCTGAATTAATATTTGCCCTCATGTCATGGAAAACGTAACAAAATGTGTAACCGGACAACCCCGACGCTGAATGTGAGCTATGTAACTCCGTTATCACAAGAGGTGGGGAAAGTAACAACTTTTTTTTTTAGAAAAGCAGTCCGAGAATGGGGGCTACAGATACATTCCGTCCTGCAACGTGTATCTGAAAGAAGCTCTGCAAGCATATGCTGGTTTACAAAGTTAGTATTCTGTATAGCATACTCTCTATACAGCATTACTTCTAAGTGTGCATGTGAATTTAATGCACCTGATTCAAGAATGTATTTATTAAAGTAGCAAAAGAAGCACTTTGACAAGAAATGCTGTACAACATAACTACTTAAATAGCAGCTTTCTGCAGAGGGTGGATGATTATCTTTAATATAGACATAGAAGTACAAACAATTATTTTTCATGTACACAGATGCAGGAGAAAGCAGTACAACTTTCCTCATGCAGTGCAACTAGGTCTTTCAAAATGGCTTATGAAGGTAACTGGTAGACAAACTTGTAAAATCTCTTCGGTAAGCCTGCCATCAAGTACAGCAATATGTGATGACTGGGAGATTTTTTTTTATGTTCTAGCTTGACAGTGCAGCAGTTGCCAGACACTTATGTGAGAATCACAAAGAGAAGGGCTTTGGCTCTGCCTACGTACTGGGAGACAGGAGCGCATGTTTTGGGCAGAAGTTGTTTACTACCTCAAAAAGTGCATGCCCTCTCCACGGCTGATATCTTTTTGTTTATTTGTCAGCTAACTGAGCATTCATAGACACACATGACACTGTAATGCTATTAAAGTGTCTTAGATAACTAGATCATTTATGGTGTTTTTTTCTGGCAGCAGCACAGATGGAAGAAGGACAGTCATTAACCTACATGGGGTTTTAAGTCTGGCTTGATAGTACATTCATAGGCAACACCTATTGGCACTGCAATTCTTGTGTTACAAAGTCACTAACCTATACCAGGAACTAACTCACAGTGCGGAAGATGTTTTTTCACAAGTCTGCCAGGACAGGACGAGGCCTCCCTTCAATCCAGTATTGGGTGGCTGACATGCTTGCCGCTGTTGACCTCTGTGTGGCATGGGGAAGATGGTCTTTCAGCCCCCTGAATCCCGTTTCTCTCACCAGAGAGCTGCAGGCTACAAGACCACTGCATGCCCTGCTGTGGGTTTGTGGTACTGCCACCATCTGTCTCTTTCAGCCTACTGTGTCGGAGAATCTGATAACAGTCTCTGCTGACCTCTATCACCGCATTGACCCTTCCTCTGGTAGCTCCTCTTTAAGTGAAGCACCTGGCTTGCGTCTGCTCCTACTGCTGCCGCAGGCCCGCCAGGTGGGCTGCCGTCACTACTTCGGAAACACGCCTGCTATACATCTTTGATCCGATGCATGGGAAACCTAATGAACTGCAGACCTTTCACTGTGGATCTGGCACATCAATGGGGATCCTGAGATGAACCTCCTGTCCAATCTTTTGATCTTCACTGACACTGTTATTGAACTGTTAATCTCCGGTTCGGATCGGGTGCCTCTTGCGATCAAGGGTATGACTCTTTGGGGGCCTAGCTGTAGCCTTGTGCTAAAGATGTCCTCCTAGAGAAGTTGCTCCTTGCCACCTGTGGTTAACAAGCCTACTAATCTGCTGCTGCCACTGGAGGCTGCCTTTCTGAAAGTGTGGGAGTTCAGTGGCCATGGGCAGCCAGTGAACACTAGACTGTTGCCTATTGCTATCTCCCCCTCTCTAATGTGATTTGTGAGCAGTCACCATGCTGTGCCATGACCCTCAATGTTACCTGTATCATGCTTGCAGTCCCTTACTGAACTAGCTTTACCTTTAGCAACCATTCATATGGTCCTTTCCACATATCAAACCTTACACAGTCACTCTCACACAATGGACAAATATGAGAGGAACTGCTCCTCCAGAATTATTTCTATGTCAAGAGAGTAACCTTGACGGTAGCTCAGAAGTACGTGGATGACAATAAGATTCTCATGGAAAGATGGACGACTTTTCTCCAGGGATCATAGGTATTTTATTTATTTGTTTTAGTTGTGCATTTGTATATATCGCAAAATTGACCCAAAGGTATTGGAGCACTTAACATGAGCACCAATTACATTACACAAGGTCTCGATCAAAACAGGAAAGACTGTGGACAGTGTTGTCAAGGAGGGAAAATTACTAAACCCATAAGGTTTAAACTTAGGGCCTGATTTAGAGTTTGGCAGACGGGTTACTCAATCACAAACATGATGGATATCTCGTCCGCCGTATTATGATTTCCATAGAGTATCTTGGTATCGTAAAACGGTGGACGGATATCCGTCACGTTTGTGAAAGAGTAACCCCATCCACTAAACTCTAAATCAGGCCCCAAGCCATGTTTTCTCTAACTTGGAGTGAAATACATACATCCCTTACAATTTATCAGAATTATAGTACACTTACGTTTCACCATGTATTGCAGTAGTGCTCAGGCGGATTCAGCCAGATGCATTACAGTGCCTCGGACACTATGGACCAGGTCCAAACGCAAACAGCCTTTGAGCTGCTAGATTTACATACAATATATTATCTTCCTGCCCAGCTGTACTCTCAGAGGCAATCCTAACAGGTGACTGACTGCCATCTTAATACAAAAATATCCAATTTACAGTTGGATTCCCCCCCATAGTGACCCCATGGGTTCATACGTTCTATTCCTGGGTACGCTTAATTCCATGATGGCCAGTCTGCTGAATATATTTTCTCCTAATTTAGATGACCCTACGTTCTATTGCTATCTTTAGACCCAATGGTCTGAATTTCTAGGATAACACTGGGTGATAAGAAGATGGCTGTAACTGTGTCCTGGGTCCTATTTTAGACAGGTACTCACTGTCCAGCCACTATAGAAATGTGGCCACATTGTGGTTTGATCGAGCTCTTAAAGGTACTCAATCCTGGCGTTCTCCATTACTCATTTTTTCAGTAATCCATGACAGCCACTCTTACACTGGTTACATCATGACTTCCAAGTAACTGCCACTCAGAGTTTCTGGTGCCAAGTACCTTTGTCACTATGTTATCTGATCACCCTGGCGTTTCTGGCACCGAACTAGATCTAGATATTGTTGACATTAGATACATGGAATCAATGTATTGACATAATACAGAATACTTTGCACTGAAAGACCCGTGTGCCTCCTCCCAATCGCTATAATGGAAAGCATTTAACTAATGTTTTATTCGTGATGTCGGCATATTTGGAGAATGAATAATCATATGTTCACTGGCTAAAAGAATCGTCTACCTTGAGGTGAAACTCCTAGAGTTGAATAAGCTAGATCAGGATCATTTGCAAAACTCAACGTCTCCAACTACACCTTTCAATGACCACCCAAATCAAATACACTGCCTTCAACTGTTTTATGCTCTCTATCCCTTTGCTAATGAGGCTCTAATCTTTCCAAAATACTGCGGTCAGACTATGCTGAACTTTCCAGACTTGATAATATCTTATCTTATCAAGCCAAACTTAACTGCTTAACTGGCTCCCATTGCGTAATCGTATTATGTTTAAACAGTACTGCAAATGCCACTGCACACTCTCAGCCGAACAGCAGTAGCTTCTGCATCATTGGTCATCATTCTACTTTAACACGTAGATCCTCTACCACAAATTTCAGTCCTTCATTGGTGGGGAAATGTGACTAAGAGCATACCATGTGAGGGAGACTGGTATAACTGTGACTACACATCACGTCATTTTGCTGAGAACAACAAGGCTGGCAGGGGATTGGTGAGGCTCCTTTAAACAAGCATTTGCAAAGTCAATAGGTCTCAGTGATGCGGGATGCGGGAGCTGTTGGCTTTGTTAATGTTTTTTAGTCATGTATATTAGGGTATTTCAATACTTTCTGCATTTAGGGCCAGATGTAGGTATATTCCAATTTGCAACGTGCAAATTGCGAGTCACAAATTGGAATGTAGGAAGGTGTCCCTGACACCATCTGCGACTCGCAAGGGGGTCGCGAAGGCCCACCTCATTAATATTGATGAGGTAGGTCGCAGTTTGCGACCCCCTTGAGACTCGTGGCACTCACAGGGATGGTGGCCTGCTGGAGACAGCAGACCACCATGTCTGTGACTGCTTTTAATTAAAGCAGTTTTTTTTTTTTGTAATGCAGCCCGTTTTCCTTAAAGGAAAACGAGATGCATCACAAAACTAAAAAATGAAACGTTTTCGTTTCATTTTTTCAGAGCAGGCAGTGGTCCATAGGACCACTGCCTGCTCTGAAAAAATGTTTGCAGTTCCATTCACAAAGTGGGACCCCTTCCCTTTTGCGAATGGGTTACCACCCATTTCAAATGGGTGCAAACTGCTATTGCTTTGCAACTGCGTTCGTGGTCACAAAGTAATCTGGCATTGCACTGCAACTCGCAATTAGGAAGGGGACTTCCCCTTCCTAATTGCAACTTGCAAACCCGTTTTGCAATTCGGTAACCAGGTTACCGAATTGCATAAGGGGTTTTGTGCATTGCAAAGTGCCGTTTGCACGTCGCAAACAGTGAAATTATCACTGTTTGCGACGTGCAAGTTGTTTGCTACATCTGGCCCTAAGAGTATTATGAAACCTGCCAACAAATATCAAGTTATGGAACAGTGCGGGTCATCTAGGAAGTAACTCTCCCTAACATCTTTGAAAAAAGCTTCTGTCCTTTTGTCAGAGAGCTAGATCTTAAATGCTACAGACACTGATGAACTAAAGCAAATGTTACTGAACATTTGTAAAGCGATCTTTCCCTGAAGCGTGCCAAACAAAATAGTTTGTGCCTAGGGAGAAGCGTACTGCTGAAATACTTATATTTATTTAAGTTACCTAGTGAATATGCTGAACCTCTAGCGTCTGTATTTGCCACTACTTTGAACCAGGGGGAAAAGAATAAGGCGAAGGAGAAGGAAACGACAATTATATTCTTTATGTTGGAGTAGCACATGTTCTCCCATTTGGCCACCAGATGGCACTATGGGCTCTAATGCGTCCAGAATAAGCACAAAGAAAATATCTCCCAATTAAGTTAAACTTGAACTGGACTGGAACGAAGCACACAAATGAATGTCATGTAAATTAATGTATATAACGATAACAACATCTGACAATGACTTCAATAATGTCAGTGTGTTAAAACAAGTGAGAATAAAATGTACCTTCTGGTATCTAAAATGTCCCTGCATGTATCTCCAGCACAGATAAGAAGTGTTCGAATGTGAGAATTGGCGGATGGAAGGGGGAAAGAGGCAATAGGAGACGGAGGATGGAGCGAGTGATATACGGGGCATACATGCTTAATTAGATGCGCTCAGGATCACACGGGATAAAACAAATAGGCAGTAAGGCTAAGAAGCCATGTTTATTGGTTTCACCGCTCATCCTTTTCATGTTTATTGGTTTCACCGCTCATCCTTTTCATATTCACGATATCAAACATTAAACCACTGAGATCCCCCCCCAAACTTGTGCCGGGAAGCGCCTAGAAGTGGCGCCTTTTGTTTTCGGTCAGCCATACCCATTGCCACAAGGCTTCATAATTGGTTTACCCTTTCAGTGTGCCTGGAAGCGTGGTTGAACAAAAAAGGGAAGCTGCGGTCCTCTGCCTTGTACCCAGCCCAGCTGGGAGATATTTGGTTGTGATGACAGAGCAGGCCAGCCTGAAAACGCCTACATGTCTGGCAGTCTTTGTTGTGGCATGGCAGTGGTGCGACCCACTTGCCTGGTGAATGGGCTCACCCCAGTCATGATTGGCGTAACTCTTTATAGCCAAGTTGACACGGGAAACAGTGTGATTAGTTACAGAGCATATGTTTTTGTTGGACATGTATGACCTTTGTGCACGTTTCTGGGGTGAGTTAGAGGTGGCACGCATTATCCCGTTATAGTGCGAGGCTCAAAAGACATTTCCAAGCTCCATAACAAGACTTTATGCATGGTCGAAGGTCACCACTCCCAAACATTGTGTCAGGCTATCCGAACATGAGTGTACTTATTGTTATGCGGTGGGCAAAGTTTCATCTAAACTTTAAAATTATAATGATAAAGTTTTATCTAAAACTGTTCCTGGACGTATTTCCAAAGCATCGTTTGGATATGAGGGTGATCTGGCTGGGGTTGAGATGTGGCAGATTTTTTTTTGGGGGGGGGATGGGGTGTGGGGGAAGACAACAGATGGCAAGGCAAAGAGAAGCAAATAGTAAGCCTATGGGCGGGCTGAAGCCCCCAGAATGAAAACATGTCTCTTTAAGACAGCGCATGCGCTGCCAAGCCAAAACCTCAAAATCATTGGGGAACGACCTCCATTCAAAGCTATCAGTCACTACAAAGCACTACCTTGTTGCTGAAGGGCGACAACAGTAAATGGTTTACATCCTTTTAAGAAACAATGCACATAAGACCCCAGTGCCGACACCAAATTGCGGCAGACGTGATCAGCTTAAATATGGAACAGAGGACTGCTTTTGATATAAAGAACTAGAACTCCATGGATAAAGTAGTGGAAGGAGGATGTAGCGAACAGGAGGCAGACTGTTACAAACCTGGAAAAGAACACTCTCAGTTCACTTTCTCTTCTAGCTTAATAAAACCATGGGACATTATGAGGGTTGCACTTCCTACTCTGAAAAACGTAGGGCTGTGGGCACAAATCAAAGGATGAAAACAGGGAGAAGCGGGCAGAGATGTACCAAAAAATAAGGTATGCTTTACTGATATTAGTAAACATAACTGTTTTCAAAGCCTGAATACAATCTGGGCCCGATTCACAAAAGTAAACTTAGACCTGAAGCCTAAAACAGCTATTGCCACACACATCCAAACCAGCACCAACACCACAAAGGGACTTTTCAACATCGTTAAGAAATTCTCCAACCCAGCGAGAACACCATCACACCCTCACAGAAACTGTGTGACAACTCTGCCCACTTCTTCCATAACAAGATCGCAACCATATACAGAAACTTCAAACCCCAAGCCACAGCTACGGACTTCCTCAACAGATACACCACCACCGTAATCAACACAAATCACATATTGACCACCTAGAACATCCACTCCTCCTAGGACATCACCTCCACCATGAAATCCACCCACTCGGGAGCTCCCATAGATCCATCCCTGCACTACATCTTCAACCTTGGAAACCAAATTATTGGCAAGGAACTCACCACCCTGTTCACCACCTTGTTCAACACCTCTTATCAACACCACATTTTCCAATGCCTGGAAACACACTAAAGTCAGACTACTACTCAAGGAACTCTCCTCTGAGCCCAGCGAACCAAAAAACTACCCGCCAGTCTCCCTGCTCTCATGCCCAGCGAAGGTACTGGAAAAGATCATCAACAAGCAAATCGTGACATACCTGGAGCAGAACCAACTACTTGATACTTCCCAATCCAGCTTCCGCAGCAATCACAGCACCGAAACAGCCCTGATCGCAGCCACAGCCGACATCTGAACACTCCTCGACCGAGTACAAACAGCAGCTTTGATCCTCTTCGACCTCTCAGCAGCCTTCCACACCGTATCCCATTAAATGCTGATCATAAGACTACACCACATCGGCATCCAAGTGGACGTGCTCAGATGGATCAACCTCCTTCCTCACCAGAAGATCTATCTCCCACCTTTCATCATTGAACCCAAGGAGATGACCTGTGGTGTCCCCCAGGGCTCATCCCTCAGCTCCACCCTCTTGACCACATATATGACCCCGATGGCCAACATCATCAGATCCCACGGTCTCAACATAGTTTCCTACGTAGATGACACCCAACTCATGCTCTCACTCACCGACGACCCCTCGACCACCAGAACCAGCTTCCACAGATGCATGACAAGCGTCACTGATTGGATAAAGAACAACTGCCTGTAGATGAACAGAGGGAAGACGGAAGTACTCATCTTTGGCCACAGTAGCAACAAATGAAAAGACTCTTGGTGGCCGTCAGACGTAAGACCCACACCCACTCCCCCCGACCATGCCAGAAACCTCAGGAATCATCATTGACAACAAGCTCACCATGAATTCAGAGATCAACACCATCTCCTCCACCTGCTTCCTCACTTTGCATATGCTATGTAAGATCTTCAAGTGACTACCTCTTCACACAAGACGCACCCTGACATAGGCCCTCATCACCAGCCACTGGACTACGGCAATTGCCGCACACCTCCTACAGAGACTTCAGACCATACAGAACACTGCAGCCAAACTCATCCTTGGCCTTTCCTGACAAACTCACATCACACCCCACTTCAGGCAACTCCACTGGCTCCCTGTACAGAAGAGATGCCAAATCAAGCTGCTGACCCACGCACACAAGGCTCTACACAGCCAAGGACCTGTGAACATTAACCACCACCTAAACTTCCACCAAACGTCAGGAAGGCTATGCTCTGCCTCCCTTTCACTTGCCCATATTCCCTGCATCTACTGAAGTAGAAGTGGAGGGTGTTCCTTCTCTCCCGTTGCAGCAAAAACCTGGAACAGCATCCCCACACACCTCCAGACCATCACCTCACTTCTGGAATTCCGAAGGGCCATCAAGACCTGGTTGTTTGAACAAGCCTCTGGGCCCTGCAAGCGCCTGGATATCCTATTGGGTGATCAGCGGTGCTTTATAACCCTATTGGGTGATTAGCCGCGGTTTATAAATCCTGATTGATTGAAGTTTAGACTTTAGGTCGAAACTTAGACTTCAAGTCTAAGTTTACCTTTGTGAATCGGGCCCATAGTATTCCTTTTATATAATGAAGAAGGCGCACCTTTTATATATTAATATTAAAGAACATACGTTGTACCATGCAGAACTACCTTGAAATGTGGATAATGGCCCTGGCACTTATTATTAATATCTTATTCTGTAAAAAGTTGACTACAGTCAACATTTTCTAAGCTCTGCAAATAACAGTTGTTATTATTATTGATTTTATTGGAACTCAGAGGTCTCTTCTCAAACTGCGAGTCCAAACCGCATTTTTCCATTTATAAGGTAACTGCGTTTGCCTTGTTTCTACTAGTAAGCACGGGTCTTCAGTACATTGCTATTGGAAACGGGAAAGTACTTTGTAGACCTAGCATACGCACTTCAGGAGGTTTGCAGCTGTTTTAAGGCTCTTCGTATTTCATAACAATGATGAAACACATCTTGTCTTAACTGTATCTAGTTACGTTGACATGACTATTTTGCTCCACTTGCGATCGTTTCACTCAAAGTACCACACCAAAGCCACTGATAGACCACACAAAATCACGCGAACATGTCACACAAGAGTACAATGAAAATGTTGCTGCTATGGTCAGTAGTGTCGGTCCCCATTTCTCAGTACTTCTTTTGAGATGTATGTTTTTCGCCCAAAGCACACCGTTAAATGAAAAAGGTGGTACTGTCTCATCCAAATATTCAGTCTTCCCATAAGCAATCAAGTCACAGCATATCCAAGCTTTACCTCAATGACAGCAAACGGCTTGTGGCTGACAGGATGCATAACTTGGAACCTTTCTAACCAATCGCGAGCCTCAGCTGGAGTTCCTCCGCACTCCTTGAGGAACGCGCGGATGTCGCGGCGTATCAGGGACCGGTTGACTAAAGAAGAACTTTCGATCACCTCAGAGGATACTTCCCATTGGTCGTCAGGGAGGGCGATAAGAGCGGGCTCCTCAAGGGTAGGACGTGCCCGTGCGCTGAGATAGCGAGTCAGCGCTGTTAGGCACCTACCGCCCTTCGTGCCTCCTATCGCTGTAGCGGCTGCCCGCTGGAGCATGTTTGAGGTGGCACACATCCCTTACTGTCTCTGTTCCTCGCCAGTGTTAGCCGGAGAGTTATCTCCGCGTTCTTTTTTGTTTGTTTTTTTAACCTACCTAGCGGTGACGTTGTCTTCCGAGGTGAAGTTCTAGCTTGCCCACTCAACTGATCATTGGCTGGAAGGGTACCAAGAGGCGGGTACGGGGCGGAGTGGCGTAGCACTCGTCGAGGAGCTCTCGTGCCCGGTAGTTTTCCGTAGGTGATTACGAGACATTGTAATCGATAGACATTTTAAAGGGAGGTAGGATAGAGCGCAGAAACCTTTTCTTTTGGTCTGTTTGTCATTTCTGTTCCCGTTAGTCTGTTGATCTTTGTGCCATCTCAACCTTTGAAAGTTACGCAAATGTTACAGTGGATTGCGGGACCACGGTTATTTAACGATGGAATAAACTGTCCTTTTTGAAATGTTTGCTTTAGAGAACGAAACGTTTTTAAATTATTACTTTAATGTTTTTATCTGATCCTAATCTCCTGTCTGTTCGGTATCCCACGTGCTAAAACCTTTTTATTGAATGTTTGGGATCCCTCCCATTCAGTGCTTTAAATGGGCCGGTACTCACAGGTACTGATTACCGGCACTTCTTATTTTTCTCACTCTGAGTACCGGCACTTCTCTGCTGCCAAGTAGAGTACCTGTACTCATGAAAGGTAGTCTCATTAGCTGCTAGTGCTGCTGAGCACTAGGCTGTCAGAGTTGAACCTGTCTCTGACAGCTAATGTGCTGCTTTAGCCCTGAGCGGACCCCACTGAGCTATTTAGCAGGAATTATCTGCCTAATGTCCGGATATTCACCATCACGCTGTGTTTGACAGAACAGGGCCCATTCAGGCCCTGTGCTGTCAATCACATTCACACCACTGTATGCATTTCTGCAAACACAGGAATGGAGGGATCCCCGCTAACAGCGACATCTAAGAAAGCCATGGGAGGAAAGAAGTTTAAAATGGCTTTAATTCCTCCTGAGTCTTTTGAACGAGGGTCTGCTTATGTCTGTGTGTTTGCCTGCTTGTATGCATGTGTTCTGTGAGAGAAAAGCGAATGAAAGAGGGAGAGAATCGGGACACTTTAAGGAGGACTGTGTGGAATGCTTTGTGAGTGCGTGTCTGCTTGTTTCGTTGTGTGTGTGTGTTTGCTCAAGAATATATAGTATTGTGCAAAACGACAGCAAATAACAGTATAGCATTAGGAAGCTGCAAATATTTCAAAACAAAATGTTAAAATATAATTGCGTTTCGCTTTCATTTTGTGTAACGAGTTAACTTGTTTTATTTAAACACATTTCTCGTGTGTCTTGGTATGTGCTGCAACTGGTATATAAGTCATAACTTATTCTCATGTCTTGCTCTTAGCCCCGCCCCTTGCCCCACCCACCACACTACAAGCTCATGTTCATGAGTACCTGCACTTATTTTTTTCCCATTTAAAGCACTGAGTCCCATTTAAAACTGAATTAACTTTTTTTCCCCCACAGAAGGTAACCACGCAAAATTTGCATCTGTTTTTTTTTTAGTGTCATGGGGATTCTAAAGTTAACCAGAGTTTGTAGATTATCCTTGATTGAACTGAAAAAGCATCCGATATATAGCTATTTTTGTGGGGAAAAAGCGATGTGCAATAACGCATGTGTTTTTTTTGCCCCTAAAATGACATCAACGAAAGGTTTGCTCTGATAAGAACACCATATTCCCCTGCCCCCCTTGAGCCAGCAGTATTTGTTCAACAAAACAATTTCCCACTGTTTTGGCACTTTTTAAGAGGTAGTCCATCTTTACTACTTTTTGTGGTTTACTTTCAACCTACATGCAGTTTGTGAGAAAACAGGTTTGAAACCCATACGTGATCCCAGAAGGTATACCTTTTTTGAAAAGCAGAAAAGTTCTGAATTCAGCAATCTGTAGATCCCTCAACGTTTTCCCGAAGAATCAAACTGTTGAAATAAACACAAGAATGCAAAGGAGTTGAGATGTTTCTAGCTATCGCGTCAAGAATTTTACATTCTATTAAGGACACAGAGGCGAGGATTATGCTTTCTCTTTACTTTACTGACAAACACAGCAGCCAATAAAATTATAACAATTTAAAAACTTCAACTCCCATGAGCCCCAGTCCACCAATCATGGCTCGACTCTGTCCATAAATAGCCTGAACGCGATAGTCCTTCTTTCTTTGCGAAACCAACTCTAAAATGCATTAAAACTTGCAGAACTTGACAACAACCTCTCTCCTGGTCTTCTGAAAACGATCCCATTGACGTTGGAGACTTGAACTGTACATGCGGTGAACTACCGTAGGAATTCACGAAGTCGTGTTAGATGCTCCTGAAGGAGACAAAAAATCAAACTAATATCAAGATATACCTTGGGAGGGTATTTCATACACATTTTATGCAATAACAATTCAATATAATATTTATAACACCATTGCAATAAAATGTGCATAACGGGTGGGATAATCCTCGCCTCCGTGTCCTAAATAGAATCTAAAATTCTTGACGCAATAGCTAGAAATTTTTTAATTCTATGTCAGGACCGAAGGCTTCGGATTATGCTAGTTTAAAGTCTATTTACTGCTTCTGACACTACATCAACAATGGGTTTGTGATAAAATACCTTGAAAGTGGAATCATTTGACCAGTCTGCTGCAGCCATAATATCCTCCAATCTGGCTCCAGTAGCAAAAGCTTTTGAAGCCATAGCTCCTCTAACAGAATAAGCTCCAAAAACACTTATATCTATACCTGCTTTGGCTAATAACCATTTGACCCAACGAGCCAAGGTTGCTGCAGTGACTGGGCGAAAAGGTTTTTGTAACAAAATCAATAATTGACCAAAAACATTCTGTCTGAATTCTCGTGTGCAATCTTCGTATACTTTCAAACACCTTAACTACACAAAGCTTCCTATTATGTGGAAAAGAGGGATAAGAAATACATTTTGATGAGGTTTTTGTATGTCTAGTAATGGAAAAAGATACTCCTTCTGGAGTAACTACTCTACCTGATAAATCCAGAGCTTTAACATCTGAGATTCTTCTGCATGAAAGCAGACCTAGTAGCATTGTCAATTTTGCCGATAATTGTTTGCGAGATAAACCTTCATTATCCGGCCAATTTCTAAGGAAACGTAAGACAATGTTGACGTCCCACAAAGAAATATATTTCGGTTGAGGGGGTTTAACCATACGGATACCTCTAAACAATTTACAAATCAAAGGATGTTCGCCTACTGGTTTCCCCTGGATGTGAGGATGTCCAGCAGAAAGGGCGAAGCGACAATTATTAATTGTCCTATATGCCAAACCCTGGGAGGCCAATTCAGAAAGAAAATTGACTATGACATGAATTTCTGACCCCAGGGGATCCACACTCCTTGTATTGCATCAACATACCCACTTCCTCCAGGCTTGTTCGTATCTTTTCTGAGTGGAAGGGGCCCAAGATTGGGATAAGGAAAACATCGCCGATTCGGAAACTCCAGGCACTTGCCATCGTCGCCTGAAAGTCTCCACGCCATCAGGGTTAACAATCCCTGCAGAATTAGTGGGTGAAAATTGTTCAACGGATCCGTGAGAAGGTCCACAGACAATGGAATCTTCACCGGAAAGTCGCAAGACAGAATCATTGCAGAAGGGAACCAAGGCTGAGCACTCCAAAACGGAGTTATCAGAATGACCTCTGAGCGTCGGCGACGAACTTGTGCCAGGACGTAAGGAATCATCACAAAGGGAGGGAAAGCATAAAGAAGCTCCCTCGCCCACGGTTGCAGGAAAGCATCCGTCCCCTTCGCATGAGGGTCCGGTTTCCAGCTGAAAAAACAAGGAACCTGACTGTTCAATCAGTGTAGGAGGCTGGACTGGCTTGTAGTGAGTACCAAGGGGTACTTGCACCTTGCACCAGGCCCAGTTATCCCTTATTAGTGTATAGGGTGTCTAGCAGCTTAGGCTGATAGATAATGGTAGCTTAGCAGAGCAGCTTAGGCTGAACTAGGAGACGTGTGAAGCTACTACAGTACCACAAGTGTCACTTGCACAATATCATAAGAAAACACAATACACAGTTATACTAAAAATAAAGGTACTTTATTTTTATGAAAATATGCCAAAGTATCTTAGAGTGTACCCTCAGTGAGAGGATAGGAAATATACACAAGATATATGTACACAATACCAAAAATATGCAGTATAGTCTTAGAAAACAGTGCAAACAATGTATAGTTACAATAGGAAGCAATGGGAACACATAGGGATAGGGGCAACACAAACCATATACTCCAAAAGTGGAATGCGAACCACGAATGGACCCCAAACCTATGTGACCTTGTAGAGGGTCGCTGGGACTATTAGAAAATAGTGAGAGTTAGAAAATTAGCCCTCCCCAAGACCCTGAAAAGTGAGTGCAAAGTGCACTAAAGTTCCCCAAAAGACAAAGAAGTCGTGATAGAGGAATAATGCAGGAAGGACACAAACCAACAATGCAACAACGATGGATTTCCAATCTAGGGTACCTGTGGAACAAGGGGACCAAGTCCAAAAGTCACAAGCAAGTCGGAGATGGGCATATGCCCAGGAAATGCCAGCTGTGGGTGCAAAGAAGCTTCTACTGGACAGAAGAAGCCGAGGTTTCTGCAGGAACAAAAAGGGCTAGAGACTTCCCCTTAGGTGGACGGATCCCTCTCGCCGTGGAGAGTCGTGCAGAAGTGTTTTCCCGCCGAAAGAACGCCAACAAGCCTTGCTAGCTGCAAATCGTGCGGTTAGCGTTTTTGGACGCTGCTGTGGCCCAGGAGGGACCAGGAGGTCGTAAATTGGACCAGGAGGTAGAGCGGACGTCGAGCAAGACAAGGAGCCCTCTCAGCAGCAGGTAGCACCCGGAGAAGTGCCAGAAACAGGCACTACGAGGATGCGTGAAACGGTGCTCACCCGAAGTTACACAAAGGAGTCCCACGTCGCCGGAGACCAACTTAGAAAGTCGTGCAATGCAGGTTAGAGTGCCGTGGACCCAGGCTTGGCTGTGCACAAAGGATTTCCGCCGGAAGTGCACAGGGGCCGGAGTAGCTGCAAAAGTCGCGGTTTCCGGCAATGCAGTCTAGCGAGGTGAGGCAAGGACTTACCTCCACCAAACTTGGACTGAAGAGTCACTGGACTGTGGGAGTCACTTGGACAGAGTTGCTGGATTCGAGGGACCTCGCTCGTCGTGCTGAGAGGAGACCCAAGGGACCGGTAATGCAGCTTTTTGGTGCCTGCGGTTGCAGGGGGAAGATTCCGTCGACCCACGGGAGATTTCTTCGGAGCTTCTAGTGCAGAGAGGAGGGAGACTAACCCCACAGCATGCACCACCAGGAAAACAGTCGAGAAGGCGGCAGGATCAGCGTTACAGAGTTGCAGTAGTCGTCTTAGCTACTTTGTTGCAGTTTTGCAGGCTTCCAGCGCGGTCAGCAGTCGATTCCTTGGCAGAAGGTGAAGAGAGAGATGCAGAGGAACTCTGATGAGCTCTTGCATTCGTTATCTGAAGTTTCCCCAGAGACAGAGACCCTAAATAGCCAGAAAAGAGGGTTTGGCTACCTAGGAGAGAGGATAGGCTAGCACCACCTGAAGGAGCCTATCAGAAGGAGTCTCTGACGTCACCTTGTGGCACTGGCCACTCAGAGCAGTCCAGTGTGCCAGCAGCACCTCTGTTTCCAAGATGGCAGAGGTCTGGAGCACACTGGAGGAGCTCTGGACACCTCACCTACGCTCCCCTTTCTTTTGTCCAGTTTCGCGCCAGAGCAGGGCTAAGGGGTCCCTGAACCGGTGTAGACTGGCTTATGCAGAATTGGGCACATCTGTGCCCAAGAAAGCATTTCCAGAGGCTGGGGGAGGCTACTCCTCCCCTGCCTTCACACCATTTTCCAGAGGGAGAGGGTGTAACACCTCTCTCAGAGGAAGTCCTTTGTTCTGCCATCCTGGGACAAGCCTGGCTTGACCCCAGGGGGGCAGAAACCTGTCTGAGGGGTTGGCAGCAGCAGCAGCTGCAGTGAAACCCCAGAAAAGGCAGTTTGGCAGTACCAGGGTCTGTGCTACAGACCACTGGGATCATGGAATTGTGCCAACAATGCCAGGATGGCATAGAGGGGGCAATTCCATGATCTTAGACATGTTACTTGGCCATATTCGGAGTTACCATTGTGAAGCTACATATAGGTAGTGACCTATATGTAGTGCACGCGTGTATTGGTGTCCCCGCACTCACAAAGTCCGGGGAATTGGCCCTGAACAATGTGGGGGCACCTTGGCTAGTGCCAGGGTGCCCTCACACTAAGTAACTTTGCACCTAACCTTTACCAGGTAAAGGTTAGACATATAGGTGACTTATAAGTTACTTAAGTGCAGTGTAAAATGGCTGTGAAATAACGTGGACGTTATTTCACTCAGGCTGCAGTGGCAGGCCTGTGTAAGAATTGTCAGAGCTCCCTATGGGTGGCAAAAGAAATGCTGCAGCCCATAGGGATCTCCTGGAACCCCAATACCCTGGGTACCTCAGTACCATATACTAGGGAATTATAAGGGTGTTCCAGTAAGCCAATGTAAATTGGTAAAATTGGTCACTAGCCTGTTAGTGACAATTTGAAAGAAATGAGAGAGCATAACCACTGAGGTTCTGATTAGCAGAGCCTCAGTGAGACAGTTAGGCACTACACAGGGAACACATACATATAGGCCACAAACTTATGAGCACTGGGGTCCTGACTAGCAGGGTCCCAGTGACACATAACAAACATACTGAAAACATAGGGTTTTCACAATGAGCACTGGGCCCTGGCTAGCAGGATCCCAGTGAGACAGTAAAAACACCCTGACATACACTCACAAACAGGCCAAATGTGGGGGTAACAAGGCTAGAAAGAGGCTACTTTCTCACACAACCCCCCCCCCAAACGAAGGACAATAAGGCTAACCTTGGCCAGTTGAGACTTTATTGTCTAAGTGGTGATAAGTAGAGAGTAGCTCTGCAATAGACTGGTTGCTCCCTTTATCATCCACTATATGGTTACTTCCCTGTGGGGATGTAAACCACCCTGTTTGAAGTTTTTTAGCTAAGCAACAATGTGAAGATGTATTTTCAGAGTTTCTATCAGTACGTTTTAGTTTAGAGCAGTGGGAATTGTCCACTGAACCTATTTGTAGTGATGGAAATGCCAGACAGGGATGCTGTCTCAATAAAGCCATAGCTGGGCAAAAACTTTGTCCATATGGCTGGAAGAGAGAACAGGGATGCTGTTTCTCTTGAGTTGGAGCAGGGCAGGGATGCTGTCCTATGAGCTCCACACTAGGGCAGGGATGCTGTCCTAAGTGTTGTGAGGCAGTGCAGGGTTTCTGCACTAAAGTTTCTCTGGAAGGGTTGGAGGGATGCTCCATGTTAACTAAAATGGTGCTCTTTTTCTCACCAATGTTAGTTATCCCACAGAGAGGTACTTCCACCTCAGGGAGTACAGTTTTGCCAACTGATGATTCCCTTGGAACAGGTGCCACCACAGGAGAGGTTTCTCCCACCACAGGAATGGTATCCTGAATGGTAGGGTGGTTAGGGGATACTGTGATACCCTTTTTACCTGCTGATGGAGAGGGATCCTGAGTTTTCAGGCCTTCTCTCCTTTGCTTTTTCATTTCAGTAGAAATGAGAGGGAACAATTCCTCTGGGATGCCCAGCATGGCTGCATGGGCATAAAACTCTACATCAGCCCAACCTGAGGCCTCTAGGTCATTACCTAAGAGACAGTCTACAGGTAAGCTAGGTGATACCAGCACCTGCTTAGGGCCAGTAACTCCACCCCAACTAAACTGAATTATAGCTAAGGGAAGAAACTTAGTGGAGTTATGGACATCAATAATCTTATACTGTTGTCCAATGATGTGTTGATCAGGGTGCACTAGGTTTTCAGTCACCAAAGTGATAATGGCACCTGTGTCCCTGTAGGCCAAGGCCTCAACACCATTTATTGAAACTGTCTGCCTGTACTTATCCATTGTAAGGGGACAAGCAGCCAGTGTGGCAAGGCCAATGCCACTAGGTGTGACAGAAACTGTCTTGGGAGTGACTACCCCAGTTTCTACTATGGACCCATAAGTGAACCCAACTACACCCTTAACTTGACTGTTGCCAGCAGTCCCACCACTAGTACCACTACTGCTAGGGGCACTAGAGCTTGATGTATTAGTGGTGGTAGGCTCAGGGGGTTTACCTGGACAGGACTTATCCCCTGGCCTATGGCCTCTATTTTTACACACAAAGCACCAAGGCTTTTTAAATTTTGTAGGTTGAGAAGAAGAGGAAGAATTTGTTTTATCCCCACCCCCTGAAGAGTGTTTAAGATTTGAAGTGGGATCTTTGGTTTTACCCTTATCCCCATGCTTATCTTGAGATTTTTCACCATCTTTCTTCTTATTGTTCTCTTTGTCACCCCCTGTATGAACTTTTCTGTTCACCCTTGTTCTGACCCATTTGTCTGCCTTCTTTCCCAATTCTTGGGGAGAGGTCAGATCAGAGTCCACCAAGTACTGGTGAAACAAATCAGACACACAATTATTAAGAATATGCTCTCTCAGGATCAAGTTATACAGGCTTTCAAAGTCAGTAACCTTACTGCCATTTAACCACCCCTCCAAGGCCTTCACTGAATGGTCAATGAAATCAACCCAGTCTTGTGAAGACTCCTTTTTGGTCTCTCTGAACTTTATCCTGTATTGTTCAGTGGTTAAGCCATAACCATCCAGGAGTGCATTCTTAAGTACTGTAAAATTATTGGTATCACTTTCTTTCACAGTAAGGAGCCTATCCCTACCTTTTCCACTAAATGATAGCCATAGGATAGCAGCCCACTGCCTTTGAGGGACATCCTGTACAGCACAGGCCCTCTCAAGTGCAGCAAACCACTTGTTAATGTCATCCCCCTCCTTATAAGGGGGAACTATCTTGTGCAGATTCCTGGAATCATGCTCTTTTACAGGATGACTATGGGGAATACTGCTGCTGCCACCATGGGTATCTAAACCCAACTTCTGTCTTTCCCTCTCTATTTCTAAAGACTGTCTATCCAAATCCAGCTGTTGCTTTTTAAGCTTCAGTCTGGTTTGTTCCACCCTCAACTTATTGAGTTCCCTTTCTAACAATCTGTCATCAGGGTTGGTGGGAGGGACATTTCTAGATACAGAGGTATGATGGGAATGAACAGAAGGAGACCTGTCCCTTACAGAGGCCACCCTAACAGCTTGGCTGACAGTGTAATGTGAGAGCACATCATCTGGATGATGTGACTCCACCTCAGTACCAACTATGCTAGACTGTCTAGTAATGGGCAGGCTTAGAAGTTTCTTTCCTGAACCTTTTCCTGGGGGAGTCCCTGGATCAGATTGAGAACCATTAGCTACTTTTTCAACAGATGGGGCACTTTTAGCCTTATCTTGTTCTCTAAGCATATTAAGTAACAGTTCCAAGGAAGGATTCTTCCCTACACTCAAACCTCTCTCTATACAGAGACTCCTTGCTCCTTTCCAGCTAAGGTGGTCATATGCAATCTTAGACAGGTCAACATTTTGGCCTGTGCCAGACATTTTTAGAGAGAGTTAAAGTGATAGAAAAAGAGAAAAAAGTTTTCAGAACTTTTTAGAAAGACAGAAAAAAACTTTTTAAACTTTTAAGAACTTTTTGAAAGTTTAGAAGTACTTTTCAGCACTTTAGAAAAGAGTGAAAAGAGAAAATGCAAAACTTTTTAGCTATGTGTACACACACTGAACTTGTTTTGTATATTTTTCTCTTATGAAAAGTACAATGACAAGAGTGGTAAGTAGTCTCAAAGCACTTATCCCACCGCTGCACAACCAATGTAGGAGGCTGGACTGGCTTGTAGTGAGTACCAAGGGGTACTTGCACCTTGCACCAGGCCCAGTTATCCCTTATTAGTGTATAGGGTGTCTAGCAGCTTAGGCTGATAGATAATGGTAGCTTAGCAGAGCAGCTTAGGCTGAACTAGGAGACGTGTGAAGCTACTACAGTACCACAAGTGTCACTTGCACAATATCATAAGAAAACACAATACACAGTTATACTAAAAATAAAGGTACTTTATTTTTATGACAATATGCCACAGTATCTTAGAGTGTACCCTCAGTGAGAGGATAGGAAATATACACAAGATATATGTACACAATACCAAAAATATGCAGTATAGCCTTAGAAAACAGTGCAAACAATGTATAGTTACAATAGAATGCAATGGGAACACATAGGGATAGGGGCAACACAAACCATATACTCCAAAAGTGGAATGCGAACCACGAATGGACCCCAAACCTATGTGACCTTGTAGAGGGTCGCTGGGACTATTAGAAAATAGTGAGAGTTAGAAAATTAGCCCTCCCCAAGACCCTGAAAAGTGAGTGCAAAGTGCACTTAAGTTCCCCAAAAGACAAAGAAGTCGTGATAGAGGAATAATGCAGGAAGGACACAAACCAACAATGCAACAACGATGGATTTCCAATCTAGGGTACCTGTGGAACAAGGGGACCAAGTCCAAAAGTCACAAGCAAGTCGGAGATGGGCATATGCCCAGGAAATGCCAGCTGTGGGTGCAAAGAAGCTTCTACTGGACAGAAGAAGCCGAGGTTTCTGCAGGAACGAAAAGGGCTAGAGACTTTCCCTTTGGTGGACGGATCCCTCTCGCCGTGGAGAGTCGTGCAGAAGTGTTTTCCCGCCGAAAGAACGCCAACAAGCCTTGCTAGCTGCAAATCTTGCGGTTAGCGTTTTTGGACGCTGCTGTGGCCCAGGAGGGGCCAGGAGGTCGCAAATTGGACTAGGAGGTAGAGGGGACGTCGGGCAAGACAAGGAGCCCTCTCAGCAGCAGGTAGCACCCGGAGAAGTGCCAGAAACAGGCACTACGAGGATGCGTGAAACGGTGCTCACCCGAAGTTACACAAAGGAGTCCCACGTCGCCGGAGACCAACTTAGAAAGTCGTGCAATGCAGGTTAGAGTGCTGTGGACCCAGGCTTGGCTGTGCACAAAGGATTTCCGCCGGAAGTGCACAGGGGCCCGAGTAGCTGCAAAAGTCGCGGTTCCCGGCAATGCACTCTAGCGAGGTGAGGCAAGGACTTACCTCCACCAAACTTGGACTGAAGAGTCACTGGACTGTGGGAGTCACTTGGACAGAGTTGCTGGATTCGAGGGACCTCGCTCGTCGTGCTGAGAGGAGACCCAAGGGACCGGTAATGCAGCTTTTTGGTGCCTGCGGTTGCAGGGGGAAGATTCCGTCGACCCACGGGAGATTTATTCAGAGCTTCTAGTGCAGAGAGGAGGCAGACTACCCCCACAGCATGCACCACCAGGAAAACAGTCGAGAAGGCGGCAGGATCAGCGTTACAGAGTTGCAGTAGTCGTCTTAGCTACTTTGTTGCAGTTTTGCAGGCTTCCAGCGCGGTCAGCAGACGATTCCTTGGTAGAAGGTGAAGAGAGAGATGCAGAGGAACTCTGATGAGCTCTTGCATTCGTTATCTGAAGTTTCCCCAGAGACAGAGACCCTAAATAGCCAGAAAAGAGGGTTTGGCTACCTAGGAGAGAGGATAGGCTAGCAACACCTGAAGGAGCCTATCAGAAGGAGTCTCTGACGTCACCTGGTGGCACTGGCCACTCAGAGCAGTCCAGTGTGCCAGCAGCACCTCTGTTTCCAAGATGGCAGAGGTCTGGAGCACACTGGAGGAGCTCTGGACACCTCCCAGGGGAGGTGCAGGTCAGGGGAGTGGTCACTCCCCTTTCCTTTGTCCAGTTTCGCGCCAGAGCAGGGCTAAGGGGTCCCTGAACCGGTGTAGACTGGCTTATGCAGAATTGGGCAAATCTGTGCACCAAGAAAGCATTTCCAGAGGCTGGGGGAGGCTACACCTCCCCTGCCTTCACACCATTTTCCAAAGGGAGAGGGTGTAACACCCTCTCTCAGAGGAAGTCCTTTGTTCTGCCATCCTGGGACAAGCCTGGCTTGACCCCAGGGGGGCAGAAACCTGTCTGAGGGGTTGGCAGCAGCAGCAGCTGCAGTGAAACCCCAGAAAAGGCAGTTTGGCAGTACCAGGGTCTGTGCTACAGACCACTGGGATCATGGAATTGTGCCAACAATGCCAGGATGGCATAGAGGGGGCAATTCCATGATCTTAGACATGTTACATGGCCATATTCGGAGTTACCATTGTGAAGCTACATATAGGTAGTGACCTATATGTAGTGCACACGTGTAATGGTGTCCCCGCACTCACAAAGTCCGGGGAATTGGCCCTGAACAATGTGGGGGCACCTTGGCTAGTGCCAGGGTGCCCTCACACTAAGTAACTTTGCACCTAACCTTTACCAAGTAAAGGTTAGACATATAGGTGACTTATAAGTTACTTAAGTGCAGTGTAAAATGGCTGTGAAATAACGTGGACGTTATTTCACTCAGGCTGCAGTGGCAGGCCTGTGTAAGAATTGTCAGAGCTCCCTATGGGTGGCAAAAGAAATGCTGCAGCCCATAGGGATCTCCTGGAACCCCAATACCCTGGGTACCTCAGTACCATATACTAGGGAATTATAAGGGTGTTCCAGTAAGCCAATGTAAATTGGTAAAATTGGTCACTAGCCTGTTAGTGACAATTTGAAAGAAATGAGAGAGCATAACCACTGAGGTTCTGATTAGCAGAGCCTCAGTGAGACAGTTAGGCACTACACAGGGAACACATACATATAGGCCACAAACTTATGAGCACTGGCGTCCTGACTAGCAGGGTCCCAGTGACACATAACAAACATACTGAAAACATAGGGTTTTCACAATGAGCACTGGGCCCTGGCTAGCAGGATCCCAGTGAGACAGTAAAAACACCCTGACATACACTCACAAACAGGCCAAATGTGGGGGTAACAAGGCTAGAAAGAGGCTACTTTCTCACACAACCCCCCCCCCCAAACGAAGGACAATAAGGCTAACCTTGGCCAGTTGAGACTTTATTGTCTAAGTGGTGATAAGTAGAGAGTAGCTCTGCAATAGACTGGTTGCTCCCTTTATCATCCACTATATGGTTACTTCCCTGTGGGGATGTAAACCACCCTGTTTGAAGTTTTTTAGCTAAGCAACAATGTGAAGATGTATTTTCAGAGTTTCTATCAGTACGTTTTAGTTTAGAGCAGTGGGAATTGTCCACTGAACCTATTTGTAGTGATGGAAATGCCAGACAGGGATGCTGTCTCAATAAAGCCATAGCTGGGCAAAAACTTTGTCCATATGGCTGGAAGAGAGAACAGGGATGCTGTTTCTCTTGAGTTGGAGCAGGGCAGGGATGCTGTCCTATGAGCTCCACACTAGGGCAGGGATGCTGTCCTAAGTGTTGTGAGGCAGTGCAGGGTTTCTGCACTAAAGTTTCTCTGGAAGGGTTGGAGGGATGCTCCATGTTAACTAAAATGGTGCTCTTTTTCTCACCAATGTTAGTTATCCCACAGAGAGGTACTTCCACCTCAGGGAGTACAGTTTTGCCAACTGATGATTCCCTTGGAACAGGTGCCACCCCAGGAGAGGTTTCTCCCACCACAGGAATGGTATCCTGAATGGTAGGGTGGTTAGGGGATACTGTGATACCCTTTTTACCTGCTGATGGAGAGGGATCCTGAGTTTTCAGGCCTTCTCTCCTTTGCTTTTTCATTTCAGTAGAAATGAGAGGGAACAATTCCTCTGGGATGCCCAGCATGGCTGCATGGGCATAAAACTCTACATCAGCCCAACCTGAGGCCTCTAGGTCATTACCTAAGAGACAGTCTACAGGTAAGCTAGGTGATACCAGCACCTGCTTAGGGCCAGTAACTCCACCCCAACTAAACTGAATTATAGCTAAGGGAAGAAACTTAGTGGAGTTATGGACATCAATAATCTTATACTGTTGTCCAATGATGTGTTGATCAGGGTGCACTAGGTTTTCAGTCACCAAAGTGATACTGGCACCTGTGTCCCTGTAGGCCAAGGCCTCAACACCATTTATTGAAACTGTCTGCCTGTACTTATCCATTGTAAGGGGACAAGCAGCCAGTGTGGCAAGGCCAATGCCACGAGGTGTGACAGAAACTGTCTTGGGAGTGACTACCCCAGTTTCTACTATGGACCCATAAGTGAACCCAACTACACCCTTAACTTGACTGTTGCCAGCAGTCCCACCACTAGTACCACTACTGCTAGGGGCACTAGAGCTTGATGTATTAGTGGTGGTAGGCTCAGGGGGTTTACCTGGACAGGACTTATCCCCTGGCCTATGGCCTCTATTTTTACACACAAAGCACCAAGGCTTTTTAAATTTTGTAGGTTGAGAAGAAGAGGAAGAATTTGTTTTATCCCCACCCCCTGAAGAGTGTTTAAGATTTGAAGTGGGATCTTTGGTTTTACCCTTATCCCCATGCTTATCTTGAGATTTTTCACCATCTTTCTTCTTATTGTTCTCTTTGTCACCCCCTGTATGAACTTTTCTGTTCACCCTTGTTATGACCCATTTGTCTGCCTTCTTTCCCAATTCTTGGGGAGAGGTCAGATCAGAGTCCACCAAGTACTGGTGCAACAAATCAGACACACAATTATTAAGAATATGCTCTCTCAGGATCAAGTTATACAGGCTTTCAAAGTCAGTAACCTTACTGCCATTTAACCACCCCTCCAAGGCCTTCACTGAATGGTCAATGAAATCAACCCAGTCTTGTGAAGACTCCTTTTTGGTCTCTCTGAACTTTATCCTGTATTGTTCAGTGGTTAAGCCATACCTATCCAGGAGTGCATTCTTAAGTACTGTAAAATTATTGGCATCACTTTCTTTCACAGTAAGGAGCCTATCCCTACCTTTTCCACTAAATGATAGCCATAGGATAGCAGCCCACTGCCTTTGAGGGACATCCTGTACAGCACAGGCCCTCTCAAGTGCAGCAAACCACTTGTTAATGTCATCCCCCTCCTTATAAGGGGGAACTATCTTGTGCAGATTCCTGGAATCATGCTCTTTTACAGGATGACTATGGGGAATACTGCTGCTGCCACCATGGGTATCTAAACCAAACTTCTGTCTTTCCCTCTCTATTTCTAAAGACTGTCTATCCAAATCCAGCTGTTGCTTTTTAAGCTTCAGTCTGGTTTGTTCCACCCTCAACTTATTGAGTTCCCTTTCTAACAATCTGTCATCAGGGTTGGTGGGAGGGACATTTCTAGATACAGAGGTATGATGGGAATGAACAGAAGGAGACCTGTCCCTTACAGAGGCCACCCTAACAGCTTGGCTGACAGTGTAATGTGAGAGCACATCATCTGGATGATGTGACTCCACCTCAGTACCAACTATGCTAGACTGTCTAGTAATGGGCAGGCTTAGAAGTTTCTTTCCTGAACCTTTTCCTGGGGGAGTCCCTGGATCAGATTGAGAACCATTAGCTACTTTTTCAACAGATGGGGCACTTTTAGCCTTATCTTGTTCTCTAAGCATATTAAGTAACAGTTCCAAGGAAGGATTCTTCCCTACACTCAAACCTCTCTCTATACAGAGACTCCTTGCTCCTTTCCAGCTAAGGTGGTCATATGCAATCTTAGACAGGTCAACATTTTGGCCTGTGCCAGACATTTTTAGAGAGAGTTAAAGTGATAGAAAAAGAGAAAAAAGTTTTCAGAACTTTTTAGAAAGACAGAAAAAAACTTTTTAAACTTTTAAGAACTTTTTGAAAGTTTAGAAGTACTTTTCAGCACTTTAGAAAAGAGTGAAAAGAGAAAATGCAAAACTTTTTAGCTATGTGTACACACACTGAACTTGTTTTGTATATTTTTCTCTTATGAAAAGTACAATGACAAGAGTGGTAAGTAGTCTCAAAGCACTTATCCCACCGCTGCACAACCAATGTAGGAGGCTGGACTGGCTTGTAGTGAGTACCAAGGGGTACTTGCACCTTGCACCAGGCCCAGTTATCCCTTATTAGTGTATAGGGTGTCTAGCAGCTTAGGCTGATAGATAATGGTAGCTTAGCAGAGCAGCTTAGGCTGAACTAGGAGACGTGTGAAGCTACTACAGTACCACAAGTGTCACTTGCACAATATCATAAGAAAACACAATACACAGTTATACTAAAAATAAAGGTACTTTATTTTTATGACAATATGCCAAAGTATCTTAGAGTGTACCCTCAGTGAGAGGATAGGAAATATACACAAGATATATGTACACAATACCAAAAATATGCAGTATAGCCTTAGAAAACAGTGCAAACAATGTATAGTTACAATAGAATGCAATGGGAACACATAGGGATAGGGGCAACACAAACCATATACTCCAAAAGTGGAATGCGAACCACGAATGGACCCCAAACCTATGTGACCTTGTAGAGGGTCGCTGGGACTATTAGAAAATAGTGAGAGTTAGAAAATTAGCCCTCCCCAAGACCCTGAAAAGTGAGTGCAAAGTGCACTTAAGTTCCCCAAAAGACAAAGAAGTCGTGATAGAGGAATAATGCAGGAAGGACACAAACCAACAATGCAACAACGATGGATTTCCAATCTAGGGTACCTGTGGAACAAGGGGACCAAGTCCAAAAGTCACAAGCAAGTCGGAGATGGGCATATGCCCAGGAAATGCCAGCTGTGGGTGCAAAGAAGCTTCTACTGGACAGAAGAAGCCGAGGTTTCTGCAGGAACGAAAAGGGCTAGAGACTTTCCCTTTGGTGGACGGATCCCTCTCGCCGTGGAGAGTCGTGCAGAAGTGTTTTCCCGCCGAAAGAACGCCAACAAGCCTTGCTAGCTGCAAATCTTGCGGTTAGCGTTTTTGGACGCTGCTGTGGCCCAGGAGGGACCAGGAGGTCGCAAATTGGACTAGGAGGTAGAGGGGACGTCGGGCAAGACAAGGAGCCCTCTCAGCAGCAGGTAGCACCCGGAGAAGTGCCAGAAACAGGCACTACGAGGATGCGTGAAACGGTGCTCACCCGAAGTTACACAAAGGAGTCCCACGTCGCCGGAGACCAACTTAGAAAGTCGTGCAATGCAGGTTAGAGTGCTGTGGACCCAGGCTTGGCTGTGCACAAAGGATTTCCGCCGGAAGTGCACAGGGGCCCGAGTAGCTGCAAAAGTCGCGCTTCCCGGCAATGCACTCTAGCGAGGTGAGGCAAGGACTTACCTCCACCAAACTTGGACTGAAGAGTCACTGGACTGTGGGAGTCACTTGGACAGAGTTGCTGGATTCGAGGGACCTCGCTCGTCGTGCTGAGAGGAGACCCAAGGGACCGGTAATGCAGCTTTTTGGTGCCTGCGGTTGCAGGGGGAAGATTCCGTCGACCCACGGGAGATTTATTCAGAGCTTCTAGTGCAGAGAGGAGGCAGACTACCCCCACAGCATGCACCACCAGGAAAACAGTCGAGAAGGCGGCAGGATCAGCGTTACAGAGTTGCAGTAGTCGTCTTAGCTACTTTGTTGCAGTTTTGCAGGCTTCCAGCGCGGTCAGCAGACGATTCCTTGGTAGAAGGTGAAGAGAGAGATGCAGAGGAACTCTGATGAGCTCTTGCATTCGTTATCTGAAGTTTCCCCAGAGACAGAGACCCTAAATAGCCAGAAAAGAGGGTTTGGCTACCTAGGAGAGAGGATAGGCTAGCAACACCTGAAGGAGCCTATCAGAAGGAGTCTCTGACGTCACCTGGTGGCACTGGCCACTCAGAGCAGTCCAGTGTGCCAGCAGCACCTCTGTTTCCAAGATGGCAGAGGTCTGGAGCACACTGGAGGAGCTCTGGACACCTCCCAGGGGAGGTGCAGGTCAGGGGAGTGGTCACTCCCCTTTCCTTTGTCCAGTTTCGCGCCAGAGCAGGGCTAAGGGGTCCCTGAACCGGTGTAGACTGGCTTATGCAGAATTGGGCAAATCTGTGCACCAAGAAAGCATTTCCAGAGGCTGGGGGAGGCTACACCTCCCCTGCCTTCACACCATTTTCCAAAGGGAGAGGGTGTAACACCCTCTCTCAGAGGAAGTCCTTTGTTCTGCCATCCTGGGACAAGCCTGGCTTGACCCCAGGGGGGCAGAAACCTGTCTGAGGGGTTGGCAGCAGCAGCAGCTGCAGTGAAACCCCAGAAAAGGCAGTTTGGCAGTACCAGGGTCTGTGCTACAGACCACTGGGATCATGGAATTGTGCCAACAATGCCAGGATGGCATAGAGGGGGCAATTCCATGATCTTAGACATGTTACATGGCCATATTCGGAGTTACCATTGTGAAGCTACATATAGGTAGTGACCTATATGTAGTGCACACGTGTAATGGTGTCCCCGCACTCACAAAGTCCGGGGAATTGGCCCTGAACAATGTGGGGGCACCTTGGCTAGTGCCAGGGTGCCCTCACACTAAGTAACTTTGCACCTAACCTTTACCAAGTAAAGGTTAGACATATAGGTGACTTATAAGTTACTTAAGTGCAGTGTAAAATGGCTGTGAAATAACGTGGACGTTATTTCACTCAGGCTGCAGTGGCAGGCCTGTGTAAGAATTGTCAGAGCTCCCTATGGGTGGCAAAAGAAATGCTGCAGCCCATAGGGATCTCCTGGAACCCCAATACCCTGGGTACCTCAGTACCATATACTAGGGAATTATAAGGGTGTTCCAGTAAGCCAATGTAAATTGGTAAAATTGGTCACTAGCCTGTTAGTGACAATTTGAAAGAAATGAGAGAGCATAACCACTGAGGTTCTGATTAGCAGAGCCTCAGTGAGACAGTTAGGCACTACACAGGGAACACATACATATAGGCCACAAACTTATGAGCACTGGGGTCCTGACTAGCAGGGTCCCAGTGACACATAACAAACATACTGAAAACATAGGGTTTTCACAATGAGCACTGGGCCCTGGCTAGCAGGATCCCAGTGAGACAGTAAAAACACCCTGACATACACTCACAAACAGGCCAAATGTGGGGGTAACAAGGCTAGAAAGAGGCTACTTTCTCACACAACCCCCCCCCCCAAACGAAGGACAATAAGGCTAACCTTGGCCAGTTGAGACTTTATTGTCTAAGTGGTGATAAGTAGAGAGTAGCTCTGCAATAGACTGGTTGCTCCCTTTATCATCCACTATATGGTTACTTCCCTGTGGGGATGTAAACCACCCTGTTTGAAGTTTTTTAGCTAAGCAACAATGTGAAGATGTATTTTCAGAGTTTCTATCAGTACGTTTTAGTTTAGAGCAGTGGGAATTGTCCACTGAACCTATTTGTAGTGATGGAAATGCCAGACAGGGATGCTGTCTCAATAAAGCCATAGCTGGGCAAAAACTTTGTCCATATGGCTGGAAGAGAGAACAGGGATGCTGTTTCTCTTGAGTTGGAGCAGGGCAGGGATGCTGTCCTATGAGCTCCACACTAGGGCAGGGATGCTGTCCTAAGTGTTGTGAGGCAGTGCAGGGTTTCTGCACTAAAGTTTCTCTGGAAGGGTTGGAGGGATGCTCCATGTTAACTAAAATGGTGCTCTTTTTCTCACCAATGTTAGTTATCCCACAGAGAGGTACTTCCACCTCAGGGAGTACAGTTTTGCCAACTGATGATTCCCTTGGAACAGGTGCCACCCCAGGAGAGGTTTCTCCCACCACAGGAATGGTATCCTGAATGGTAGGGTGGTTAGGGGATACTGTGATACCCTTTTTACCTGCTGATGGAGAGGGATCCTGAGTTTTCAGGCCTTCTCTCCTTTGCTTTTTCATTTCAGTAGAAATGAGAGGGAACAATTCCTCTGGGATGCCCAGCATGGCTGCATGGGCATAAAACTCTACATCAGCCCAACCTGAGGCCTCTAGGTCATTACCTAAGAGACAGTCTACAGGTAAGCTAGGTGATACCAGCACCTGCTTAGGGCCAGTAACTCCACCCCAACTAAACTGAATTATAGCTAAGGGAAGAAACTTAGTGGAGTTATGGACATCAATAATCTTATACTGTTGTCCAATGATGTGTTGATCAGGGTGCACTAGGTTTTCAGTCACCAAAGTGATACTGGCACCTGTGTCCCTGTAGGCCAAGGCCTCAACACCATTTATTGAAACTGTCTGCCTGTACTTATCCATTGTAAGGGGACAAGCAGCCAGTGTGGCAAGGCCAATGCCACGAGGTGTGACAGAAACTGTCTTGGGAGTGACTACCCCAGTTTCTACTATGGACCCATAAGTGAACCCAACTACACCCTTAACTTGACTGTTGCCAGCAGTCCCACCACTAGTACCACTACTGCTAGGGGCACTAGAGCTTGATGTATTAGTGGTGGTAGGCTCAGGGGGTTTACCTGGACAGGACTTATCCCCTGGCCTATGGCCTCTATTTTTACACACAAAGCACCAAGGCTTTTTAAATTTTGTAGGTTGAGAAGAAGAGGAAGAATTTGTTTTATCCCCACCCCCTGAAGAGTGTTTAAGATTTGAAGTGGGATCTTTGGTTTTACCCTTATCCCCATGCTTATCTTGAGATTTTTCACCATCTTTCTTCTTATTGTTCTCTTTGTCACCCCCTGTATGAACTTTTCTGTTCACCCTTGTTATGACCCATTTGTCTGCCTTCTTTCCCAATTCTTGGGGAGAGGTCAGATCAGAGTCCACCAAGTACTGGTGCAACAAATCAGACACACAATTATTAAGAATATGCTCTCTCAGGATCAAGTTATACAGGCTTTCAAAGTCAGTAACCTTACTGCCATTTAACCACCCCTCCAAGGCCTTCACTGAATGGTCAATGAAATCAACCCAGTCTTGTGAAGACTCCTTTTTGGTCTCTCTGAACTTTATCCTGTATTGTTCAGTGGTTAAGCCATACCTATCCAGGAGTGCATTCTTAAGTACTGTAAAATTATTGGCATCACTTTCTTTCACAGTAAGGAGCCTATCCCTACCTTTTCCACTAAATGATAGCCATAGGATAGCAGCCCACTGCCTTTGAGGGACATCCTGTACAGCACAGGCCCTCTCAAGTGCAGCAAACCACTTGTTAATGTCATCCCCCTCCTTATAAGGGGGAACTATCTTGTGCAGATTCCTGGAATCATGCTCTTTTACAGGATGACTATGGGGAATACTGCTGCTGCCACCATGGGTATCTAAACCAAACTTCTGTCTTTCCCTCTCTATTTCTAAAGACTGTCTATCCAAATCCAGCTGTTGCTTTTTAAGCTTCAGTCTGGTTTGTTCCACCCTCAACTTATTGAGTTCCCTTTCTAACAATCTGTCATCAGGGTTGGTGGGAGGGACATTTCTAGATACAGAGGTATGATGGGAATGAACAGAAGGAGACCTGTCCCTTACAGAGGCCACCCTAACAGCTTGGCTGACAGTGTAATGTGAGAGCACATCATCTGGATGATGTGACTCCACCTCAGTACCAACTATGCTAGACTGTCTAGTAATGGGCAGGCTTAGAAGTTTCTTTCCTGAACCTTTTCCTGGGGGAGTCCCTGGATCAGAATGAGAACCATTAGCTACTTTTTCAACAGATGGGGCACTTTTAGCCTTATCTTGTTCTCTAAGCATATTAAGTAACAGTTCCAAGGAAGGATTCTTCCCTACACTCAAACCTCTCTCTATACAGAGACTCCTTGCTCCTTTCCAGCTAAGGTGGTCATATGCAATCTTAGACAGGTCAACATTTTGGCCTGTGCCAGACATTTTTAGAGAGAGTTAAAGTGATAGAAAAAGAGAAAAAAGTTTTCAGAACTTTTTAGAAAGACAGAAAAAAACTTTTTAAACTTTTAAGAACTTTTTGAAAGTTTAGAAGTACTTTTCAGCACTTTAGAAAAGAGTGAAAAGAGAAAATGCAAAACTTTTTAGCTATGTGTACACACACTGAACTTGTTTTGTATATTTTTCTCTTATGAAAAGTACAATGACAAGAGTGGTAAGTAGTCTCAAAGCACTTATCCCACCGCTGCACAACCAATGTAGGAGGCTGGACTGGCTTGTAGTGAGTACCAAGGGGTACTTGCACCTTGCACCAGGCCCAGTTATCCCTTATTAGTGTATAGGGTGTCTAGCAGCTTAGGCTGATAGATAATGGTAGCTTAGCAGAGCAGCTTAGGCTGAACTAGGAGACGTGTGAAGCTACTACAGTACCACAAGTGTCACTTGCACAATATCATAAGAAAACACAATACACAGTTATACTAAAAATAAAGGTACTTTATTTTTATGACAATATGCCAAAGTATCTTAGAGTGTACCCTCAGTGAGAGGATAGGAAATATACACAAGATATATGTACACAATACCAAAAATATGCAGTATAGCCTTAGAAAACAGTGCAAACAATGTATAGTTACAATAGAATGCAATGGGAACACATAGGGATAGGGGCAACACAAACCATATACTCCAAAAGTGGAATGCGAACCACGAATGGACCCCAAACCTATGTGACCTTGTAGAGGGTCGCTGGGACTATTAGAAAATAGTGAGAGTTAGAAAATTAGCCCTCCCCAAGACCCTGAAAAGTGAGTGCAAAGTGCACTTAAGTTCCCCAAAAGACAAAGAAGTCGTGATAGAGGAATAATGCAGGAAGGACACAAACCAACAATGCAACAACGATGGATTTCCAATCTAGGGTACCTGTGGAACAAGGGGACCAAGTCCAAAAGTCACAAGCAAGTCGGAGATGGGCATATGCCCAGGAAATGCCAGCTGTGGGTGCAAAGAAGCTTCTACTGGACAGAAGAAGCCGAGGTTTCTGCAGGAACGAAAAGGGCTAGAGACTTTCCCTTTGGTGGATGGATCCCTCTCGCCGTGGAGAGTCGTGCAGAAGTGTTTTCCCGCCGAAAGAACGCCAACAAGCCTTGCTAGCTGCAAATCTTGCGGTTAGCGTTTTTGGACGCTGCTGTGGCCCAGGAGGGACCAGGAGGTCGCAAATTGGACTAGGAGGTAGAGGGGACGTCGGGCAAGACAAGGAGCCCTCTCAGCAGCAGGTAGCACCCGGAGAAGTGCCAGAAACAGGCACTACGAGGATGCGTGAAACGGTGCTCACCCGAAGTTACACAAAGGAGTCCCACGTCGCCGGAGACCAACTTAGAAAGTCGTGCAATGCAGGTTAGAGTGCTGTGGACCCAGGCTTGGCTGTGCACAAAGGATTTCCGCCGGAAGTGCACAGGGGCCGGAGTAGCTGCAAAAGTCGCGGTTCCCGGCAATGCAGTCTAGCGAGGTGAGGCAAGGACTTACCTCCACCAAACTTGGACTGAAGAGTCACTGGACTGTGGGAGTCACTTGGACAGAGTTGCTGGATTCGAGGGACCTCGCTCGTCGTGCTGAGAGGAGACCCAAGGGACCGGTAATGCAGCTTTTTGGTGCCTGCGGTTGCAGGGGGAAGATTCCGTCGACCCACGGGAGATTTATTCAGAGCTTCTAGTGCAGAGAGGAGGCAGACTACCCCCACAGCATGCACCACCAGGAAAACAGTCGAGAAGGCGGCAAGATCAGCGTTACAGAGTTGCAGTAGTCGTCTTAGCTACTTTGTTGCAGTTTTGCAGGCTTCCAGCGCGGTCAGCAGTCGATTCCTTGGTAGAAGGTGAAGAGAGAGATGCAGAGGAACTCTGATGAGCTCTTGCATTCGTTATCTGAAGTTTCCCCAGAGACAGAGACCCTAAATAGCCAGAAAAGAGGGTTTGGCTACCTAGGAGAGAGGATAGGCTATAATATCAAAATAAGTGCACTGTTCCACGACAGAGAGAAAACAAGAAAGAGATCAGAGGTGGCGAAACTATACTGAGTATACTCAGGAGAGCCCTCAAGCACCCTTTTGGGTGACAGGTATCATCATCGGGCTTGCTCCTCGCCAGACTGGTGCTGCAATGCCTGGCGGGCCGCCCAGCATTCTGGGTGGCACTCAACCATAATAAAATTGCTAACAACGGAGGTCTGGGGAAAGAATTGAATCAGTCTACAGGCGCGCAGCAGAGGGCAGGTTCCCGGACACACCAAGGACGTGATAAATTCGTTTTCCTTGGTTGCTTGAGGGCTCTCCTGAGTATACTCAGTATAGTTTCGCCACCTCTGATCTCTTTCTTGTTTTCTCTCTGTCGTGGAACAGTGCACTTATTTTGATATTATAGGTTCAGGTCGGGAGACTGTGCACTGGACCAGTAATCTCCCAGTCCCCACTTTTGTTTATAGAGAGGATAGGCTAGCAACACCTGAAGGAGCCTATCAGAAGGAGTCTCTGACGTCACCTGGTGGCACTGGCCACTCAGAGCAGTCCAGTGTGCCAGCAGCACCTCTGTTTCCAAGATGGCAGAGGTCTGGAGCACACTGGAGGAGCTCTGGACACCTCCCAGGGGAGGTGCAGGTCAGGGGAGTGGTCACTCCCCTTTCCTTTGTCCAGTTTCGCGCCAGAGCAGGGCTAAGGGGTCCCTGAACCGGTGTAGACTGGCTTATGCAGAATTGGGCAAATCTGTGCCCAAGAAAGCATTTCCAGAGGCTGGGGGAGGCTACACCTCCCCTGCCTTCACACCATTTTCCAAAGGGAGAGGGTGTAACACCCTCTCTCAGAGGAAGTCCTTTGTTCTGCCATCCTGGGACAAGCTTGGCTTGACCCCAGGGGGGCAGAAACCTGTCTGAGGGGTTGGCAGCAGCAGCAGCTGCAGTGAAACCCCAGAAAAGGCAGTTTGGCAGTACCAGGGTCTGTGCTACAGACCACTGGGATCATGGAATTGTGCCAACAATGCCAGGATGGCATAGAGGGGGCAATTCCATGATCTTAGACATGTTACATGGCCATATTCGGAGTTACCATTGTGAAGCTACATATAGGTAGTGACCTATATGTAGTGCACACGTGTAATGGTGTCCCCGCACTCACAAAGTCCGGGGAATTGGCCCTGAACAATGTGGGGGCACCTTGGCTAGTGCCAGGGTGCCCTCACACTAAGTAACTTTGCACCTAACCTTTACCAGGTAAAGGTTAGACATATAGGTGACTTATAAGTTACTTAAGTGCAGTGTAAAATGGCTGTGAAATAACGTGGACGTTATTTCACTCAGGCTGCAGTGGCAGGCCTGTGTAAGAATTGTCAGAGCTCCCTATGGGTGGCAAAAGAAATGCTGCAGCCCATAGGGATCTCCTGGAACCCCAATACCCTGGGTACCTCAGTACCATATACTAGGGAATTATAAGGGTGTTCCAGTAAGCCAATGTAAATTGGTAAAATTGGTCACTAGCCTGTTACTGACAATTTGAAAGAAATGAGAGAGCATAACCACTGAGGTTCTGATGATCAGAGCCTCAGTGAGACAGTTAGGCACTACACAGGGAACACATACATATAGGCCACAAACTTATGAGCACTGGGGTCCTGACTAGCAGGGTCCCAGTGACACATAACAAACATACTGAAAACATAGTGTTTTCACTATGAGCACTGGGCCCTGGCTAGCAGGATCCCAGTAAGACAGTGAAAACACCCTGACATACACTCACAAACAGGCCAAATGTGGGGGTAACAAGGCTAGAAAGAGGCTACTTTCTCACAATCAGGAGGCAAACAAATCCATCAGACATGCCCCCCAACGTAATTGGAGCGCTTGAAAAATTTGTGGATTGAGCCTCCAGTCGCTGCCATCTCGAAGGAAGCGAGAGTTCCAATTCACTGTCGTGTTGGTACTGCCTGGAATGTACTCCGCCACAACCGAAATTTTCTGACCGAGGCAATAATGCCAGAATTCTTTCGCTATCTCCGCTAGGAGACTAGATCTTGTCCCTCCCAGACAATTGATGTATCTGACCGTGGAAACATTGTCCATCCGCAGAAGGATACAACAATGAGCTCGGCGAGGGGCAAGAGATCTGATGGCAAAAGCTCCTGCAAGGAGTTCTAGGCAATTGATATGGTATGACGCGCGTCCCTAAACAAAGGTCTAGAAGGAGGAGGGAAGTCGCGACTATCTATTTAAATAGGGTACCAAAGCTACCTCAGGGTAACAGAGAGTCGAGTGATTCACTAATTAACAAAGTGATTCACTGGATTCGTTCACAGAGGAATTGTCTCTCTGTTATCCGGTCTGATATACGTGAGGCCCACAGATATAACCAGTTAGGGTCAGAATTTGATTACATCTCGATTCTCTTCAATGATTATAGTCTAGCTAAAGATCTCCTGGCCTTTGATGCACGGACACGCACACTATGTATTGGTAGGGTATCGAATCTTAGACTTAGCAGTCAGCCGCCTGGGGCCCCAGAGAATGTTGTATATCCGGAATTATAGCAGCTGGGGCTATTCCCTCCCCAGTTAATTCTGTTACTTCTAAATATGAGAACCCTTCCCCCTCACTCTCTGAATTGGACTGACTGTCTGCCCCCTGTACAGTGCTTCCAAAAACAGTAAATGATGTGTGTCAATCTATAGGGATTTCGACTCCTGCCCCACTTATGAGAACAAAGTCAATATCTCCACCTCCCAAAATTAACATCATGTCCTGGAATGTAGCAGGAATCAAGCAAAAGCTGGATGACCCGGAATGGGTAAGCCTTGTAAACAAACAAGATATTTGTCTCTTCCAGGAGACATGGACCAAAGAACAGTTATCCTTACAAGGCTTTACAACCTATTTCTCTGCTGCCCAACCTGCCTCTGGTGGATTTGGAAGACAGATAGGAGGTTTAATGATTTTATTGAACAATAAGTTAGAATGTGATCACTCTGTGATAAAGTTTAATTCCTTTTGTCTGCTGGGTGTGCAACTTACATTCCGTCCTGGCATTAAAATGATAGTTCTGAATATTTATGCTAGATCTGTTCCCCGTGGGTCTGAATCAATTGTTCTTTCCCAGTTGACGGACTACATAGACGTTTTGGACCCTTCAGTTTTTCTGATTATAGCAGGTGATTTTAATTGCTCTTTTGTGTTGGACAACTCCATTAGCAATCTGACTACTGAGGAGGACGAACATTGGGTTATTCCCAATCAAAAGAAATGGTACTTTCGCCTGTTTCCTGTGTTGCATTCCAGATGTCTTCCCTTTGCCTGAACTATGGCCTGAGAGAATGCAATGGCTGCACTAAATCTGACTCAGAGCGAGCCATTACTTTCAAGCGATGGCTTTCCTTTAGTACTATTGATTACATTCTTTTGGACATTAGGCTATGGTCAAGTTCACTTGATATGGAAATTTTACCTCGCTTGGATAGTGATCATAATCCTTTGTGTCTTGTATTGACTAATCATGCATTTTTAAGAGTCCAGCACTTAAGGATTACTAATGTTCCATTCCCTCATTTGAACCATAGACGCTCTAGGGTCTGCTGGCCAAAGGTTGAATTTAACCCGTACTTGATTGGGGAAATTTACTCATCCTTTTTAAAACTCTTTGTAGATTACGAGGATCAAGAAGCCTCGGATATTCCTATTATGGCGATCCACACTAAAATGGTCGATTCCCTTCAGGGTATCTTCTATAAGGAAACTTCCTTTAAATCGAGACCCGCTGACACCCTTCGCAGGGACTGGTATAATCAGGATTGTGCGCGAGCAAGATCCACCTTAAAAGAGGCTGTTAAAAATTCTACGCATGCGGCTATTAAAGAGGCTCGTTGTAGGTATGCTAATGCCCTGAAGCGAGCCAAAAGAGACTGGAAGAATGAGACATGGCAGAAACTGCTTGCAGCAGTCCAAAGTAAAGATGATAGCTCTTTTTGGCGGTTGTTGACCTCCAGTTCGAAAAGGGGTAAGGATGATATTGGGTTGCATATACAGCCCGAAAGATGGGTGTCCTACTTTTCTGAAATCTATGCTTTGCCTGTACAGCAAGCTCTGGAGGACCCTGCACATGTCGAGTGTTGGGCTGCTAATAAGATCTCATCTGAGAGAATTGTTTTTACCTTAGCTGAAACCACAGCTGCTATTGATTCTCTGAGGCCAGCAAAAGCCCCTGGCCCGGATAAGATTCCAGGGGACTTGTTCAAATCAGAACCTAAGATATGGGCATGGTATATCAATTTATTGTCTAATGCCATAGCAGCTGGCAGCCCTATTCCAGAGTCTTGGCGTGGTGCTGAAATAATACCGATTTACAAATAGGGTGATACAGAGTTGCCTGTAAATTATCGACCAATTAGCCTTATTGATATCCTTCAGAAGACGTTTGCCAAACAAGTCTTAGAGAGGCTTACTGATTGGATTCAAGACCAGCAAATTTTATCTCCCTTACAGGCTGGGTTTCGGCCCAAAACTAATACTATGGACCAAGTTTTCAGGCTGTCACTACTGTTCTGGAAGTATGTCACCTTATCTAAGCAAAAACTCTATGTGGCTTTCGTAGACTTAAGATCTGCATTTTATCTTGTCCCAAGAGAGAAACTGTGGGAAGTATTAAACAAAATTGGTATCCCAGGGAACTTAGTGCATTTAATCCAAAGATTACATGAAAAAACATTTGCACAAGTAAGATGGGGCAATCAGGGGGAACTCACAGACAAAATAGCGTCAAGAGAGGAGTGCGCCAGGGTTGCGTTCTTGCCCCAACGCTATTTACACTGTTCATCAATGAGGTGGTGCAAGTCGTGTCCAATTGCCAAAATGATGCCCCATCTTTGAATCACCATAAAATTCCAATTTTGTTATTTGCCGATGATTCTCTCTTGATCTCCAGAACCCCTATGGGCCTCCAGGTACTCATGGACAAGTTCAGTTCGTTTTGCGGTGACTATGGTCTGGAACTTAACCATAGCAAAACTAAACTTATGACTTTGGGTTGTGGCCCCACTAAGAGATATTCAATATTTTACAATGGAACGCCCCTAGGTTTGGTAAGCTCTATAGATTACTTGGGGGTGAGAATTAGCAACAATCTGCATTGGGGGGCCCAAATTGACAAAAGTTTGGCTCGCCTGGTACAGTCATCTGGAGCTATTCTTTGTTTTCATAAGTCTACTTCTGAGAGAGTGATTACTCCAATTATTAAAATTTATAGAGCAAAGGCACAAAGTGCTGCGGTCTATGGGGCAGAAATTTGGGGGTCCTCAAACACTGGCAGGCTTGCAGTGGGGGAAAACAATTTCGTGAGGTCTACTTTGGCCTGCCCTCGCAGTACCCCACTGCTGCCATTGTTCTGGGACCTTGGCCTTTCACGTATCTCAGATGTAGTTGCCCTACGACCTCTGCTTTTTTGGGTCCGTGTTTGGTCCACCCCTGAGTTATCTACTTACAAGGAGTCTATCCTAGACATCTTGGATAGACCAAATGTACTCACCATTCCCTGGTTTAATCACATCTCTAAATGGTTTCATAAATTGGGTCTTAGTGAGCTATGGAGCCATCCAGAAAGTATAAGGAAGGAGCAGAAGAATCATTTGAAAACTGTATACTGGACTTATGTCAGGGAAAACTATCTGCTGTGCCCTACTCACGGCAGATTGACCTCACAATTTTTTTATTTTAAATGGTATCCGTCTTTTGAATCTTTTATGGATATAATTCTTGACCCATTAAGTAAGAGTTTATATATCCAGTTCAGATATGGTTGTCTGCCTCTCAAATCATATGGCAGTAAGTGGAGTGCAACTACAAGATCTGATTTTTGTCCGAGCTGTAACCATAATTCAGAATCCATTGTACATTTTATGTTTTTATGTCCTGCCTATTTGATTGCGCGTCGAAAGTGGTTACGGCCAGTGTGTAGAAATATGGGGGTAAGACATTGTATTGTTGCCTTAAGAATTCTGATGAGGGAAAGTTCCCCCCCCTTACCCTGTGCGGTTAGTAAGTACATTACAGCTGCCTGGCATGTACGTATTAATCGCTTGGGGAAAATTGCTGATGCGGAACTCACTTCAAAAATAAGGACAATATGAAAAATTGACAATGGAATGTTTTAGTCATCAAATCTTAACCACACACCTAGACTGGAACAAAACCCCATGATTAATTTAAATGACAGTCAGTAGGAGATTAGGTGTTTGGTTTTTATGTGTTTTAAGGCCGTAAAGGATGTTCTTTTTTATTCCTCTTATTTCCTTTTTTTAACTTAATTTTTACTTATCTTTTATCTTTTTACCGGTGGTTGTTTTGCTTTTATGGTTGAAAGTAACCGAATAAAGCTATGTATTGATGATGATATGGTATGTCAGTTCCCCCGGGGACCACCGTCTCCACAGGGCTCCGCAACGTGCCCCCCAGCCCCATCGGCTGGCATCTGACTCTATTACCACGTCTAGACTGGAAGGAAAAATCGCTCTGCCATTCCATGCATCCATGTGAGCTAGCCACCATGACATCTCTGTCTTCGCTTCCTCCGACAAACCCGAGGTCCTGTAGTAATTGTATTGTCCAATTTAGGTGAATCAGTACAAGGTCTTTGTCTTGAGCCATAATAAGAATGTCGTCCAGGTAAATAATTAGACGCACTCCTCGTTCCCTTAAGAACTGGACCAGAGGGCGCAGAAGTTTGGTGAAACACCAAGGAGCTGAGGATAGACCGAAGGGAAGGACTTTGAATTCGAAGCAATGGGAACCCCATTGGAATTGCAGAAAACGTCTGTGAGGGGCAAAAATTGGAACTGAGAGGTAGGCGTCTTTGAGATCCAGACGCACTATCCAGTCCTTGTCCCCTAAGAGGTCTCTGAGGAGGTGGATGCCTTCCATCTTGAAATGGCGATACACCATCCAAGAATTGAAGTGAGGTTCTGGGCCAACCTGGAGCCGCTGCCCTTCTTTTGGACTAAGAAGATTGTGCTGGCGAAACCTCGTGGATGAGAAGTTTGAATTATAGCTCCTTTTTGAATGAGAGAGAATATCTCTTCTTCTACGAACTCGCGATCTGCGAGGGGAAAAAAGGAGAGGCATAGGAGGGTTCTTTTGCATCGGGGAGGCGTAAAATTCTAATTGGAAACCTTGAACTGTTTGTGGAACCCAAGGGTCTTGTGTAATTAACTTCCAGGCTAGGAGAAAAAATTGTATCCTGCCCCCCCAAATGACCTCCGAATGAGGGATAATTCTCACCTGAATTTGAGTTGTCTTGGTTGGAGTTACCTCCGCGATACCCTCTGGAGGAGCGACCACGTCCTCTGTAGCGGTTGGGGTAGAAATTATGTTGGTCTGAACCACCTCGGTTACCCTGAGAAGCGTATCTGGAAACCTGGTATCTTCGGCCTGACGCTCGGCCTCTGAAGCGTCTGGCCCAGGTAAAAAGAGCGTTATTAAACACTTTTTTTTAATGTTGGATTGGGCTTTGTCTAGGGCTGTGAAAGTAGCAACATATTTGCTCAAATTGGAAATGTATCTCCAAAGAGCATACCATTGGCCGACGAGCCAGCTTCATTATTGGCCAATTCTGCAAGCTTAGGATCCAAACGAATGAGGAAGGATCATCTGCGCTCAGTTGACATGGCTCAGATGGCATTGCCAAGCAGGCAGATTGCTCTCTGAGCCCATTGTAACACCGCTTCCGTATCCAAAGGAGTATCAGATTCTTTAGATTGGATGGCCAGATCCAATATTTTTGTTAAGGGACCGGAAACGTCCAGTAATTTGTCCTGGCAGCCTCTCCAGGCACGATCTAGACCCTTCTTTGGGTCTTTGGCGAATTTCCGGAGAAAGGTCGCCATGCTGGGGTCCAACTCGGGCGTTTCCGCCACCTTACCGAGAAGGGAGGGACGAGGGCATTCCGACCTGAGGGTGTTACGCACCTCTTTCTCGAAGCTTTTACGTAGCCTGTCTTGGACGCAGTTGGCAACTTCTTGATTGGGAATCCATTCAGTAGAGCGTGGGTGGATAATATCCTCGGGTGAGAATAAGAGATTCTTGCCCGCTGGAGGATTGATCTCAGACAAAGAATGCCGCGTCTTGAGTTGCTTTTTGCGCGGTTGGGGGTCTGCTTGCGAATCATCTGAGTCCGATTTAGAGGAAGAAGGGTCCTGATAACTGGATTGAGAGGACTGCAGAAAGTTAGAGGATGTATCCTGAGGAGGGGGAAAACCTTCATAAGCATGGTCACGCAACACAGAGGTTGCCATTTGCGCCAACATTTCTGCAGAAGAACTGCCACCTGAGCGTTGCAGGGGAAACCCACAGTCTCATTGGGGTCACCAGATTGTAAGCGAGGTTGTTGACTACTCTCGCCCAAAAACTCTCTTTTGGCAAAATTAGTCAAAGATTGGGTAAAAGGTTTCAGGGCCTGAATTAGCGCCCGATTCACGGAGTCTTGCACGTGATGCCCTAGTGCCTCCACAAGTCTTTCCTCCATTTGATGCTCTAAGGGCATCTCTTGCAGTTCTTCATACTGCACTTCATCATTGGTGTAGTACGCCATACTAAACTTCCAAGGTAATGGAGGAGTTAACGGGGGGGGGGAAAAACCCTGAGCAGGTGAATAATGATCCTTTAAATACAGCTATCAAGCTGCACAGCCGGTTAATTTTTAACGTGGAGGGAGCCACCTGCTTGCCAAGTAACTTTCTGTCTGAAAATACAGAAATATAATTTAAAATGCCCCCTGAGCCAAGCTCTCTGGTATTCTTGCAGCCCCGTCGGGCGGTAAACAGCCGTTTAATTTCATTATTCTGGGTCTGAATGCCCACTGAGGCACACACGTTGAAAAGCCAGTCGTAAAACCTCCGATCCGCTCACCGCGCGTGCGCGTCCGCCTCCGCCTCCATGGGCATAGAAAGAGGACAGCGTCCTCTTCACAGTGAGCGCACGCTCACAGAAATGGCCTGCTCCCTCTCCACGCCGGCATAAAAGGAACAAACTGAATAAAGCTGAAATTAAAGGAGTCGAAGCTCCTATAACGCATAAATAGTTAGAAGACAAAAGCGCTTACAAACGCGCCCGCGTTTTATAACACCATAAATTACATAGAATTCAAGCACATTTGCGCACGTCACTTAACTGGCTGCTGGAGCAGCAAAGAAAGAGGAAGGACTATAGCGTTCAGGCTATTTATGGACAGAGTAGAACCATGATTGGTGGAATGGGGGGTCATGGGAGTTGTAGTTTTGAAATTGTTATACTTTTATTGGCTGCTGTGTTTGTCAGTAAAGAGAAAGCATAATCCGAAGCCTCCGGTCCTGACATAGAATCAGAAAGAAACAGCCATTTGTGACGGTGTTTTCATCTGTAACTTTTCATAACAATGGCTGATTGAAAAAAAAAAAAACAATATACCATTGTCTGACAGACCCTTCTGGTTGTGGGGATTTTCAGCTTTTGTTGGCTCACTAAAACACATCAAAGGCACAGACAAAAACTGCTGTTGTACTTTTTGTTACATTAGTTTTTGTACAGACAATTACAACAAACATGTAGAAATTGTCCATGCGTACACCTGGCAAAGTACAATAAGTGTATCACCTCTTCCTCGGTATAAAATCCTTGAGAACCAGCACGCAAAATATACTCAGTACAACTTTTTTGCTTATGGGAACACTGTTCCAGGTAGATAGCAAATGCATTTTAGTTCAGTTCTGGATAGTCCTCCTCCTGTCTCAAAGGCAAATCTGGTCTGAAAAGGCCCCATTCATCTCAGTCATGCCTGCGGGGCCTGTTGTTCTGCGACGTTTTCAGCTGTCTCTGCTGGTAGTGGAATCTTTCAGCCAGTCTTTAGCTTTGGGTGGCTCTGGGGACTTCATCCAGCAATCTTTCTCCTCCCCCCCCTAATAACCACAATATTGCTACCAGCTCACAGGCTTTGGCATCTATTTGATATGTTCTAGCAGCACAGTTTACAGCATACAGTCTACTCCGATCTCAACAATACCCCCAATAATCAGTATCATCTTGTCCCAGTAATTCCTGATTGGCTGTCATTCTCAGGCCTAATGATATAAGCCAGCGGGGTCATGCGTGCATCTAAAACATTGCACCGATACATCTGGGTCTATTTTGCCGAGTTATGCGGGGGAGCAGTACAGTTAAAAAATAGCTGCCCTGCTCTCATCAATTCAGCCTACTTATTACACCTTGGTCAAGTGTCGGGGAATGGGGAGATCTAGGGTTATTGGGTAGTGGGATATGTAGTGAGTATAGCTTTGCCTCACCCACCATAGACCAGAGTGACCACCCAGAGCATTGTGCAGTCTGCAAAGGCTTTGCAAATCTCACTGACATACATGGTCACAGCCCCACCTGATTAGTTTCAATTGAGACATGAGGAGCTCGACACTGAGCAGGACCTTTCGATAAATTTGCATTATGTATGGATTATACAGTAATTCTTATAGTCAGATATAATGAATGAAAAATGGATATTGCAGAAATCTTTGTAGTTCTAAAAGGTATACAAGATACCCAGTGGTTATTTGTACCCATACTATAATTTGATTCAGAAGGTATTTTACAAAAAAAAATCTTTCTGGCATGTTGGTTTACATTTGAAAGATATACAATTAGGTGAAATGCAATTGCTAACAACAAACATGCTACTATTCTGTGTTCCCACATGTCTCTCGATAGTGTTACCCCACGTGTGGTTGGGCAAAACGCGACCTGGATATATCACATTTCACCCAGAAAAATCAACAGTTCTTTGTACAATGTGAGTGTCTGCAGAATTTGGGCCTCACATCAGCTGCCATTCAGGGAAATCTTTCTAACCCTGACATGTCTGAAAACTAGACACTTAGGGAGTCCAGAGTAGTATGACAGGTGTGGATCTCACAAGGCACTTTTTATCCAGAAGCCCTTGCAAACCTCAAACTTTGTCTAAAAAGACACATTTTCTTCACTGTTTTGTGAGGGGAAAGTTCGGTTATCTGTAGGTATCCACAAATTTCTTATCAGCAAGCGTTTCCACACTGGTCCTGATAACAATACCCCACTCGTGTGGGTGGGCTTAGCTCCTGCAACAGGAAGGCCCCCAAAATGCAACATGGACAGGGTTGTGGAATTCAATAGAATATATACTTGTCAATGGGACAGGTACCTTCATAAATCTGCATGTCTTGTAACAAAATCCACTTGTCTCTTTGAAGCCATGTAGTACAGTGACAAATAGCGGCAGCACTCTCATTGTATAAGTGCTCTGATAATAGCCTCTCTGATTATGCCAGGAGTCATATTATAGAAGGATTTGAATACTAGCAATTCCCTTATTTTTCCACCTTTCCATAGATCTATATACTGGGGTTGAAGGTAGTGGTAAGCAAAAGTTTTAGGGTTGGAATGACGTTTTGAGTCTGTGCAAACCAACTAACTTGGCATGTTTTAGTGGTTTTTTTTTTCACCAGCTCTACTGTAATCTTTAACCATACTGAGAAAAGTTGGAAATTTACTCCTGACAACGGCAAAAGTAAAATTTCTTCATAGGCTGGGAAAAATGTGGTTGGAGGAAAAGTAAACTTTTAAATGCTCAACAGATTTTCACTGGAGCAAAACTACACACTCATATTTGCTTGTGTTAAAATGAAGATCACAAAGATTTCCTAAGAGTGCAATTTCTGGGCCTTCTTAAGGAAAATCTTGTGAATTCCTGATAATCGTAAATCTGCACTAATTCAAAGACCCTATTTAGGTTTTGCATTAACCGAGACCTTTTGGTTTTAATAAAATTCTATATCTGTCAGCTGGCTTCACTGTGAGTGATTGTGTTCTGTTCTTTTGTAAGAAGCATTTTGGCACAAAAGTAGTTTTGTTCAGTGCCTGGGACTACTGTCACAATGTGTGCTTTTTGAGACCAAAAAGCAATTTTTCCAATGTTTCTTGTAATGGTTAGGGCCCGGCAGTTGCCACAACAATAAAGTTTTACAAAAACATTGTTAAACCAAGGTATGCATTGATAAAACCAAAAAGCTGATCACCAATTTTCAGACCTATCGGCATTGACAATTCTTGTTCATTTTCATGTTCCCCATTATCTTACTGAAACTATTTACATTATGATTTTATTTTTGGAAATACTACCATGCATCAACACATTTTACTAAATGATGCTTCACATAAATGGTACTTGAACTTTCACAGTAGTTTAGCAAAATATATTTTTTGCCAAGTTGCATGTTTTTGTGAATATTTGTCCAAGAACATGATAAACATGAAAACCTTTTGTCCTTGACCACAAACAATATGTCCCGGGCATGTGGCTATACAAATTCCACACTCCTGCTGTAGTATAGGAGGAAATCCAGCAAGAAGCATGAAGAGGATAGTTAGCAGGACAAATCTTATCAAAAAGAGCCAAGGACCCGATGAAAAAACACATATAATAATCTATTTGTTTGCAAAACATTCACCATCTTTTCAGCTAGAGATTGATCTAGAAAATTTGAGGGTTATGTTGATGGTATGGATATAGACTTAGGGGACATTGATCTTACAGAGCAATTCATGAATTGCTTTTACTTTGTGCTGTACAGATATGCAGTGGCCTTTTTTGTCAAAGAAAATATCTCATGATCCCTGATGTAGAAACATTTGGAGGAAGAGAGGTTGTGTAATAGGACAATAAATAAGGGAAACTTAAAAAAATAATGGTGTGCCTGGGAAGAAACGGAGGGAGAATTGGAAAAAATGATTATTTTAGGGCATTTATAACACAGAAGGATGTAAAGGTAGATAGGGAGAAAAAGAGATCTTACAGTTAATAGAACACTCACCTTTGCCCTGGGGTTCATAGGATATGGTTTCACAAATACCTAACTTCTAAAAACTGATAGGGGGCTGAGGGAATGCAGAGTGAGACAGTTTTGGCCTCTGGGTACACAGTTTTACATGGAAGAGATGTTCAGCAAGGAACCACTGATAGCTTCAGGGAAGAGATACATGTAGAGCTGTAGGTTAGGCTGATATCATCAGAGTAGAGGTGTATTGTTGGGGGCTAAACACTGAAAAAGGATGCAAGACAGACCTAGAGGGATGGTGGATGGCAGTAAGACAAGAAAATAGATGGTGGAAATGTTATACTGGAATTTAGATATAGGACAGCAGTGAGGGGCCATCTGAAAGCAAGAGAAGAGAAAGTTGGCAGAGTTGGCTAGAGATGGTTAAGGGCTTAGATTGAGAGCAAGAGAAGTAGAAGGACGTATATTGGATAACAGTTATGGCATGGAATTTAGACTGGGTTCAAGAAAGGGAACTAGGCCTATGGCAGGCAGTTTAGAAGAGAACTAAAGAGGCCAGAGGTCTGAGATGAGGAATAGAGGTATAGATAGGGCATAGTCAGAGCAAGAGAAGGTGAGATGGATTAGTTAGGAAATTAGCAAAAACGGTTAGGTGCTGGGGCAGCAAACAAGACAAGGGAAATGTTTTTGTGGTGGCTTGAGATGGTTGGTGTGTACAGGAGGAGATGTTCTACAGTGGGCACATTTGTAATTTTTGCTGCAAAGAACACAGCATCAGTACTCTTTCATATTGTTTTACTGCCTCTCCTGAGAGGTTGGCTACGTTGACTGTTCTTGGGTTTAATAGCTTCCAGCGAGACCTTCTTCATGTGATTTCTTTCCAGCAGAAGTAAAGACTGTCTTCCTGACTGCCTGGCGGTAAAAGTCTCAGCTGTGTGTTATGATTTAAAGTTAAACCCTAATTTAAGGTGTAGCTGTTGTAGAAAATCCAAGGCTCCAGGAAGAGAAAACAAATCTAACACAAAGGACAGACTCATTTGCTTCAGGAAGCATTTGCAGCATGAAAGCAGTACATCTTACTAAAGTGAAGGAGCAGGGAGGTGCATCTATCTATCCATCCCAAACAGTAGGAGCAGGATTTTGTTGAATCAATTAATGCTTCGTTCTTAACCACTTTCACTTTTCTATGTCCATTGTTAGGGTGCCTATTTCCATAATCTGCATACACACACACTGGCTAGCCATACTAGGTCCTCTAACTAGTCACCTCTGCCCGTAAAGTTTAGGTAACCATTCCATATTTCTGTGGCACACTTCACCTGGCTCTTGAAGAAATGTGGCTTAAATATCATCTGCCGAACGATGGCCCTGAGCTTCATATCTTGACTCACTGTCAATTAACAAAACTGTGTGATCCTGGGCAAGTGTTTTAATCTCCTGGTCCTCCATTTGGTAGTACACAGATAAAGGTTAACCTGTATAACTCAAAAGCGCTAGGCTTAATCAGAACTTGAATAGTGTTTGCAGAGGCGGTGAAAAGTTTTCAGGGCTTACTTATCCTAGCTGTAAATTACATGAAGGTGCTGCAGATTGTGACGCTTGTGGGTGTTTTTTGTTTGTTTGAGGGCATGTCCTTGTTCAGTGAGAAGTGAGCTGACTGTCCTGTAAACCCTGTGGAGGCCTCAGGCCACCTATCCTTTTGCAGATGTAGTCTTTTGGCTTGCCATTTGAAGAGATCACCCTCTGTTTAGCAACCCAACGTTTACTTAAAGCCAAGCACAAAAAAACATATACAATCCTTCAGTTCAAAGACAAGGTTTTGTTAACATCTGGTAATTGAAATTAAGATTTACACTGGTTGTTTTTCGTGCTCATATCATCAAAATACAAGTCGGCGGTGGAAGAGGGTGAACTGAGACCTCGCAATAATCAGAGGGGACGCCAACCTGCTTTTCCCAAGGGGCAAGAAAGCTTGGATGTGTCTCTCTTACAACTTTATGAAAAGCCATGCATTTACTTTGCATTTTTATTACTGTTCCCAGTGGCAAACGTATGCCTTTGTGTTTACTTGCGATGTTGCCCACAGTATGTTTTTTTTTTGTCACAAGACAGTATTTTCCTTCTCCAAAGGAGTCCGTGATGGGGGTTAACTGACAAAACTGTCCAGCGTTGGCCCATTCATTTCTTAACAATGTTGGAAATGTGTTTCGCTTTGCAATTTTATGATGTTACAGCAGGATCGACACATACAGCACCAAACAATTCTCTCTTTACAAAATATAAACCAAACGCCTTTTATGTACTCACTGAAAACTGCAGTTGTTGACTGTAACTAAGAAGGACCTTTAAAAATATTGTCACTTTGCGTATTTCTTTGTGTTTAGAAAAAAAGGATTTAGAAGAAGTAAAGCTAAAATACAATATAATTTAGCATTTCACTGCAGGGGTGTGAAATTTAATAAAATATCTACTTGTTAATGGGACATGTAGCTTGTTATACTTGTCCTGTAAAAAAAAATCTACTTGTCCCTTTGGTGCCATGTAGTTCGGCGAAACATTATGGCAGCAGTCTCTTTATGTAAGAACTCTGATAATAAACACTCTGAATATGCCAGGGCCACTACTATAATGGGAATTGAATACTTGAAATGTCAATCCCTACTTTAGCAATTTCCTTATTGTGCAACCTTGCTGCAGATCCACATGCTGGGGCTGGAGGAAGCAGTAAGCAATAGTTCCAGGGCTGGAATGCCTTTGAGTCTGCAAACCTACTAAATTGCGTGTTTTAAGGATTTTCACCAGCTCTTCTCTAATCTTTTCCTATAGTGAGAATGGTTGGAAATTTACTTCGGACAATGGCAGAAGTAAAAGTTCTTCCAGGGTTGGGGAAAAAAGTGGTTGGCGGGAAAGTGAACTTGTAAACGTGCAATAGATTTTCACATGAGCAAATCTACACATGCATGTTTGATTCTGCTAAAATACAGTTCACAAATATTTTCTAGAAGTACAAGTTCCTGGTCTACTTCTATAAGTTTTTGTGAATTCACGAAAGCCACTAATTCAAAAACTTACCATGGGTGCACTTTTGTGACTTTCTTTAAGAATTGGGTCCCTAATTAAGTCTCACATTAACAAAGACATTTTATTTTGATTACACTTCTATTTCTTTATCTGTCGGCTGGGTTTACCGTGAGTGATCTCATTCTGCTCTTCCACAAGGAGCATATTGGCACAGTCTGGTCACTGCCAGGAACTTCTGTGGCAAATAGTGGCGTAACGTAACTGGAAGGGGCCCCCCTGCCAAAGACATACAGGGCCCCCCTCCAGACTCACTCAGGGCAGGTGCTGTGCTGAATGGGCCCGCTGGAGGGAAGCTTCGGGGGCCTTCGTTATGCCACTAGTGGCCCTGTGTGCTTTTTGAGACCAAAACACTTTTTTTCTTTTTGCCAGTGTTTGTTACAATGGTGAGGGCCTGGCAGCTCCCACAACAATAAAGTGTTACAAAAGCCATGTCAAAACAAGACACGCATTGACAAAACCAAAAGACTCAAAAAATATTGGATCGGTTGGCTTTGCCAGTGCTTGTTTATTTTCATGCTTCCCACAATCTTGGCTACACTGATTTACATCAGGAATACTTTGTGGAAATACTATCATGCAAAAAACATATTTTACTGAATGACGCTTCAAACGAATAGGACCTAAAATTGCATAGTAGCAAATGTTTGTTTTTCCTACTTGCATTAATTTCTGAACATTTTATTTTGAAATCAAAGAATCATCACTCTTGCTTACAAACGTCTGCAAACATTTGCATCTAATCAGAGAGCATTCTGGGAGCATTATACTTAGCCTCATATTGTTAGACTTTTCAAACATGTGTGCACACTTTTGTTTTGTTTTACTGGAACCACTGTCATTAGTGCAGTGTGACATTAAAACGTTTATTTACAGTGCTCACCCTAATAATGAAGGCTTTTCATTAATGAACCATAAATACAAGTTTGACAGTATTAACATATGGACACACATACTACCTCAACTGTAGGCAGTTTCCTTTTCTGTACACTGGCAGCCAAAGTGTGCTGCAGGGGGTTGGGCCTACTTGTCCCAAGGACAAAATAAACATTAAAACTTGTTGTCCTTGACCCCAAACAATATGTCCCGGGCGATAGGCATTCCACATCCCTTTCACTGGATAATTATATTTGTTGGTTTATATAAACAGAGGGCCATTTTGCAGGGCTGTTAAAGCATACCATTATAAACATTTATTTGCAAAATGCTACATTTTTAATGCTTCCTACAGGATTGTCACATTACTCAGTGCATTGCCGGTGCTAATTCTTCCACTCCTGATTTTCTCTAGGACTTTTGTTCTGCATACTATTGCAAACCTATCTACAAAAGCAGACTGCTGTGTCCCTTCTGTTTTCTTTTTCCCTCCTCTCGTTCCTGGGACCGGTGAAGGGACAAATGCAGAGCACCTGTTTGTCTAGGAAGAAGGCACTGGCAAACAGCACCAGACCCACCTAGTAAGCCCCAGGTAAAGAAAGGAGCACAGTGCAAGACAAGGGAATAGCCAGAAAAGTAAAATATCTCCCACTTTGAACCAAAGCTCCTATGCCACCAAACAAGCAAAGACAGTCATTGCAACCCTCCCAAGAAGAGCTCGCTTGTCTCTTACATCCAAGCATCTAGCCATTCAACTTTTAGCAAGCTGCAGACAGAAGAGGCCTATCCCCGCTTTAGCTGCTAAAACGCAGGGTGCATAACGCCCCTGTCCAAACCTATCCTTTCATTTCCAAATTTATCCATCAAGCCCATCTAACCTTTCAAGAATCCACCCTTTCCCATGTCCATCCACCCACCCTTTCTCTCTTCCATCCATTCACCCTTTCACTCGTCCATACATTCTCCTTTTCACTCATATAGCCATCCACAATTTCACTCATCCATCCATCCACCTTTTTCACTCAGTCATCTGTCATCCCCCCCACATCTATCTAGCCACCCCTTCATCCATTCACCCACCTGTACATCCACACTTTCAGTCAGCTGTCAATCCCTTTTATTTAGCCATCTGCCCTTTCTCTCATCCATCCACCCTTTCACCCATCCATCCATTCACCCCTGCACTCATCCATCCACCCTTTCACTCATCTATCCAGCCAGCCTTTCACTCAGTCATCCTTACATCCATTTTACTCATTCATCCATGCATCAGTTCATCCATCCATTCACTTATCTACCCACCCTTTCACATTAATTATGAGCCTTTGACGAGCTGCAGATAGAAAAGGCCCATCAAGATCTCCACAGCCGCTGTAGACTGCTAAAGTAAGTGTTCACGATGCCCCTGGTGCAGGCACAACGAGATAGATGAGAGACCCAGTGAAAGGTCAGAAATGGGGTTGGGCTTGAGGCATACATGAAAACTGCATGGGGAAATAAGGAGCTTTAATGTAATCCCTGGATGAAATAAGATATGAGAGGCCAAGGGGAGCGGGTCAGGGCTGTCTGAGTGGTTGGGGGACAGGGGTGGTGGGGAAGCAGGTATCGGCATTGGGTGAGATATAAGGTGTACAGAGAAGGGAAAGTAGAAGGGCACGTGCGGCATGCGAAGGGGAAAACAAGGCGCTTTACTGTAGTCCCCAGAGATGAGGGTGAGGAGTGACCTTGGGGCCGTATGAGGCCCAAAGGTGGAGCAAAGAATAACAGGCAGGGATCCCAGGGTTCAAGTCAGAGCAGCGGCCAAGATGCATGTAGGAAAGTGCCCTTTTTGCATGGTCACCCCCACACATTTTACTCTAGGTGCTGTTATGTCTCTGAAAATGCATTGGACCCTGCTAACCAGGCCCCAGTGCCAGTGTTTCCTTCCTAAATTTGTATATATGAATTGGTATCCCCAATTGGCAAGGGCTTTAAACACCCCCCCACCCCCAAATAAGTCCCTAGTATATGGTTCCAGTGGAACCCAGGGTATGCGGGTTAAAGGGGTCACCAGGGCCTGAAGCACTTTTTGTGCCACTTGCAGATTGCAGGAGCAGTGTAAACTGTTCAAACTCGACTGTTCCCACACCATGTGTGACACAGTATATGTCAGTTACCCCATGGAAGGCCTCCAAAGCCCTGAAGGCAGGGTGCATTTTATTAAGCGTGTGGACATGTAAGTGGAAGCTTTTCCAATAAAGGCTATTTTAAGTGAAAGATGGCCCATAGGATAACATGGGCTGGCACTGTGCAAAACCGAGGTTGCCAGCTCCATTATGGTACTGCCGAAATGTGTCATGTTTGGTAACAAACAACGTGCCTTCTAACTCTTGACATGAATCATGTGTCGAGGGCGATGTGGCATGCAACCAGGTGGTGACCTTGGAGGTTGCCCACTTAGTTGCTCCAGTTTTCCTATGCCCTGGCTGCCAATTCACATCTGCTGGATTCTGACCCCCTGGTCAGACCTGTGAACACTCCAGGAGTCAGAAAAGAGGCCTGGACGGTAAACAGGCCTCACCTCTTTCCCAGGAAGGCTAGTGAAGTGGCACATCAAGGCGGTGAGCTTCAAAAGGCACACTGCCTCTGCTATACCAACAGGCTGTCCCCCAGTGGAGGATAAAGCCATCCCCTGCCCCCAGGCACATTTGCACCTGGGCAGGGGGGGAAATCAGTTCTTCAGGAATCACCATCCTGAAAAGTGGCAAAATAGAGGGTTCTAGGTAGAAAAGGTGCCACAACCCACTGGATGTGTTCACCTCAGGAGCAGATTAGCTGCTGGGGCTAGTAGCCCATTACCTACTTACACCCACACCCCCAAAAACCCTTACATCTAAGATTTAAAGCGCACCCCCAGCACCAGTCCCTCAGATCTGCTACAATTTGCGAAGAAAGGACAAAAGACCTGCATCAACAATAACAGAAACCTGCACAAACCAAAGGTGTGATAACTTGAACCGGTGCCTTTCTGGAGCTGCTCAACTACGACTACGTACCAAAGTTCGATTCCACAATCCCTCACCAGCAAGAGGGATCCCTTTGTGGGCCAAAGGTAAGACCAGACTTCCCTGGACTAGTGGCACTAGTCCCATGCACATCACAGGTAAAAAGCACCTATCAGAATCGAAGAGGTGCAGTCATTGAGCCCTCCAACGTATCGCCCAAAAGCAGGTGCTCCAGTGCATTGTCGGAAGAGTAGTCCAGCTCTCCACCAAGTTACAGCCGGCTACAGTTTTTCCCAGGGCCTCTGGAAGGGGAGATAGCTTCTCCCCCACCTTACCACTGCCAAGGCTTGTTGGTTGCTAGTTCAGACATTACCACCTTTTGTCACAGCTTACGCGTTGCTTGAGCCTGGAGTCTGCTGAACGAGTGACGAGGTTCTTGTTTTCGAACGTTCTGCCTTGGCCCAGGTAGGGGCGACTCTTTCTGGTAGCCACAGTGCTGCAGGCGATAGGAACGCCAAGGGCAGTCCGTGTCCTTCAAAAGGAGTGCCAGAGGGAAAAACCCCTAAAAAGGGGAAAAAACCTTAAAAAAGGAAATTCCTGGAACAAAAGCAAAAAATCAATACGTAGGATACAAGACCAAAAATGAACAGGAAAAAACACTGGAACGAAGTGTAACCAGTATCTGACACAAAGGAGAAGTAGCGAAGACACCATCCAAACAGAAGGTGTTGCAGCGCAAGGAGAACAAGAATCACAGCCCTTAAATACCCATAAAACAGCAAGCGACCAGCAGGAAGTGTAAGGACACCCCTTATGGATAGGGAAAGATACATAGAAAGTAATGGACAAGGGACCATAGTGAGTAGGGAACCAATGCATGCTGGGAAGAGAGGGGAATAATGGAAAAAGGAAAAAACATAAAGGGAAGAACAAACGAGGGCGACAGGAAAAAAGGAAAAAAATAGCAGGTGAGTGGGGGAGAGGTTATGTGTGTTTGCAGGCGCACTGCGCCCAAAAGAAACGAGGCCCCATGCCCAATTTGGGGCCTCGGATAGTGCAGAGGAGACTGAGGGCGTGTTGTGTCTGAGTGCCGCGCGCCGCGGCCAGAGCCGAATGTTCGGCTCGCGCCATGCGCCGCGGCACAACAGTAGGCTCCCCCCCCCCCCAAGAGCCCCAGGTTTGTGTGGAAATAAGCGGTAAAAGTGACGAAACAGAAGAGGGCCGTGAACAGAAGACGCATCTTCCCAAGATCTTTTGCTAAGAGGGTAACCCTTTTAATGAATCAGATACTGAAGATGGCGCAACACCTTTACTCGATGCTGCCACCCGAGGGCACACTGCAACACCTACATCCAACATCACCAGTGGCTCCATTGCTGATTTTTTGCATCTGCTTCCTTGCTTGTGCCTGAGATGCCCAAGCTAGGTGGAGTTGTTCTGCTTGATGAATCCTGATACAGGGGACCATACAAGCTTAACCCCCAGTTGCTCCCCTGAACTTGACCTGCAAGTGACTGAGTGTCACAAGTGCCATTTTTCAGCACCCGCCGCTCTTGCGTTCAGCACCAAGGACAGCTAGGACACCTCTGCAACCGGGCCCTGTGAGCCGGGTAGGATTGGTCTGACTGTTGCAGCTTGGTCCTGGGACCTGCATCACCTTAACTTCAAGTTGGTTCCTCTGAACCTCTAACTCCCTCCACAATTGGCCGAGTATCACTGGTGACATTTCCCCATTGCCCCAATGGTAAAAGTTTGACAGCTTGAACTGTATTGAATTATTTTTCACTTGAAACTCCATAACTCCGGTTATACGTATCTGATCTACTTTGTTTTGGTGTCTATTAATGCAAATCCACTTTATTTTTTTTAAATTGATGTCAGATTTCTTTCGAGTAGTGTCTGTTACTTATCGTCCATGTTGGTCCTCTGAAACGTTTAACATGTTCCTCTAGTAAAGCCTGGCTGTTCTTTACCACACAACCGGAGCTGAACCAAGGACTTATTGCTGTGAACCCAAGGGCCATCTTTGGGGTATTGTGAGTCTTACATAGTGAAGCCTAACCAGCATCACTGTATAATACTCCACTTTCCTACAAGGCAGATAAGCCAGCTTCGTACATGCCAGTGCTGTGGGTGTTCTGGAGCTGCAGAAGCTCGGTGTTCACCTTGTGCTCAAAGTAAATGAAAGGACCAGGGGAGGGTTTGAAAGCCACACAAGAGCCTAGAGGAGAAAGCAAAAAAGCCTCTTATCTGACAGTGCTGTGGGTGTTCTATATGGAGCTGCATCTTCAAGCTCCTCTCCATCATGTTAGTCTTCTGCTCCAGGGAAATAAAGTGCTGGTCCCAGCTTTCACATTGACCTTTTCACTGCCTATAAACTGCTCAGTGCAAAGCCCTGACCTGGAGCCACTAATAGGATGTAAAAGTGTACCAGTGGGTCCTGCTTAGCCCCCTTCATCCAAACCTCGTAATGACTGCAGTGATGGCCACCTGCCCAATCACAGGCCACTACACTTCAGCACGTGGGGTATGTATTTCCTTCATACTTATTGACTGCCTGTGACCAACTGGGTTGAACAGCTGTGTATCGGATTGCCATATTTCTTTGTCCACTTTTGTCTTTCAGACAAAATATACATTAACACTTCTTGCCCTTGTAAGAAATCTAGATGTCTCGGGTGTCTGGAGATACAGATTGCTCATCCCTGATGGACAGATCAATTTTTTCCACTCAAAACGTACACTTTTTTGTAAGCATAGATAGCTGTGGATTTTGAATGTGGGGTTGCCTGCCACCCTGGAAAATCTACCAAACCCAGACATTTCTGAAAACTGGACACTCCGGAGTGCCCAGGGTGGTTTAATCTGTGTGGGTCTCACAATGATTTCTTACCAAAAACTCTTGCAACCCTCGAACATTGGCTAAAACACATTTCTGTGAGGGAGAGTTCCAGATTCTGTGGTGATCCACAGTGTTCCTCCCACCCAACATTCCCATATGTCTCCCAATCAAGCTGGTACTCCCACTTGTATGGGTCTGCTCAGTACCCACAACATACAGCAGATCTAATTTTTCCACTTTCTTTGTTGGTAGCTGTGGATGCTGGGCCTGAGATTATCCACCACCCACCAACCTCCTCAGTCAGGACAAACACCCTATTGGCCCCTGGGGAGGCAAAAATACACTTTTGCCCCTTCTGGGTTGGGGTTATGGCCTGTAATCCGGTTCCACTATGCCCATCCTTTTGATTGTTATGGTACCAGTTTGAAATCCCTGTTGTCTAGTGTGCTTTCTACCACCGAGGGCAGCTAGAGGGCAAATGTCATCTTTGCTTCCTGTAAGGGAGTGAGGCAGAAAGACTGGTTTGCCCATTTTGGTACAGTGCTACGATGGGAAGCCTGCACACCCTTGTTTTTTCCAAGTGTAAAATCCCTAGTGTCTAGTAGGCTTCTGGGGCAAACCTCAATGGGTCTCCCAAATGAGCAAAAACTGTATTGCCCTCTTGAAAGTATTGAGGGGCATGGTCCTGGCTTATTTTTTAGTAAGAGCAATCCCTGGTGTCTGGTGGGCTTTGGGTTGGTAGCATGACCCTGTCCCTTAGTGAGCCACCCCCACCCTTTCTTTTGTTTAATGAATTTCCCTGGTGTCAAGTGGTATTTCTGCATCCGTCTTCTGTCCTCAGGGAGTAGGAGCAACCTCCCCAACTTGCCCCCATAAAAGTGTAAGAAGACTGCAGATTGAGAGTAAACACTCCCATTTGTCATTGTGGGGTGGGGCAGAAAGACTGAAATATTTTCAGAGCTGAGGGGAATCAGGTCCTTGCCCAAGGGGCTTCCTTAAAAAAAATAACGCATGGTGTCTAGTGGAAGCGCAAGGCAATCACATCCCACTGTGATTGACTGATGCTTTGTAGGGTAAGAGAAGTATCTGATGAGTTTCTCATCTTTCCAGAGATACCTCCCTTTTTGCATGGCTCCCAGCGAGCATGGAGAACGAGGCTGTTTTCAGCCCTCTCCTTGCTCGTAGGAAACATACCTGTTCCATGTGTGCTGGCCCTGCAGATGACAAACTGAATCATTTGCAGGACTGTTGCATCCTCCTGGGCCAGAGTGGAAGGAACTGCAGCTCTGACCCAGGTGGTGTGGCAGGGGGCACTGGAGCAGCACACACCAACTGCTGATTCAGTATCAGGAGCTTGCATGTGACTTTGTCGTCTATAGTGCCCTGCTGTGAGCGCTATGGATGTGGATGTCTTGTTCATAGCGTCCAAGCTGATAAGGTACTTCATAGCCATTTGGGTTGGTTTGGAAGTTAACACTCCTCATCTCGCACCTGTGATACATAAATGCATAGTATTGCCAAAATCACACTTCACTGCTAATACTCAAGAGTGGCTATATAAGAATTGATTGGCTTTTTTCCTATATTGAATCAATAGTGAGCATGCAATTTTTAAATGGCCTCTATCCTTTTTCTCATTTCATGGTGGGCTGTGCAAGCTTGTTAAGAAATAGTGGTGGCTATTTGCCAAGCTGCATTGTACCATCGAAGATTAAGTGCTATGATCTCCACCAAAAATTCAATGTGCTTAAAATAAGATGATGCAGTGAGAAGCAGTTAATGCACAGACAAGGATAATAACATTCTACAGGCAACAGCTATCAACAATCAACTCCAACCAGCTACTTGCTAGGCTTACAATGAAGCTGAAAAATATCTGTCCAGTCAACCTCAATTAATTAATTAAAGGTAATCAATTAAATATTGTTGGGTCAAGAAAGTCCTTTAGATGGTGACGGACGTGCACACTTGACCTGAGTGCCCAAGATGCAATTATACCTGGATCTCAGTATTGATTTTTGGTCATGGGTGAACACAGATCACGTCTCTCGTGAATTGGAGTCTTGCTAAATTGGGAGACTCTCCCAAAACAATACTCTCATAGTGATAAAAGGCTACTTCCCTTTCAACCTTTCCAATAGTTAAGTAGCACAAGTGTGGTGGTGGCAGCATAATGTGTTGTTTTTGCACCAAGGATCAATAGTGTGAAAAGGCCTTTTTACTTGTCTCTGGAGTACGACCTACCAGCCCACTCATGTAAAGTTCTGCTGCAGTGTGCTTAACTTTCTCTTGGCCTACATCATGCAGCAGTTTTTAAAGTGTGTGTGTTCACGTTGGCGTGCTGTGGTGTATCTGTGCTTCTGAATGCTACAATACATGGAGGCCTACGGTTCCATGTCAGAAGCTCAGAGCCTTGGGAAGGCATATGGAGGTGGAGGAGCCCTCTAAGACAGATTTATGGATTGCATATTCCTGAGAGCTGAGTGGGACATACACTTGAGTAAGGGAGAGCCAGGCTCCTTATAACATAGAGGGCCACTCTGCAGTGTCACCTCACTAGTTGGGCCAGCCACCTGTGTGCTGTCCAAATCAGCAATCCATATGCCAAAGAAGACCATGTGAAGTGTTGCTGCACCGATTGGGCCATCTGCACATTTGCTGCCCAAGTCAGCTACCCCAAATGGTAGAGGGAACTGCCATGAAGTCAAAGCATCAATGCACTGATCACGCTATTTGCCTATGTGCTACCCAGACTGAGGACCCTGTAGTCTACCAGGAATAACCGTGAAAAGCAAAAGCCATCGCCGAGGTGCATGGGTGCCGTAAGTGAGGGACCTAGCCATGGTGCAATGAGCGATTGAAGAGCTACAGATTCTATCTGTGTGTTGAGAGCACAAGCTGAGCATTAGAGATCAGGTAACTGCCCAAGTCCTGCCATTAGGATCACAGGAGCTTACTGCATCCCCGGAGTAGCGCTGTGGACGCCCATACACTGTGCCGGCAGCGACAAGACTACAGCCCTTTGCTGACACCCGTCTCCAGTCTACTGTGACACTGGGCTACTGAGCTCTCCCGGGGCCTTTTGTATTGCAACACCAGGGGGAGTAGGTAAAACTGATTTCTGGGCCGCAGGACCCTGGGGGACCTTGCTCTGACTAATAGGGCTACAGAGCTTGGGCACTTTGACTTCTAAAAAGCTGTTGTGGGACTTCTTCGACTTGTACTCGCTAGTGGGGGTTAAGTGTTGCATCACATAAATGGGGAATAATCACCACCAGTAGACAGGGAAGTGAGACGCAGCACATTGCCGGGACAGAGCTATAGTGTCATCCTTACAAAGACTGTGTATATTGCTTGTGTGTGCTGTATTTCACTTATGTTCATATATCAATACTACTTTTGTCATAAAAGTGAGTATCTGGTTGTACATTGATTTATTGGGGTGGCTGGATGTATTTTAAGCCTTGTACCTAAGTACACCTTGCAGCTACCTTCTCCAAGCCGAGAAAGGTAGAAAGTGCAAAGTCCTCTCAATTTGCAGTCAAAGAAAGAAAATGAATTAAACTATGTGACAATCTTACTGGGGTACAGGTGTGTGAAAGGAAGGGCTGTAGGATGTCATTTGTTTGTAACACAAAACAAAATGTAAATACTTTTGAATAAAGTGTACATATTCAGCAGGTAGGAAAGCAAAAATGAAGAAGGTTTTCTGTAATTCTGAAGTGTGATGGAAACAAAGATTCTACTTGGATCAAAGCAAATCAAGACACTTTACTTTGTGGTACACAAATAGAAAATATTCAGTAACAGACAATTTCCACACATTATCATTGTGTTTTATCAGTTAAACTGCATTCTGTGCAGATTTAATTACCATTTTAACGGCAAATGAGCCGTCTGTAACTGGAAGTGCGCTACCACACAATGCCTTAGTTACCTTATTTAATTGCCTGCCTCATGTCTAGTAAAGCTAGGTGGGTCTCAAAAGTTAGTGGTTTTAAAAATTGGGTCGTGGTTCTAAAAAGTTTGGGAATACTGGTGTAGAACAAAGATGGCACCACACAGCTGATGTCTTGACCCGGTGGTCCATGGTAGTCGTGATGCCACTGAGTAAACAAATATAGCCACCAAGCAGCCAACTTCTTGGCTGACTGGTTCGCAGTAGAGTTAAAGCTACAGGTGCATCAGTACAGCAGAGGAGCATGCGCAGTGCATTCCAACAGGAGGTAGTGTGGCAAGCTTACTGCTGTGAGCAATGGGTTCTGTGCAGCTTACAGGATGCTTGCACTCACAGTCTACACTGCCTCCATAAAGTCTGACATGGCCCCAGGGAACAGCCCATCTGATCCTCAAAGGGCCATTATTAGCCTGAATCAGTGCAGCAAGTAACAGCTTCATCTTGTCAGCTTTTCAGCTTCACCCACAAGGTAGCAGCAGGGGAGAATCTATGGTACAACACACTGGTGTTGTGAGGTGGACTCCTGATAAAGACCCTATTGCCAAATTGAAATGAGCCAGTCATTGGGAGGTAAGGTAAGGGCCATTGTCTGTCCATAATCTTTGTCACAGCTGTCTGATACTTGCCTCCAATACATCTGCATGTTAAGTCATAACTATGTCATATGAATGAATAAGGACCCTGCTGTGTTCTCACATTTCAGGAATAAATTGTTTTATTTGGGTCCATCATATGAAGGATTGCAAAAACTGCATATGTTTGGAGTGATCTATTTAATTATGTGTTGAAACCTAGTGTACCATAAGACTATTTTTGGTTGTTTTTTGTCTTCCTCTCAAACGTTTTGTAGCATTATCTCCCTGTTAGACTTTTCATCCTTGGCGTGGTCTCCCTTAACTTTTTGCCTCTGTTCCCCAGGTTATTGATGTGTGCTGGACTCCGATTTTGCTGTTTTTATTACTCTGGGCACTTTACCACTGCTAACCAGTGCTAAAGTGCAAGTGCTCCTGTTTAAAATGTGTATGTAATTGGTTCCCCATGATTGGCATATTTGTTTTACTGTTAAGTCCCTAGTAAAGTGCACTAGAGGTGCCCAGGGCCTGTAAATCAAATGTTACTAGTGGGCCTGCAGCACTGGTTGTGCCACCCACACAAGTAACCCTGTAATCATGTCTCAGACCTGCCACTGCAGTGTCTGTGTGTGTAAATGTGCACTGTAAATTCGACTTGGCAGGTGTAACCACTTGCCAGGCCTAAACCTTCCCTTTTCTTACATGTAAGGCACCCCTAAGGTAGGCCCTAGGTAGCCCCAAGGGCAGGTGCAGTGTATGGTTAAGGGAGGACATATATATAGTAATGTGTTTTATATGTTGTGACAGTGAAATATTGCTAAATTCGTTTTTCACTGTTGCAAGGCTTGTCCCTCTCATAGGTTAACATGGGGGCTACTTTTAAATCTGATTAAAGTGTAGATTCCCTATGGGAGCGGATGGACATGTGGAGTTTGGGGTCTCTGAGCTCACAATTTAAAAATACATATTTTAGTAAAGTTGATTTTAAGATTGTGCGTTTGAAAATGCCACTTTTAGAAAGTGAACATTTTCTTGCTTATACCATCTCTGTGACTCTGCCTGTTTGTGGATTCCCTGTCTGGGTCAGTTTGACAGTTGGGCTGGTTGCACCCCACACTAGACAGTGACACAAAAGGAGCTGGGGTGTAGTCTGCATTTCCTGATGAGCCATCTGTGCTAGGAGGGAGGGGAGGAGTGGTCACTTACACCTGAAAGGGCTGTGCCTGTCCTCACACAATGCAGTCTCCGACCCCCTGGTGAGTGTCTGGGGCCTGGCCTGGGCAAGGCAGGATTTCACATTCAAAAGAGACTTTACTTTGAAGTAGGCCTACTTCAAAAGAGAAATTAGGTATAAGAAGGGCACCCAAAACCACAGACTTTAGAAACACTTCTGGAACCAAGAGGAACCTCTGCCTGGAGAAGAGCTGAATAGCTGAGGAAGAAGTGCTGCCCTGCCTGTGACTGTGCTTTGTGGAGCTTTCCTGCAGTGCTTTTTCTGCCAGAGTAAGAGGGCAAAGACTGGACTTTGTGTGCCTTCCATCTTGTGAAGAAATCTGGAAGGGCTTGATTTAGAGCTTGCCTCCTGTTATTTGAAGTCTCAGGGACAGCAAAGACTTCTCTCTGCCAGCACCTGGAGTCTCTGGAGAGACTCCTGCTCTGACAAGTGGTGCCCTATCCACTCCCTGGGCCCTTGAAAGGAAGGCTGGTGGAAATCCAAGGAAATCGACTTTGGACAACTTTGGACTGACGCCGCTGCTGAATCCGGTGACACCGCCTGCACCCGACGGCGTGACCTTCGCTGGAACGTGACGCTCTTCGCAGGCCCGACACCGCTGCAGCCTCGCTGAAGTCCGCGACTCCGTGGAAGTTGCCGCACCACGTCGTGATCAACACCGCTCGTAGTGCTCGGATTCAATGTTTCGCACAGACGCCGCGATCCCCGACTTCGCACATTGGCTTGTTTTCACTCTTCACCAAAGGTACTGTACTTGGGGGTCTACGTGACTCCGTGTCTGGCGCTGCTGGTGTCGGCTTGTTGGGAACCACTCCGTCACGATGCCGTGTTAACACCTCATTGAAGCATTTTTGTTTCTAAGCGCTATTTTTGAGTTTAATCTTTAAAAATTCATAACTTGACTTGTGTATGTCGGATTTTTGTCGTTCTGGTCTTGTTTCGTTTAGATAAATACTTCCTATTTTCCTAAACTGGTGTTGTGTCATTTTGTAGTGTTTTCATTAAGTTACTGTGGCCCTCATTCTGACCCTGGCGGTTCCCTACCGCCAGGGCCAACGGGGGCGGGAGCACCGCCGACAGGCCGGCGGTGCTCCCTTGGTCATTCTGACCGCGGCGCTTTGGCCGCGGTCAGAACGGGAAAACCGGCGGTCTCCCGCCGGTTTTCCACTGACCCTTAGAATCCTCCCGCCATCCTGTTCATGGCGGGAAAGCCGCCATGAACAGGATGGCGGTAGGGGGGGTCGCGGGGCCCCTGGGGGCCCCTGCCGTGCCCATGCCCATGGCATGGGCACGGCAGGGGCCCCCTAACAGGGCCCAACTAGGCTTTTCAGTGTCTGCGATGCAGACACTGAAAAGCGCGACGGGTGCTGCTGCACCCGTCGCACGCCTTCCACTCCGCCGGCTCGATTCCGAGCCGGCTTCCTTGTGGAAGGCACTTTCCCGCTGGGCTGGCGGGCGATCTGAATCAGATCGCCCGCCGGCCCAGCGGGAAAGTCAGAATACCCCTCGCGGTCAATTGACCGCGGGGCGGTATTCAGGCGGATTCCGACGGGCGGGCGGCAACCGCCGCCCGCCTAGGTCGGAATGACCACCTGTGTGTGTTGGTACAAATACTTTGCACCTAGCATTCTGAAGTTAAGCCTACTGCTCTGCCAAGCTATCAAGGGGGTAAGCAGGGGTTAGCTGAGGGTGATTCTCTTTTACCCTGACTAGAGTGAGGGTCCTTGCTTGAACAGGGGGTAACCTGACTGTCAACCAAAGACCCAATTTCTAACACTCCCCATAATTGAAGTCCCCTTTACCCTTTGCTTGGGGTGTCTCTTTCTATACTTCTTCTTGTAATGCCTTAAATAATGTTGTAATGGCCCTGCTAAATCACCGTAAGATCCAGCTGAACTGTCCCACAGCCATCTGAAAAGAAGTTCTAGCATTATCAAGCATTATGACATCCATATCTCATAGAAACCTGTTTTCCAGCTAGTCATGTCCATATCATTTTTCTCATGTTTGAAATGTATGTGGTAGTAACCCAGAGGTGACTTTGTTGCAAGTGGCATCAGTATTTTGCACAACAAGTTGTTTGGTCCTGTAGTAGTATCCCTGATTTGTCCGAACAAGGTAGTGAGTTGTGCAATCTGCAGTTGGAGAACAGTCTGATTTGGAGATCATCAACTAATCCTGAATCTAAGAAGAGATTTTTGCACTCATCACATAGGCAACCTACCATGAAATTGAGTTGTACAACCAGGTAAAACTTTTTCTCATCTGGGACTTTCAGTCCACACTCTTTGTGTGTCAGTTTCAGAGAGTCTGTGGAAAACCTAAAATGCTTTTCATCCCATGTAAGTTTGTTTATCATGCTCTACAATTCTTTAAAAATTATATCTGATTCTGAAACATGCTGAACTGAAACAAATACAGCAACAAGGCAGCAGCATTCCCAGGACAGTAAACATCATTGGACGCCCATTACAAAACTCAACATTTAAAACCCTTTTATTAGCCGACCTAACTGTGTTAGAGTTCTGCCACCATTTTTTTTGTGTTCTGTTTAAATACTTTTGTTCCTGACTAATTTGTCAACCCAGGCATCTTTATTGTACCAAGTAAATATTTGGTACCATAGTGAATAATACTGATTTTTCAGTGTTAATCTTTAGTCCAAACTGTTGCCCAAACCTCCCTAATCTTAACAGTAGATTATTTACCACCACTTTTGGGTCCCACATGTACTGTAACATGTTTTTTTGTATGAAGTGAAATGTTATGCTCTGTGCTCCCTATCACTATCAATAAATATACAGAACAGTGATGGATTGAACACTTGAATTAATTTCAGCTACTGATAATCACTTGAGGCAGCATCCCAAATTAATTGTTGTAGTGCACACCATACCACATTAGTTTGGACTGAGCTATATGCAAATCAGTCTTGACTGTGCTCCATTAGGAATAGTCCAGTCAAAACTGCCAAGCCAGCTCCTTTCTGAACTGGAAAACAAGCAATCCAGGACAAGTTTCACCCTTATCATGGGATCATCAGCCATATACAGCTTGGTTCCAGTGACACATTGTGCACGGGACCTACGTCTGTTTTTGTTACTCTGTCGGGCCACAAAAAAATCAGAAAAGTATTACCAGACCTGCTTGTCTAATAACTTCATTAATATACTCAACCAAACTAATGTGCTTGACCCATAAATTTGTCTCAAATTGTGTAATCCTAAGAAAATGTTTTTTTCATGAGTTGCCTTTTTCTTCATTATCAGGTACAAGAGCACCTTCAAATATGTGATTTCAGCATTTCAGTTGTACAAAAAAACTCTTTAGTTTGATTTCATAGAATAAACATTTTCTCTGTGTATAATAAAAATCTAGCCCACAAATAGGGTACACTTGACCCCTGACTTGCCCCTTAGGTCACTAATGTAATTGTCATCAAGGCAGGGGCAGGAATGTTCCTCAATTCATAGTTAAACTCTCACTTTTAATACATATATTACTAAAGCATGATATGATGGTGCACTGACACTTACAGATCTTTTCCATTGAAATGGTCACTAGCTTTCTCCCTACATGCAGTTTTACTGATAAACCTACATAGCGTATGAACTATGATGTGTGGATATAGGGTTTCAGCAGATATTTATCATTTGCCAATATCCAAGTACAGTATTCTGATTCCCTTTGATCCTGTTACAATCTTCGTTCCATATCAATTCAGATTTGCAAAAAATGCTTGCCTAACTACTGAAATGTATTTTGAAATATTGTACAGTTCATTTACAAGCTATTTAAATGTTGTGTGGCCAGGACGATTGTCAGACCATTCATGTTACAAAATCCTCTAACTCTGCATTCAGAAAAGTAAGAGTAAACACCAATCTCTTGGACACAAATAAGCAGCATTTTGTAAGAAGACTTTAGCTGACATACAAACTCTGTCTTTACATGCCCAGCAAATGTGACAAGATAAAAACATGATTGGAAGGCATATTTGTTGCTGAATGAACAGAACACCTGGTCATTACCAGCTGGAGCTCACTTTGTCAGACCGGCCAGTAGGCCCTAAAAGTAGCTGACAAAATCTGACTCGTCATAGTGAGTGGATGAGTAGATTACTCGAGGCCTGATTGAAATGGCCAATTCCCTTGGTTTCAGAATATTTTTTATGCAATTTTCAAGAAAGGTATGTGGAATCCTGTGCAGCACCTTCCAAAAGACCTATTATCCTCAAATTATTGAGTCTTAATTGTCCCTCTGTGTCTTCTAGTCTTATTCCTTTCTAGTCTTCTGGTGGCGAATTGCAGAGTTTTAATCTCTTTCTGCAGCATGGCCTCTTAACTACTGTTACGGTTCTTGCTACCTTTCTCAGATCCTTACAGACTAAATTGAGGTATAGTGCCAGTACCTCATTTCTGTGTTCCAACGATGCTCCATAGTTGCTTATTGTTCTCTGGAAATCATCTGTAGACTGCATCTGTGCCCCTGTGTCACTCACTGGTGCGGGCAAATTTAACTTGGATCAGGGTGGGCGGGGTAGTCAGGGTGGTCCTTTGAGTGTTGGTAGAGAAGGGCAGAAGGGCTGCAAGGATGGAAGAGCCTAGTTGGAGGTCAAAGTTTTCATAGGTGCTGGTGATCTGGTTGCTGAAAAACAGAGAGTGCAGAGGTCCTGAGAGGGGTTATGCTGGTGGAGCTTGCTGTTGGAGAGATAAAGCCTTTTTAACTATGACAAATATTTTCTTTCCACTGGTGGTGATGCTTTTAATGCGGCCGGTAAGCATGCAGCACTTGATGGCTCTATTATGCTGATGGTAACCTCTGAGGGTATATTTGTGGGTGCTCTTGCCAGTGTCCCTATGATTCTGTCTCTATCTGCGTTCAAGTTGCTTGCAGTGGCGTTTGGTGATTCTGAGCTCCTCTGAGTGCCAGCTTGCTTGTGATCTGGTTCTCGTGACTTTTAGAGGAGCCAGAGTATATGTTCAGGCTGTGATCCAGATGTTGAAGTTGTAAATTGACTTGGCAAGGTTGTTGTTGTGGTTGTGTTGAGGCCAGTTGTGTAGGAGTTTGGAAGACCAGGATTATTTTTGAGATCGTGTTCCAGGACCGTCGTGAAGATGTTATGTTATGTTAAAAAGATTCCTAAAGGGCATGGCAGCCCCCAGAAGGGGGCTTCCCGGTGCAAGTCACCATTAGGATGATAGCAGCGGAGGAAGGTAGGCTAGGCTGACAAGGAGAACCACCAGGTCTTTAGTTGCATCTGAAGACTCAAGTGGTGTGTGTCTTTCTTATCGAGGACGGCAAAGAGTTCCATAAGATTGGGGCCACGACACAAAAAGAACGTCCACACTTTCTAGCCCTTCTTGGCAAGGTATGAAAGGACATATTCAGGTCTTCTGAGTGTACGGCTCTCATAGGGGAATAACATTGCATCAGAGCAGCAAGACATGGCATTCCTTGTTTTGTAGAAGATCTTATGGGAGATGCATAGCATATTAAACTCTGTGGGCTTCTCAACAGGAATCCAGTGGAGCTTGATTAGGAGCTGAGAGGCTGAGCAGAATTTTGAGGGGGAGAAATTAAGCGTCGCTGCAGCATTTTGAACAAGCTGTAATCGGTTCAAGACTGATCTTTTGGCGCCCAGGTAGAGACTGTTGCAGTAATCAAGGCGAGAAATTACAAGGGATTGAACAGTCAGTTGTCAAACTTGTAGACTAAAGAATCCCATAATGGATTTATGGCTTCATAGGATGCCAAAGCAGTGGCCTGCTAAGAACTTTGACCTGGGTTTCAAAGGATAGTGAGTCACTTATCCAGAAAACAAGGTTTTTAACCACTGACTTGAGTTTGGGAGGAGGTCCTAGCACTTCTGGCCACTAGTGGTCTCCCCATAAGTGGGAGTATCTGCTCAATAGAAGGATCTCAGTCTTGCTGGCATTGAGCTGTAAGCAATTTCAATTTTCATGCATCCAGTTTGCTACTGCTGTTGGACAGTTTTTAAGTTTTTCACTGTCACTGGCCAACTCTTCGCCCCAGGCACCTCAGCCCCTGCCCCCCCTGCTGCCCTCAGTGAGGAGGCCATTGACCTCCTCAGGTCCCTCACTGTTGGGCAGTCTACCATTTTGAATGCCATCCAAGGTGTAGAGAGGCAGTTGCAACAAACCAATGCATTCCTGGAGGGCATTCATACTGGTCAGGCAGCCCTTCAGCGAGCTTTTCAGTCTCTGGCCTCAGCACTGATGGCAGCCATTGTCCCTGTCTCTGGCCTCCCCCTCCAACTTCCTCCACCCAGACCCACACCCCTGTACCTCAGCCTATCCCAAGCACACCATCAGACCAGCATGCACACACCTCAACACACAAAGGAAGCTCAGGAAAACATAAGCACCACACATCCCACAGGCACTCACGCAAGCATCAGACACATGCAGACATACCAACATCCACTGCCTCCACTGTGTCCCCCTCCTCCTCGTCTCCCTCATCCCTCCCTGTCTCGTCTCCACTCACACCTGCATGCACTACATCTTCAGCCACTACGTCCATCACCAGCACACCCACCACCACACCCCGCTCACGTGCAGTCACCACCCCCACTCACATTCACATATCCCCTGTGTCCTCTCCCAGTGTGTCTGTGAGGCCACCTCCCAAGGTACACAAACGCAGCCACACACCCACCCAACAGCCATCCACCTCACGACAGCCTCCAGCCCATGCACCTTCACCCAAAGTCAGCAAACGTACATCGCCTACGACCACTACCTCTTCCTCCACTCCCATACCCCCTCCGTCTACCCATCCCAGTGTTCCTAAGAAACTTTTCCTGTCCAACCTTGACTTCTTTCCCTCACCTCCCCCACCCCGTTAGTCTCCTAGGGCCCGACTCTCCAGGTCCCAACCTAGCACCTCAGCCACAACATCGGCAGGACCAGTGGTGCCAGTAGTCACCGGATTATGGAGTGCAGCAGGGCAGGCAGTGTTGCAAGGAGCCACAGCACGGACAGTACCCCACCTGTCAAGCATCAAAAGTTGGCCAGTGCCTGGCGGGAGAGGGGGAAGACACCAGCCACCAAAGCTGTTCCCAGGGGTACAGTTGGGATTGTGGAGTCAGCTGCGACACCTTCCAAGGTATGGAAGGGGCACAAGAAAACCGGCAAGTCTGGGAAGATCAGCACGGCGGAGAAGACCGCCATCAGCCCCGCTGCCCAGGAGGGGACCGCCAGCAGCCACACTGCCCCAGACAGGACCGCCAGCAGCAGCCCCATTGCCCAGGAGGCGACCGCCAGCAGCCTCACTGCCCCAGACAGGACCGCCAGCAGCAGCCCCATTGCCCAGGAGGTGACCGCCAGCAGCCCCACTGCCACAGACAGGACCGCCAGCAGCAGCCCCGTTGCCCGGGAGGTGACCGCCAGCAGCCCCACAACACAGACAGGACCGCCAGCAGCTGAACCGCTGTCAAGGACACCGCCGCCACAAGCACCGCTGCCAAGGACATCGCCGCCACAAGCACCACTGCCAAGGACACGGCCGCCATAAGCACCGAAGCCAAAGACACCACCGCCACAAGCCCCGCTGCCAAGGACACCGCCACCACAAGCACCGCTGCCAAAGACACCGCCGCCACAAGCACCGCTGCCAAAGACACCGCCGCCACAAGCACCGCTGCCAAGGAAACCGCCTCCACAGGCACCACTGCCAAGGACACCGCCGCCACAAGCCCCGCTTCTAAGGACACCGACGCCACAAGCACTGCTGCCAAAGACACCGCTGCCACAAGCCCCGCTGCCAAGGACACCGCCACCACAAGCACCGCAGGCCCATGAGCACCTAAAGCTCTGACGCTACTGAGGCCGCCACAAGCAGGATGAAGCACTCTGGGCACAAAGCCCCCTCCAGAACCAGTGGAGATTGACATTCACTACCTCAGTCCTTGGCAGGATGAAGCACTCTGGGCACAAAGCCCCCTCCAGAACCAGTGGAGATTGACATCCACTACCTCAGTCCTTGGCAGGATGAAGACCTCTGGGCACAAAGCCCCCTCCAGAACCAGTGGAGATTGACATCCACTACCTCAGTCCTTGGCAGGATGAAGCACTCTGGGCACAAAGCCCCTTCCAGAAGCAGTGGAGACTGTTATCCACTACCTCTGTCCTTGGCAGGATGAAGCACTCTGGGCACAAAGCCCCCTCCAGAACCAGTGGAGATTGACATCCACTACCTCAGTCCTTGGCAGCATGAAGCACTCTGGGCACAAGGCCCCCTCCAGAACCAGTGGGGATTGAGAGACTATAGCTTTGCACTCCCCAGGATATAGCAGTGGGCAACCCACCGACTGGAGAGACTTGAGAAACTGTGGCTTTGCACTCCCCAGGATATGGCAGTGGGCAGACCACCCACTGGAGAGACTTGGGAGATTGTGGCTTTGCACTCCCCAGGATATAGCAGTGGGCAACCCACCCACTGGAGAGACTTGAGAGACTGTGGTTTTGCACTCCCCAGGAAATGGCAGTGGGCAAACCACCCACTGGAGAGACTTGAGAGAGTGTGGCTTTGCACTCCCCAGGATATAGCAGTGGGCAGCCCACCCACTGGAGAGACTTGAGAGACTGTGGCTTTGCACTCCCCAGGATATGGCAGTGGGCAAACCACCCACTGTAGAGACTTGAGAGACTGTGGCTTTGCACTCCCCAGGATATAGCAGTGGGCAACCCACTGACTGGAGAGACTTGAGAGACTGTGGCTTTGCACTCCCCAGGATATGGCAGTGGGCAGACCACCCACTGGAGAGACTTGAGAGACTGTGGCTTTGCACTCCCCAGGATATGGCAGTGGGCAACCCACCCACTGGAGAGACTTGAGAGACTGTGGTTTTGCACTCCCCAGGATATGGCAGTGGGCAAACCACCCACTGGAGAGACTTGAGAGAGTGTGGCTTTGCACTCCCCAGGATATAGCAGTGGGCAGCCCACCCACTGGAGAGACTTGAGAGACTGTGGCTTTGCACTCCCCAGGATATGGCAGGGGGCAAACCACCCACTGTAGAGACTTGAGAGACTGTGGCTTTGCACTCCCCAGGATATGGCAGTGGGCAAACCACCCACTGTAGAGACTTGTGAGACTGTGGCTTTGCACTCCCCAGGATTGAACAGTGGGCATGGAGCCCCCTCGTGGATTTGGCGTTGTACACTCAACGGCTGAGGTGCCCACCCTTTCACTTCCCCGTGAGGTGCCTGTTTTATTTCTATCTGATGCCCCTGCATTGTTCTCTCCGTCTTGTTCGGGTATCTTGTGTGGGCCTCGCCCATGCCTTTTGAGCCCAGTGATCCACGGACTATGATAGTGGAATACCTTGGACTTGTATTCTTGGTGTATATATTTGTTTATAGTGTGAAATAATATATGTATATATTTTTGATTACTGTCTTTGTATATATTACAATCATTCGACTCATTTCCTTTTGTCCTTGCATTCTTCCAGGGGGGATAGGGGGTGTAATTGTGATGTATCATGATGTATTAGCGTGTGTGTTGTAGTGGGTGAGGGTGGGGGTGTTGCATGTGTGTGTCACTGTTTTTTCCCTCCCCTCTCCCGTGTCGTAGGTGCAGTACTCACCGTGGTCTTCGCCGCCGGTATTCGTGCTCCTGGTAGAGGAGCAGGAAGATTAAGGCTGGAAAAATCTGGAGCTCTGGTTCCATGGCGTCCTGGTTCCTCGTGGGGTGTGTAGAGGTGAGCGATTTCCCTTTGAAGTCCGGTTTCCGCCGTGTTTTTGTTCGCGGTGAATCCGCCCCGGAAAAGGTGGCGGATTGGTGGGTTGTAATTCTGTGGGCGGTACATTGTCCTCCGCCTGTCTGTTGGAGGTGACCGCCGCTGTGTTTGTTTGTTCCGCCGTGGCGGTCGGAGTGTTAAAGTGGCTGTCTATGTTGGCGGTTTCCGCCACAGTCGTAATTCCATTTTTTTTACCGCCGGCCTGTTGGCGGTCTTACCGCCGCTTTAACACCGACCACCAGGGTTGTAATGACCACCTAAATATTAGATTACTCACAGAATGGATTTCAGCCAGCACACAGCACAGAAACTGCTCGTCTGACAGTAACAGATCCCTTGTTCAGCCTAAGGACATGAGCAATTCCCAGCCACTGATCCTTCTTGCCCTAAGTGCTGCCTTTGACACCATCTCCTGCACAGTCCTGTTACATCACATTAGTTTTTTTAATATCCATGTCAGGCCTATGGCTGATGTAGTAAAATCCTTTGAAAGTTCACTGTTGTCCTATGCTGATGATATCACGTTAATCATTTCCTTATCCTCAGAGTTGGCCAGTGACAGTGAAAAACTTAAAAACTGTCCAACAGCAGTAGCAAACTGGATGCATGAAAATTGAAATTGGTGCCACCCTCCTGGGTGAGCGGGCACGGGGCAAAGGCTGAGGGGCTACTGGGAGGGCGGTGCTGGAGTGGGGGGTGGCAGCTGTACCTGTAGATGTGGGGGGCACAGATGGGTCCGCCATCGCAAGGGAGCTCCCATCAGGACGAGTCCGAATCGCTGGTGTCAGCTCTTGTCCCCGCCGTGGAGATCCCCTCGCCCTCCGTCCCACTGGTGAATTCGGAGTCCGTAATCTCGCCCTCCAGGGCCATGTGGGATGCAGCTCCCTCCTGCTCCGTTGCCACTGCTCCTCCGCCTGATGATGCTTATGCACACAAGTACAGGGAGACCACAAAAAGGGGGGGACAGTAGAAAGACTTGTTGAGTGCATGCAATACTGCTACCGTTGGGGGACACGACAGAGACAGAAGCCCCCTGCACTACGCCGCGCACTTGGGGTCCACTGGGACATGGCTTACAAGGCTATGGCCGATTTCTGCACACATGGATGTCACAGGAGCCTGACTAGGTGTAGTAGGCACTGTACCCAGGTGGGTTGGGGTGCCACAGGGTCTTCCTGAAAAAGGGGACTTAACTAGCAAACTCGCCCTGGCCTAGGGGAACCCACAGCCCACCTCCCCACCCAGACACCTACAATGCGCGCTGAATCAGCTGAATGAGAGTGTACTCACCCCCTTGTTGCTGCTGTGATGCCCTCAAGCGCCCATCTAACTCCGGGTAAGCCACTGCCAGGATCCTGAACATCAGGGGGGTCATGGTGCGACAGGCACCCCTCCCACGTTGGGAGGCCATCCCCAGCTGGGCCTCCGCCGTTTTCTTGCTCCAGCGGCCCTTTGCTGACACCCGTCTCCAGTCTACTGTGACACTGGGCTACTGAGCTCTCCCGGGGCCTTTTGTATTGCAACACCAGGGGGAGTAGGTAAAACTGATTTCTGGGCCGCAGGACCCTGGGGGACCTTGCTCTGACTAATAGGGCTACAGAGCTTGGGCACTTTGACTTCTAAAAAGCTGTTGTGGGACTTCTTCGACTTGTACTCGCTAGTGGGGGTTAAGTGTTGCATCACATAAATGGGGAATAATCACCACCAGTAGACAGGGAAGTGAGACGCAGCACATTGCCGGGACAGAGCTATAGTATCATCCTTACAAAGACTGTGTATATTGCTTGTGTGTGCTGTATTTCACTTGTGTTCATATATCAATACTACTTTTGTCATAAAAGTGAGTATCTGGTTGTACATTGATTTATTGGGGTGGGTGGATGTATTTTAAGCCTTGTACCTAAGTACACCTTGCAGCTACCTTCTCCAAGCCGAGAAAGGTAGAAAGTGCAAAGTCCTCTCAATTTGCAGTCAAAGAAAGAAAATGAATTAAACTATGTGACAATCTTACTGGGGTACAGGTGTGTGAAAGGAAGGGCTGTAGGATGTCATTTGTTTGTAACACAAAACAAAATGTAAATACTTTTGAATAAAGTGTACATATTCAGCAGGTAGGAAAGCAAAAATGAAGAAGGTTTTCTGTAATTCTGAAGTGTGATGGAAACAAAGATTCTACTTGGATCAAAGCAAATCAAGACACTTTACTTTGTGGTACACAAATAGAAAATATTCAGTAACAGACAATTTCCACACATTATCATTGTGTTTTATCAGTTAAACTGCATTCTGTGCAGATTTAATTACCATTTTAACGGCAAATGAGCCGTCTGTAACTGGAAGTGCGCTACCACACAATGCCTTAGTTACCTTATTTAATTGCCTGCCTCATGTCTAGTAAAGCTAGGTGGGTCTCAAAAGTTAGTGGTTTTAAAAATTGGGTCGTGGTTCTAAAAGGTTTGGGAATACTGGTGTAGAACAAAGATGGCACCACACAGCTGATGTCTTGACCCGGTGGTCCATGGTAGTCGTGATGCCACTGAGTAAACAAATATAGCCACCAAGCAGCCAACTTCTTGGCTGACTGGTTCGCAGTAGAGTTAAAGCTACAGGTGCATCAGTACAGCAGAGGAGCATGCGCAGTGCATTCCAACAGGAGGTAGTGTGGCAAGCTTACTGCTGTGAGCAATGGGTTCTGTGCAGCTTACAGGATGCTTGCACTCACAGTCTACACTGCCTCCATAAAGTCTGACATGGCCCCAGGGAACAGCCCATCTGATCCTCAAAGGGCCATTATTAGCCTGAATCAGTGCAGCAAGTAACAGCTTCATCTTGTCAGCTTTTCAGCTTCACCCACAAGGTAGCAGCAGGGGAGAATCTATGGTACAACACACTGGTGTTGTGAGGTGGACTCCTGATAAAGACCCTATTGCCAAATTGAAATGAGCCAGTCATTGGGAGGTAAGGTAAGGGCCATTGTCTGTCCATAATCTTTGTCACAGCTGTCTGATACTTGCCTCCAATACATCTGCATGTTAAGTCATAACTATGTCATATGAATGAATAAGGACCCTGCTGTGTTCTCACATTTCAGGAATAAATTGTTTTATTTGGGTCCATCATATGAAGGATTGCAAAAACTGCATATGTTTGGAGTGATCTATTTAATTATGTGTTGAAACCTAGTGTACCATAAGACTATTTTTGGTTGTTTTTTGTCTTCCTCTCAAACGTTTTGTAGCATTATCTCCCTGTTAGACTTTTCATCCTTGGCGTGGTCTCCCTTAACTTTTTGCCTCTGTTCCCCAGGTTATTGATGTGTGCTGGACTCTGATTTTGCTGTTTTTATTACTCTGGGCACTTTACCACTGCTAACCAGTGCTAAAGTGCAAGTGCTCCTGTTTAAAATGTGTATGTAATTGGTTCTCCATGATTGGCATATTTGTTTTACTGTTAAGTCCCTAGTAAAGTGCACTAGAGGTGCCCAGGGCCTGTAAATCAAATGTTACTAGTGGGCCTGCAGCACTGGTTGTGCCACCCACACAAGTAACCCTGTAATCATGTCTCAGACCTGCCACTGCAGTGTCTGTGTGTGTAAATGTGCACTGTAAATTCGACTTGGCAGGTGTAACCACTTGCCAGGCCTAAACCTTCCCTTTTCTTACATGTAAGGCACCCCTAAGGTAGGCCCTAGGTAGCCCCAAGGGCAGGGTGCAGTGTATGGTTAAGGGAGGACATATATATAGTAATGTGTTTTATATGTTGTGACAGTGAAATATTGCTAAATTCGTTTTTCACTGTTGCAAGGCTTGTCCCTCTCATAGGTTAACATGGGGGCTACTTTTAAATCTGATTAAAGTGTAGATTCCCTATGGGAGCGGATGGACATGTGGAGTTTGGGGTCTCTGAGCTCACAATTTAAAAATACATCTTTTAGTAAAGTTGATTTTAAGATTGTGCGTTTGAAAATGCCACTTTTAGAAAGTGAACATTTTCTTGCTTATACCATCTCTGTGACTCTGCCTGTTTGTGGATTCCCTGTCTGGGTCAGTTTGACAGTTGGGCTGGTTGCACCCCACACTAGACAGTGACACAAAAGGAGCTGGGGTGTAGTCTGCATTTCCTGATGAGCCATCTGTGCTAGGAGGGAGGGGAGGAGTGGTCACTTACACCTGAAAGGGCTGTGCCTGTCCTCACACAATGCAGTCTCCGACCCCCTGGTGAGTGTCTGGGGCCTGGCCTGGGCAAGGCAGGATTTCACATTCAAAAGAGACTTTACTTTGAAGTAGGCCTACTTCAAAAGAGAAATTAGGTATAAGAAGGGCACCCAAAACCACAGACTTTAGAAACACTTCTGGAACCAAGAGGAACCTCTGCCTGGAGAAGAGCTGAATAGCTGAGGAAGAAGTGCTGCCCTGCCTGTGACTGTGCTTTGTGGAGCTTTCCTGCAGTGCTTTTTCTGCCAGAGTAAGAGGGCAAAGACTGGACTTTGTGTGCCTTCCATCTTGTGAAGAAATCTCGAAGGGCTTGATTTAGAGCTTGCCTCCTGTTATTTGAAGTCTCAGGGACAGCAAAGACTTCTCTCTGCCAGCACCTGGAGTCTCTGGAGAGACTCCTGCTCTGACAAGTGGTGCCCTATCCAGTCCCTGGGCCCTTGAAAGGAAAGCTGGTGGAAATCCAAGGAAATCGACTTTGGACAACTTCGGACTGACGCCGCTGCTGAATCCGGTGACACCGCCTGCACCCGACGGCGTGACCTTCGCTGGAACGCGACGCTCTTCGCAGGCCCGACACCGCTGCAGCCTCGCTGAAGTCCGCGACTCCGTGGAAGTTGCCGCACCACGTCGTGATCAACACCGCTCGTAGTGCTCGGATTCAATGTTTCGCACAGACGCCGCGATCCCCGACTTCGCACATTGGCTTGTTTTCACTCTTCACCAAAGGTACTGTACTTGGGGGTCTACGTGACTCCGTGTCTGGCGCTGCTGGTGTCGGCTTGTTGGGAACCACTCCGTCACGATGCCGTGTTAACACCTCATTGAAGCATTTTTGTTTCTAAGCGCTATTTTTGAGTTTAATCTTTAAAAATTCATAACTTTTACCCTGACTAGAGTGAGGGTCCTTGCTTGAACAGGGGGTAACCTGACTGTCAACCAAAGACCCAATTTCTAACACTCCCCATAATTGAAGTCCCCTTTACCCTTTGCTTGGGGTGTCTCTTTCTATACTTCTTCTTGTAAATAATGTTGTAATGGCCCTGCTAAATCACCGTAAGATCCAGCTGAACTGTCCCACAGCCATCTGAAAAGAAGTTCTAACATTATCAAGCATTATGACATCCATATCTCATAGAAACCTGTTTTCCAGCTAGTCATGTCCATATCATTTTTCTCATGTTTGAAATGTATGTGGTAGTAACCCAGAGGTGACTTTGTTGCAAGTGGCATCAGTATTTTGCACAACAAGTTGTTTGGTCCTGTAGTAGTATCCCTGATTTGTCCGAACAAGGTAGAGATTTTTGCACTCATCACATAGGCAACCTACCATGAAATTGAGTTGTACAACCAGGTAAAACTTTTTCTCATCTGGGACTTTCAGTCCACACTCTTTGTGTGTCAGTTTCAGAGAGTCTGTGGAAAACCTAAAATGCTTTTCATCCCATGTAAGTTTGTTTATCATGCTCTACAATTCTTTAAAAATTATATCTGATTCTGAAACATGCTGAACTGAAACAAATACAGCAACAAGGCAGCAGCATTCCCAGGACAGTAAACATCATTGGACGCCCATTACAAAACTCAACATTTAAAACCCTTTTATTAGCCGACCTAACTGTGTTAGAGTTCTGCCACCATTTTTTTTGTGTTCTGTTTAAATACTTTTGTTCCTGACTAATTTGTCAACCCAGGCATCTTTATTGTACCAAGTAAATATTTGGTACCATAGTGAATAATACTGATTTTTCAGTGTTAATCTTTAGTCCAAACTGTTGCCCAAACCTCCCTAATCTTAACAGTAGATTATTTACCACCACTTTTGGGTCCCACATGTACTGTAACATGTTTTTTTGTATGAAGTGAAATGTTATGCTCTGTGCTCCCTATCACTATCAATAAATATACAGAACAGTGATGGATTGAACACTTGAATTAATTTCAGCTACTGATAATCACTTGAGGCAGCATCCCAAATTCATTGTTGTAGTGCACACCATACCACATTAGTTTGGACTGAGCTATATGCAAATCAGTCTTGACTGTGCTCCATTAGGAATAGTCCAGTCCAAACTGCCAAGCCAGCTCCTTTCTGAACTGGAAAACAAGCAATCCAGGACAAGTTTCACCCTTATCATGGGATCATCAGCCATATACAGCTTGGTTCCAGTGACACATTGTGCACGGGACCTACGTCTGTTTTTGTTACTCTGTCGGGCCACAAAAAAATCAGAAAAGTATTACCAGACCTGCTTGTCTAGTAACTTCATTAATATACTCAACCAAACTAATGTGCTTGACCCATAAATTTGTCTCAAATTGTGTAATCCTAAAAAAATGTTTTTTTTATGAGTTGCCTTTTTCTTCATTATCAGGTACAAGAGCACCTTCAAATATGTGATTTCAGCATTTCAGTTGTACAAAAAAACTCTTTAGTTTGATTTCATAGAATAAAAATTTTCTCTGTGTTTAATAAAAATCTAGCCCACAAATAGGGTACACTTGACCCCTGACTTGCCCCTTAGGTCACTAATGTAATTGTCATCAAGGCGGGGGCAGGAATGTTCCTCAATTCATAGTTAAACTCTCACTTTTAATACATATATTACTAAAGCATGATATGATGGTGCACTGACACTTACAGATCTTTTCCATTGAAATGGTCACTAGCTTTCTCCCTACATGCAGTTTTACTGATAAACCTACATAGCGTATGAACTATGATGTGTGGATATAGGGTTTCAGCAGATATTTATCATTTGCCAATATCCAAGTACAGTATTCTGATTCCCTTTGATCCTGTTACAATCTTCGTTCCATATCAATTCAGATTTGCAAAAAATGCTTGCCTAACTACTGAAATGTATTTTGAAATATTGTACAGTTCATTTACAAGCTATTTAAATGTTGTGTGGCCAGGACGATTGTCAGACCATTCATGTTACTAAATCCTCTAACTCTGCATTCAGAAAAGTAAGAGTAAACACCAATCTCTTGGACACAAATAAGCAGCATTTTGTAAGAAGACTTTAGCTGACATACAAACTCTGTCTTTACATGCCCAGCAAATGTGACAAGATAAAAACATGATTGGAAGGCATATTTGTTGCTGAATGAACAGAACACCTGGTCATTACCAGCTGGAGCTCACTTTGTCAGACCGGCCAGTAGGCCCTAAAAGTAGCTGACAAAATCTGACTCGTCATAGTGAGTGGATGAGTAGATTACTCGAGGCCTGATTGAAATGGCCAATTCTCTTGGTTTCAGAATATTTTTTATGCAATTTTCAAGAAAGGTATGTGGAATCCTGTGCAGCACCTTCCAAAAGACCTATTATCCTCAAATTATTGAGTCTTAATTGTCCCTCTGTGTCTTCTAGTCTTATTCCTTTCTAGTCTTCTGGTGGCGAATTGCAGAGTTTTAATCTCTTTCTGCAGCATGGCCTCTTAACTACTGTTACGGTTCTTGCTACATTTCTCAGATCCTTACAGACTAAATTGAGGTATAGTGCCAGTACCTCATTTCTGTGTTCCAACGATGCTCTATAGTTGCTTATTGTTCTCTGGAAATCATCTGTAGACTGCATCTGTGCCCCTGTGTCACTCACTGGTGCGGGCAAATTTAACTTGGATCAGGGTGGGCGGGGTAGTCAGGGTGGTCCTTTGAGTGTTGGTAGAGAAGGGCAGAAGGGCTGCAAGGATGGAAGAGCCTAGTTGGAGGTCAAAGTTTTCATAGGTGCTGGTGATCTGGTTGCTGAAAAACAGAGAGTGCAGAGGTCCTGAGAGTGGTTATGCTGGTGGAGCTTGCTGTTGGAGAGATAAAGCCTTTTTAACTATGACAAAGATTTTCTTTCCACTGGTGGTGATGCTTTTAATGCGGCCGGTAAGCATGCAGCACTTGATGGCTCTATTATGCTGATGGTAACCTCTGAGGGTATAATTGTGGGTGCTCTTGCCAGTGTCCCTATGACTCTGTCTCTATCTGCGTTCAAGTTGCTTGCAGTGGCGTTTGGTGATTCTGAGCTCCTCTGAGTGCCAGCTTGCTTGTGATCTGGTTCTCGTGACTTTTAGAGGAGCCAGAGTATATGTTCAGGCTGTGATCCAGATGTTGAAGTTGTAAATTGACTTGGCAAGGTTGTTGTTGTGGTTGTGTTGAGGCCAGTTGTGTAGGAGTTTGGAAGACCAGGATTATTTTTGAGATCGTGTTCCAGGACCGTCGTGAAGATGTTATGTTATGTTAAAAAGATTCCTAAAGGGCATGGCAGCCCCCAGAAGGGGGCTTCCCGGTGCAAGTCACCATTAGGATGATAGCAGCGGAGGAAGGTAGGCTAGGCTGACGAGGAGAACCACCAGGTCTTTAGTTGCATCTGAAGACTCAAGTGGTGTGTGTCTTTCTTACCGAGGACGGCAAAGAGTTCCATAAGATTGGGGCCACGACACAAAAAGAACGTCCACACTTTCTAGCCCTTCTTGGCAAGGTATGAAAGGACATATTCAGGTCTTCTGAGTGTACGGCTCTCATAGGGGAATAACATTGCATCAGAGCAGCAAGACATGGCATTCCTTGTTTTGTAGAAGATCTTATGGGAGATGCACAGCATATTAAACTCTGTGGGCTTCTCAACAGGAATCCAGTGGAGCTTGATTAGGAGCTGAGAGGCTGAGCAGAATTTTGAGGGGGAGAAATTAAGCGTTGCTGCAGCATTTTGAACAAGCTGTAATCGGTTCAAGACTGATCTTTTGGCGCCCAGGTAGAGACTGTTGCAGTAATCAAGGCGAGAAATTACAAGGGATTGAACAGTCAGTTGTCAAACTTGTAGACTAAAGAATCCCATAATGGATTTATGGCTTCATAGGATGCCAAAGCAGTGGCCTGCTAAGAACTTTGACCTGGGTTTCAAAGGATAGTGAGTCACTTATCCAGAAAACAAGGTTTTTAACCACTGACTTGAGTTTGGGAGGAGGTCCTAGCACTTCTGGCCACTAGTGGTCTCCCCATAAGTGGGAGTATCTGCTCAATAGAAGGATCTCAGTCTTGCTGGCATTGAGCTGTAAGCAATTTAAATTTTCATGCATCCAGTTTGCTACTGCTGTTGGACAGTTTTTAAGTTTTTCACTGTCACTGGCCAACTCTGAGGATAAGGAAATGATTAACGTGATATCATCAGCATAGGACAACAGTGAACTTTCAAAGGATTTTACTACATCAGCCATAGGCCTGACATGGATATTAAAAAAACTAATGTGATGTAACAGGACTGTGCAGGAGATGGTGTCAAAGGCAGCACTTAGGGCAAGAAGGATCAGTGGCTGGGAATTGCTCATGTCCTTAGGCTGAACAAGGGATCTGTTACTGTCAGACGAGCAGTTTCTGTGCTGTGTGCTGGCTGAAATCCATTCTGTGAGTAATCTAATATTTAGGTGGTCATTACAACCCTGGTGGTCGGTGTTAAAGCGGCGGTAAAAAAAATGGAATTACGACTGTGGCGGAAACCGCCAACATAGACAGCCACTTTAACACTCCGACCGCCACGGCGGAACAAACAAACACAGCGGCGGTCACCTCCAACAGACAGGCGGAGGACAATGTACCGCCCACAGAATTACAACCCACCAATCCGCCACCTTTTCCGGGGCGGATTCACCGCGAACAAAAACACGGCGGAAACCGGACTTCAAAGGGAAATCTCTCACCTCTACACACCCCACGAGGAACCAGGACGCCATGGAACCAGAGCTCCAGATTTTTCCAGCCTTAATCTTCCTGCTCCTCTACCAGGAGCACGAATACCGGCGGCGAAGACCACGGTGAGTACTGCACCTACGACACGGGAGAGGGGAGGGAAAAAACAGTGACACACACATGCAACACCCCCACCCTCACCCACTACAACACACACGCTAATACATCATGATACATCACAATTACACCCCCTATCCCCCCTGGAAGAATGCAAGGACAAAAGGAAATGAGTCGAATGATTGTAATATATACAAAGACAGTAATCAAAAATATATACATATATTATTTCACACTATAAACAAATATATACACCAAGAATACAAGTCCAAGGTATTCCACTATCATAGTCCGTGGATCACTGGGCCCAAAAGGCATGGGCGAGGCCCACACAAGATACCCGAACAAGACGGAGAGAACAATGCAGGGGCATCAGATAGAAATAAAACAGGCACCTCACGGGGAAGTGAAAGGGTGGGCACCTCAGCCGTTGAGTGTACAACGCCAAATCCACGAGGGGGCTCCATGCCCACTGTTCAATCCTGGGGAGTGCAAAGCCACACTCTCACAAGTCTCTACAGTGGGTGGTTTGCCCACTGCCATATCCTGGGGAGTGCAAAGCCACAGTCTCTCAAGTCTCTACAGTGGGTGGTTTGCCCCTGCCATATCCTGGGGAGTGCAAAGCCACAGTCTCTCAAGTCTCTCCAGTGGGTGGGCTGCCCACTGCTATATCCTGGGGAGTGCAAAGCCACACTCTCTCAAGTCTCTCCAGTGGGTGGTTTGCCCACTGCCATATCCTGGGGAGTGCAAAACCAGTCTCTCAAGTCTCTCCAGTGGGTGGGTTGCCCACTGCTATATCCTGGGGAGTGCAAAGCCACAGCCTCTCAAGTCTCTCCAGTGGGTGGTCTGCCCACTGCCATATCCTGGGGAGTGCAAAGCCACAGTCTCTCAAGTCTCTCCAGTCAGTGGGTTGCCCACTGCTATATCCTGGGGAGTGCAAAGCCACAGTCTCTCAAGTCTCTACAGTGGGTGGTTTGCCCACTGCCATATCCTGGGGAGTGCAAAGCCACAGTCTCTCAAGTCTCTCCTGTGGGTGGGCTGCCCACTGCTATATCCTGGGGAGTGCAAAGCCACACTCTCTCAAGTCTCTCCAGGGGGTGGTTTGCCCACTGCCATATCCTGGGGAGTGCAAAACCACAGTCTCTCAAGTCTCTCCAGTGGGTGGGTTGCCCACTGCTATATCCTGGGGAGTGCAAAGCCACAGTCTCCCAAGTCTCTCCAGTGGGTGGTCTGCCCACTGCCATATCCTGGGGAGTGCAAAGCCACAGTTTCTCAAGTCTCTCCAGTCGGTGGGTTGCCCACTGCTATATCCTGGGGAGTGCAAAGCTATAGTCTCTCAATCCCCACTGGTTCTGGAGGGGGCCTTGTGCCCAGAGTGCTTCATGCTGCCAAGGACTGAGGTAGTGGATGTCAATCTCCACTGGTTCTGGAGGGGGCTTTGTGCCCAGAGTCCTTCATCCTGCCAAGGACAGAGGTAGTGGATAACAGTCTCCACTGCTTCTGGAAGGGGCTTTGTGCCCAGAGTGCTTCATCCTGCCAAGGACTGAGGTAGTGGATGTCAATCTCCACTGGTTCTGGAGGGGGCTTTGTGCCCAGAGGTCTTCATCCTGCCAAAGACTGAGGTAGTGGATGTCAATCTCCTCTGGTTCTGGAGGGGGCTTTGTGCCCAGAGTGCTTCATCCTGCCAAGGACTGAGGTAGTGAATGTCAATCTCCACTGGTTCTGGAGGGGGCTTTGTGCCCAGAGTGCTTCATCCTGCTCGTGGCGGCCTCAGTAGCGTCAGAGCTTTAGGTGCTCATGGGCCTGCGGTGCTTGTGGTGGCGGTGTCCTTGGCAGCGGGGCTTGTGGCGGCGGTGTCTTTGGCAGCAGTGCTTGTGGCGTCGGTGTCCTTAGAAGCGGGGCTTGTGGCGGCGGTGTCCTTGGCAGCGGTGCCTGTGGAGGCGGTTTCCTTGGCAGCGGTGCTTGTGGCGGCGGTGTCTTTGGCAGCGGTGCTTGTGGCGGCGGTGTCTTTGGCAGCGGTGCTTGTGGTGGCGGTGTCCTTGGCAGCGGGGCTTGTGGCGGCGGTGTCTTTGGCAGCGGTGCTTATGGCGGCCGTGTCCTTGGCAGTGGTGCTTGTGGCGGCGATGTCCTTGGCAGCGGTGCTTGTGGCGGCGGTGTCCTTGACAGCGGTTCAGCTGCTTGCGGTCCTGTCTGTGTTGTGGGGCTGCTGGCGGTCACCTCCCGGGCAACGGGGCTGCTTCTGGCGGTCCTGTCTGTGGCAGTGGGGCTGCTGACGGTCACCTCCTGGGCAATGGGGCTGCTGCTGGCGGTCCTGTCTGGGGCAGTGAGGCTGCTGGCGGTCGCCTCCTGGGCAATGGGGCTGCTGCTGGCGGTCCTGTCTGGGGCAGTGTGGCTGCTGGCGGTCCCCTCCTGGGCAGCGGGGCTGATGGCGGTCTTCTCCGCCGTGCTGATCTTCCCAGACTTGCCGGTTTTCTTGTGCCCCTTCCATACCTTGGAAGGTGTCGCAGCTGACTCCACAATCCCAACTGTACCCCTGGGAACAGCTTTGGTGGCTGGTGTCTTCCCCCTCTCCCGCCAGGCACTGGCCAACTTTTGATGCTTGACAGGTGGGGTACTGTCCGTGCTGTGGCTCCTTGCAACACTGCCTGCCCTGCTGCACTCCATAATCCGGTGACTACTGGCACCACTGGTCCTGCCGATGTTGTGGCTGAGGTGCTAGGTTGGGACCTGGAGAGTCGGGCCCTAGGAGACTAACGGGGTGGGGGAGGTGAGGGAAAGAAGTCAAGGTTGGACAGGAAAAGTTTCTTAGGAACACTGGGATGGGTAGACGGAGGGGGTATGGGAGTGGAGGAAGAGGTAGTGGTCGTAGGCGATGTACGTTTGCTGATTTTGGGTGAAGGTGCATGGGCTGGAGGCTGTCGTGAGGTGGATGGCTGTTGGGTGGGTGTGTGGCTGCGTTTGTGTACCTTGGGAGGTGGCCTCACAGACACACTGGGAGAGGACACAGGGGATATGTGAATGTGAGTGGGGGTGGTGACTGCACGTGAGCGGGGTGTGGTGGTGGGTGTGCTGGTGATGGACGTAGTGGCTGAAGATGTAGTGCATGCAGGTGTGAGTGGAGACGAGACAGGAAGGGATGAGGGAGACGAGGAGGAGGGGGACACAGTGGAGGCAGTGGATGTTGGTATGTCTGCATGTGTCTGATGCTTGCGTGAGTGCCTGTGGGATGTGTGGTGCTTATGTTTTCCTGAGCTTCCTTTGTGTGTTGAGGTGTGTGCATGCTGGTCTGATGGTGTGCTTGGGATAGGCTGAGGTACAGGGGTGTGGGTCTGGGTGGAGGAAGTTGGAGGGGGAGGCCAGAGACAGGGACAATGGCTGCCATCAGTGCTGAGGCCAGAGACTGAAAAGCTCGCTGAAGGGCTGCCTGACCAGTATGAATGCCCTCCAGGAATGCATTGGTTTGTTGCAACTGCCTCTCTACACCTTGGATGGCATTCAAAATGGTAGACTGCCCAACAGTGAGGGACCTGAGGAGGTCAATGGCCTCCTCACTGAGGGCAGCAGGGGGGGCAGGGGCTGAGGTGCCTGGGGCGAAGGTGGTGCCACCCTCCTGGGTGAGCGGGCACGGGGCAAAGGCTGAGGGGCTACTGGGAGGGCGGTGCTGGAGTGGGGGGTGGCAGCTGTACCTGTAGATGTGGGGGGCACAGATGGGTCCGCCATCGCAAGGGAGCTCCCATCAGGACGAGTCCGAATCGCTGGTGTCAGCTCTTGTCCCCGCCGTGGAGATCCCCTCGCCCTCCGTCCCACTGGTGAATTCGGAGTCCGTAGTCTCGCCCTCCAGGGCCATGTGGGATGCAGCTCCCTCCTGCTCCGTTGCCACTGCTCCTCCGCCTGATGATGCTTATGCACACAAGTACCGGGAGACCACAAAAAGGGGGGGACAGTAGAAAGACTTGTTGAGTGCATGCAATACTGCTACCGTTGGGGGACACGACAGAGACAGAAGCCCCCTGCACTACGCCGCGCACTTGGGGTCCACTGGGACATGGCTTACAAGGCTATGGCCGATTTCTGCACACATGGATGTCACAGGAGCCTGACTAGGTGTAGTAGGCACTGTACCCAGGTAGGTTGGGGTGCCACAGGGTCTTCCTGAAAAAGGGGACTTAACTAGCAAACTCGCCCTGGCCTAGGGGAACCCACAGCCCACCTCCCCACCCAGACACCTACAATGCGCGCTGAATCAGCTGAATGAGAGTGTACTCACCCCCTTGTTGCTGCTGTGATGCCCTCAAGCGCCCATCTAACTCAGGGTAAGCCACTGCCAGGATCCTGAACATCAGGGGGGTCATGGTGCGACAGGCACCCCTCCCACGTTGGGAGGCCATCCCCAGCTGGGCCTCCGCCGTTTTCTTGCTCCAGCGGCAAATGTCCTCCCATCTTTTGCGTCAGTGGGTGCTCTGTCTGTGGTAGACCCCCAGGGTCCGGACGTCCTTGGCGATGGCACGCCAAATATCCTTCTTCTGGTGGGTGCTGACCTACAGGAATTGTACAGGGGAAAAAGAGAAGTTATTACCAACTGCACCGTCACAGTCATTGGCCCGCATCCCTACCCTTGCCATGTGGCACATGCACTCACCGTTGTTTCAGTTGGAGCCAGATCTTATATCAGCTATCCGCCATCCCACAGGAATCCCCCCTCAAGTGCAGGTGCTGTCAGTACTCCATTTCCTTGGTGATTTCTATGCCCTGGGACATATCCCCAACATAATAGGTGCCATTGATGGGACACATGTGGCCTTGGTCCCCCCGCATGAGTGAACAGGTGTACAGAAACCGGAAGAGTTACCATTCGATGAATGTGCAGATGGTGTGTTTGGCAGACCAGTACATCTCCCATGTTAATGCCAAATTCCCTGGCTCAGTGCATGACGCTTACATCCTGCGGAATAGCAGCATCCCTTATGTGATGGGGCAACTCCAGAGGCACCGTGTGTGGCTATTAGGTGAGCACCTGGAACCAAATCAGTGGGAATAGTTGTCTGGGTCTGGGGATATCCCTAAGAGTTAGTGTGTGTCTAACAGTTGCCCCTCACCATTTGCAGGTGACTCTGATTACCCCAACCTGTCATGGCTACTGACCCCAGTGAGGAATCCCAGGACAAGGGCAGAGGAACGCTACTATGAGGATTATAGAGAGGACCTTTGGCCTCCTGAAGGCCAGGTTCCGGTGCCTACATATGACAGGTGGTTCCCTATTCTACTCACCAAAGAAGGTGTGCCAGATCGTCGTGGCCTGCTGTATGCTTCACAACTTGGCTTTGTGACAACAGGTGCTTTTTCTGCAGGAGGATGGTCCAGATGGAGGTGTTGTGGCAGCTGTGGAGCCTGTGTACAGTGAAGACGAGGAAGCAGAAGAAGAGGACATCGACAACAGGAACTCAGTGATCCTGCAATACTTCCAGTGAGACACAGCTAAGAAGACAAACTTGCCTGCTACATGTACTTTAACACTACTACCTCTCTACTGTCTGTCCTTTTCACCCAGTGTATGGTCACTGAGTTTTCACTTTCCCTTACGATTTCACAGATGTGGGTCCCACTGTGTGACATCTGCTTTGTTTCCTCATGGACTAGAGCTGTGTGACATAGGTATGTTGACATTACATTTGAAAGAGCATTTTGGCACTGTAATTGCTAATACACTAATTCAAAATCACAGACAGACTCCAGATTGTTTTTTTGTGCTTTAAGGGTGTTTATTTAAGTGCTCAATATTGGAGGGGGTTGTAAAATGGTGAGGGGTGATGGTGGAGGAATGTCCATGGTAGAGTCCAGTCTATTCGTCTCACAGGTGCATTGTCCAAAGGGGCATAGGAAGTGGAGCTGGGGCAGTTTGAGGATGGAGAGGGTGACAAGGTGGGACAAAAGGATGACAATCAGGGTGGTCTCATTTCTTGGCGGGGGTCTTGGCATCGATCCCTGTCTTTGTCCTGGATCTCAGGGACCGTTTGCGGGGTGGTTCTCTATCTGCAGGGGGTGAGGTGCTGGTGTGGTGGTCCTGTGGCAGTGCCTCCTGCCCACTAGCGCCGGCGGAGGTGGTGGGCAGTTCATCGTCCAGGCTAGTGTCAGGGGCCGATTGTTGTGCCACAGTGTCCCTCCTGGTGTTGAGGACTTCCTTCAGCACCCCTACGATGGTGCCCAGGGTGGAATTGATGGATTTGAGTTCCTCCCTAAAGCCCAAGTACTGTTCCTCCTACAGCCACTGGGTCTCCTGAAACTTGGCCAGTACCGTTGCCATTGTCTCCTGGGAATGATGGTAGGCTCCCATGATGTTGGAGAGGGCCTCATGGAGAGTGGGTTCCCTGGGCATGTCCTCCCCCTGTCGCACAGCAGCCCTCCCAGTTCCCCTGTTTCCCTGGGCCTCTGTCCCCTGAACTGTGTGCCCACTGCCACTGCCCCCAGGTCCCTGTTGTTGTTGGGGTGGTGGGTTAGCCTGGGTTCCCTGTAGTGGTGGACACACTGCTGATTGACGTGTCCAGGGGACAGAGGTATGGGCCCGCTGGGTGGGTGCTGTGCTGGTGTTTCCAGAGGGGGGAAGCTCTGTGGTGGCCTGTGACTGTGTGAGGGGAACCGACTGTCCCAAGGTCCCAGATGGGCCGGGCTGGTCGTCTAGATCCAGTTGGACAGAGCTGCTGTCATCACTGTGGGCCTCTTCTGTTGGTGGTGTGGGCATGTCTGGACCCTCCTGTCTGGTGATGTTGGGTAGGGGTCCTGCCGGGGTGTAAAAGCATGATTATTGCATCTGTGTGTACCATGGTGTGCAATGGGTGGGTGACCGTGTACCCCAGTGCTTGCATTCCTGTGTGGGTCCTTGTGTGATGATGGTTTAGGGGGGTGTATGGGTATGTGCAGTGGCCATGCTTTGGTGATGGGTGTCCATGCTTTGTTGTTGCATGAAGGGCTTGGTGTTTGCATGGGTGATTTGTGATATTGGGACATTTGTGAGGAGTTGGAGTGATGAGGGTGAGGGCGAGGGTGGGGGTATGTGATGGCATGCAGGTAGGGTGGGGGATATAGTATTAAAGATTTGACTTACCAGAGTCCATTCCTCCAGCTACTCCTGCGCGGCCCTCAGGATGCAGAATAGCCAAGACTTGCTCCTCCCATGTTGTTATTTGTGGGGGAGGAGGTGGGGGTCCGCCGCCAGTCCTCTGAACCGCAAGGTGGTGTCTTGAGACCACGGAACGCACCTTCCTCTATAGGTCGTTCCACCTCTTCCTGATGTCGTCCCTATTTCTTGGGTGCTGTCCCACTGCGTTGACCCTGTCCACTATTCTTCGCCATAGCTCCATCTTCCTAGCTATGGAAGTGTGCTGCACCTGTGCTCCGAATAGCTGTGGCTCTACCCGGATGATTTCCTCCACCATGACCCTGAGCTCCTCCTTAGAAAACCTGGGGTGTCTTTGCCTTGCCATGGGGTGATGTGGGTGATGTGTGGGTTGGTGTGTGTTGTGATGTGTGGGGTGGTATTTAGTGGTGTGTTGTGTGAGGTGCGTGGATGTTGTGTGAGTGATGGTGTTGAGTGCCTGTGGATGCTATTTTGTAGATTGTGGTGTCTCTCTCTGGCCTTCTTTCAGAATTTTTGGTAGTAGGGGTTTGTGGGTGATGTGGGTGTGTGTTTTATATTGTATGGGATGTGTGGGAGTGGTGTGTGTATGTGTATCAGATGTGTGTATTTCGAATTGTCCAATGTGGTAGTGTTTTGTAAATGTGTGTGTATTTTGAGCGCAGCGGTGTGTACCGCCAATGGAATACCGCGGTTGAAAGACCGCCGCGTGGATTTGTTGGTCGTGATAGTGTGGGCGTATTCCTGTTGGCGTGACGGTGGAGATTTTGTTTTCGCCAGTTTATCACTGACCCTTGGTGTGGCGAACTTGTGTGGGTGTCTACATTTTGGCGGATTCCGAGCAGTGGGTCATAATGACCGTGGTGAAATTCCGCGCCCGCGGCGGTGTGTTGGCGGTCTTCTGCACGGCGGTAAGCGGCTTTTACTGCCAATGTTGTAATGACCCCCACAGTTTTGTTCTAGAAAGCTAGTCAGGAGGTTGTGCATGTGCTTCTCCACAGCCTTCAATATGAAGTGTAGTAGGGCAATAGGGCAGTAGTTTTCTGGCTGGACAGCATCTAGCATGGGCTTTTTAAAGAGAGGAATGACTTTCAAATGTGTCCAGAACATTGAAACCACTGCAGTGCAAAACCGGTGTAATACTCTCCTGACATTTTAAAATGTATTCTGTCCTGAGTGGATTGTCCCGGGATCCTGATCTAATCTGGTGCATTATGGTGGAGATAGAATCTGTCTCCAGTAGCGCCAGTTGGTCCAGAGTTGCCCCTTGTGCTATATCTGTCATTCTAACGGGGAGTCTGGCTCTTCTGTAACATCCTTCATTTTATAATGGGAGTGAATGTCATTCACCTTATTAACACAATGATCTGCCAGTTTGTTTCAGAGGTTGTTGGAGCTTCCTGCAGCCCGGAAGTAATCTCTAGCTTGATCAGTTTGTTGACTGCAGAGGAAATTTCCTTTGAGGGATTGCAACTGTTTTTTGATTTTATCAGCAAAGAAGTTGGCACATGGCTTATTGATCATTTTGTGATAACATCCATGTATCGTTTTTTGCAGTGGCATCGTAGGTTTTCCTCCAAGTACGTTCACGTTGTTTATGGCTATTTCTTTTTTTTCTGTCGGTAGTGGTTCATTGAACCAGGCATATGAAGACTGCTTCCTACCTGTGCATGGCTTTGTGGGAATAAAGTGATCCAGAGCTGAGTTAAGCCATGTTTTAGTAATAGACTAAGATCAATATAAAAGTCTAATTGGAGAGCACTCTCCTCGACATAACTAGAAAAAGTTTAGCGGTTCAGTTCCACTGTCTCTTTATGTTGGGGTTAGCATTGATGTCTGATCAGCTCCAGGGGTGGCCATGGTCATAAGTACCAGATAGTGGTCTAATCACGTCAACTCGATAGCAGTAGAAATGTTAAGGTTGGTAAGATTGGAGGACACTTGGTCAAGCAAGTGCCCGCTGTATGGGTAGGATATTCTACTAGCTGGCTGGAACAGTTACATGATAGCTAGATTGACAATAAAATCCTGAATTCCTTTGTCATTGAGCAGGTCAAAATGCGGGTTAAGATCACCAATGATGTTAAAGTTGCACAGTTTAAGTAGGAGGGCGGTTGTGTGCTCATATTGAAGATTTCCTGAACTTTTTAATTGGACTTGGTGGTCTAAATCGGAAAACCGGAGAAAGTGAAATTGGCATTGAAATGCAGTTTAGATAGCACACTTTTGCAGTGCTAGATAAAATAGGAAAACATATTGCTCCCAATACTATTGCTATGAATAATTGCAATACCCTCCCCCCGCCAAGAGATCTATCACATCTTTTGATGCTGTACTCTGGAGGGAGAGCCAGGACTGCCTCTGCATGTGAGGACTGGGTGAGCCATGTCTACGTGATAAAAAAATTGCATCAGGCAATTGGTCTAGGACAGTGGTTCCCAACCTGTGGTCAGGGGACCCTGGGTGGTCTGCAGAGCTTCCTGAGGGGTCCGTGACTGCATAGAAAATTAACTAATATAAATTGTTTAATAAAGTGTATATAAATAAAATGACTAAGGCCCTCATTACAACCCTGGCGGTTGGTGTTAAAGCGGAGTTAATACCGCCAACAGGCCGGCAGTGAAAAAAAAGGGATTTTGTCCCTGGCGGTAACCGCCATCAAAGACCACCACTTTAACACACCAACCGCCAGGGTGGTAATGGCCGCTGGGCTGGAGACTTCAGTCTCCAGCCCGGCTGTCATCATAATCCCACCCTCAGGATTACGACCCGGTCTACCGCCATGGTTTTCGTGCCAAACATACCGCCATGAAAACCATGGCAGTAGGCACTACCAGTGTAAGGGACTCCCTTCCCTGGCACTGATAGGGGTCTCCCCTGCCCCCCTCCCCAGATTACTCCCCCACTCTCCCCCTCCCTCTCCTGCCCCCGCACATATACACACCACCACACGCACCCATTAACACACATGCACGCACGCAAACCCACCACCACCCACGCAAGCACACATACATACTCACACACTGCAACACACACCAACATACCTTGTCACACACATGCATTCACAAAACACAACACTCACAATCACTCATTCACGCACGCATTCAACGCAACTCCCACCCGCATGCACGCATTCCAAAACATACACACACACACTCCCCCCCTCACATACACGCAACACCCCTCACCCCCCTCTCCTGTCGGAGAACTTGACTTACCTGCTTGCAGGGGGTCCTCCGGCTGGAGATTGTCCGCGGCGCTGCTGTCAGCAGCAGCGTCCGCCAGAAAAACACCGCCAGGTCGTATCATTGGTCATGATACAGTCGGCGGTGTTTTTCTGGCGTGGCGGTGCTGCTGTCAGCAGCTCCGCCTTACCGCTGTCCACTGGCATGACAGTCGGCGGTGTTCTGCCAGCATTCTGACAGTATACCGTCGGCAGTCATGATATGCGTAGGCGGCTGGTAGCCACGCGGTGGTATGTTGGCACCCGTCACCTTGGCAGTAGGCAGTAGTTACTGCCAATGTTGTAATGAGGGCCTAAGTGTGCAATTGAAAATTTTAAAACGTACTGTAAATGTGAAGGAATTTGAAATTGATAGCTACAAATCAAATTAGTATCCTCAAATTGATTCATGCAAGCAGTGCAGGTGCATCAAACAGAATATAGTATGGGCGATGTGTGGCTTCAATTGCATTTAGAAAAGCTCCAACTTTCCTATTAAAATTACATTTTTTATTTTATTTGCAAATTAAATTAAATTTTATAACTTGTGTATGTGTTTGATGTAGTGCTTGTTTTTGTATTTTTTGAGTAATGTTTTGGGGGTCAAATCATCGACAATGTTTAGGCCTGGATCCACAGCTTCCAGTAATGACTTAGGGGGTTATTCTAACTTTGGAGGAGGTGTTAATCCGTCCCAAAAGTGACGGAAAAGTGACGGATTTACCACCAGCCGTATTACGAGTCCATTATATCCTATGGAACTCGTAATACGGCTGGTGGTATATCCGTCACTTTACCGTCACTTTTGGGACGGATTAACACTCCTCCAAAGTTAGAATAACCCCCTTAGTGTGTAGTCCCTGGATTCCAATAATGATTCAGTGGGGGTCCACTGAAGTTAAAAGGTTGGAAACCACTGGTGTAGGATAAGATCTTAGATGTCAGTACAATTGTATGTTACCAAACGGTAATTGACATATATAGTTTCAAGGTCACTGGCTTAAAATTGGCGTTTGCGGGCCTGTTGCAAGGATTAACTGCTGGTGTCAGTGAGAAAGCACATTGATTGCACCAAATCTCATCCCTTTCTCTATATTCAAAAAGTTACGGAGTGTGAGCATGCAGTACTGCCGGGAGGTCAGAGGAGCATCAAGTGAGATGCAGAGTAAGTGACTCTAAAAAGCACAGGAAGGGCAGGGGTTCTGTCGCCGTCCAGGTGCAGATGGGCTTGCCTTTTGTGCGCCAGCCGGGTGCCCTCTGCTCACGTCTGCTGTGCATTGGCGCTCACATCCTACTTAAGTGGAAACTGCAGAAATGACGAGGTGGCACAAGAATGCCCTGGCTACACTTTTTTAATCAATTCTTTTTATTGCATATAAAACAACCCAAAATCTAGGATGTAATTTGACCAGGCTTCCTCTCTCAGGGGGCTCCCTAAGGCTCACTCCTTCCCTCCCCTTCACTCCCCTGCCAAGTCGAAGCAGAACTTGAACATATGGTTGTGTCTGGCTGCAGCCCTCTGCTCTTACAGGGCTGAGCGGAGAACATAATCCCCCTCTATAAACGTTCCACTTTCCCCAGATTCCAGTCCATTTCCCTGGGCATCCTCTGCTCGCGTAGACCACTATTTTAGCCAGCATGCACTAGTCCAGATCCAGTTTCCAGTCTGCTAGTGCCGGCGGGCGACTCGCTTTGCATACGTGGGCAATGTTACGTTTTGCTATTGTCAGCCCCAGAGTCATTCATACCCGGTCAAGGCAGTTGAGATCTGTTTCACCCCAAATGTTCAACAGGCAACACTTAGGGGAAAGCACAACGTCCTTCCCGCATACAGTATTTAGGCATGTCATCACTGATTCCCAATAGGTCCTTATGGCCCCAGCTCCACAACATATGATAAGAGGTCCACAATTTTGAGAGCAGAGGGGAGTTCCCACTCTACCCATCTTTGCCAAGGTTGTGCAGGCATAGTAGCTTCTGTGTAGGATTTTCAGCTGAACTAAGCGGAATCTACAGCAGACAGCCACTTCCTTAGGGGAAGTGAGAGCCTCCTGCCACTCCCCATCGCCGCCCAGGTCTCACACCCATTCCCATATTCCCCAAAACATCAGGGGAATTAATGAGTTTCCGGTATGTAAGAGAAATGGCCTTCTTGGGCATGTATTCGGGTAGTAGGTGATCATTGAGTGGGAAGGACCCGGGGGGAGGGGTCTACCCCTTTTGGTAGCACCGTCTGATTTGTAAGTACCAAAATGTTTCTGTGGGCGCCAGCTGGTATTCTGCCTGGAGACGCGAGAAAGAAAGGACTGCCATTCCTCCACAGGTCTCCCACCTTCGCTATTCCAATAGTGTCCCAGTTGTGAAAGCCCAGGTGTGTGCCCATGCTTGCAGTGTCCCACAGCGGGGTGGCTTGTGTAATCGTGTTTTTCCAACCCAGTGAGTGAAGTGTTTTGTGCCAGATGGTGAGGGTTACCGCCGTGGGAATGGGGAAGGTCCGAGGTTTATTCCCTCCATATAGTGCCCGCTGGAAGCCCCCAGGCTGTATAGCCTCGCAGTCTAGTCGAAAAACAGGCTCAATCTAGGGGAGATGGACCCAGTGATTAATAGGTATTAATTTAGCTGCTCGGTAATAGGCCTGCACGTCAGGCAACGCTATGCCTCCATCGTCCCAACTTCTTGTGAGTTCTTTGATGGCTATACGCGCAGTGCTTATGTCCCAGAGCAGGGTGCGAAGCGCACCATCAATTTGTCTGAAGTAAGAGACAGGGACAGGGACAGGGTAGGGTGTGTTCTGGAGAGTGTACAAAAAGCGAGGCAAGGCCATCTTTTTAAGTAAGGCCGCCATGCCTAGCAATGACAGTGAAAGGGATTGCCAGTGTTCTACATCTTTCTGTAGGCGCATCAGCTGGGGTATCAAATTGCGTGCTCTAACTTCACTTGAGTCCATAGTGAAATAGACTCCTAAGTATCGGAACCCCTCTGTCACTATTTGGGTGGTGCACCCGGCTGGTGGGCTTGGAGCCACTCCGCAGAGTAGGTAGCTCAGAGACTTATCCAATTAATAGTGTAGCCTGAGTAGTAGCTGAATTGCGTTAGGACATAAAGTATTCTGTCAAGTGTACATATGGGGTCCGTTATATATAGTAAGATGTCCTCCCCGTATAGAGATTTCTGATGGATACAACTACCTGTGGATTCCTCACCTAAAGAATTTTCCCCAGCATTCAACCGAAATTTTTCTTCTACCTCTGCGCGTCGGCGATGACGTCACAATTGCCCGACTCCCACGCGACGCCGCATGACGTCATCCAGGCAATAAGAGGTCCTCCTCGACGTGCAGACGTCAGTTATCACCAATTTTTTGTGTGCCTTTGAGGCGAGCAGGAGAACATTGACACTACAGATGTGATATAAACCCATCAATGAAACGTATATACCAACATTTATTTCCACGAATATGAAACATAACCAATAGAAATAAACAATACGAAATAGATGCACAAATATATAGATATATACATATGTTCTCTCTTTCTTTCTTTAAAAAAAAAAAAAAATATATATATATATATATATATATATATATATATATATACAGGAATAACTATATACACATATATAAACCATTGCATCAGTATAAACATGTACAACATATGGGTACTCACCCAAGGAATTCGTGGTAAGAACAGTCAGGCAACGGGGAGGCGGTGGGACCGTGAGGAATCCACAGGTAGCTAATGTATTAACCAGAAAAGGCGTTACCGAAGGTAAGTAACTTGTTCTTCTGATGGATACAACTACCTGTGGATTCCTCACCTAAAGAATAGAGTCCCAAAGCAGTACTGCCGCCGGTGGTGGATGGCTGAATGGCCAAACCAAGAAATCCTGCAGCACTGAGCGTGCAAAATGGCAATCCCTCCTAACCTCAGAATCCAAACAATAATGCTTGACAAAAGTATGGAGGGATGCCCAAGTTGCCGCCTTGCAGATGTCAACCACAGGAACACCTCTAGCTAAGGCAGATGAAGCCGCCTCAGCCCTGGTGGAATGGGCACGAAGCCCCAACACAATTTGATGCAAAGAATGACCCACCTGGAAAGCGTTCTCTTGTGGACAGCTTTGCCTCTCCTCTTCCCCACGTAACCGACGAAGAGCTGATTGTCCTGTTTGAACTCCCTCATCCTGTCGACGAAGAAGCTCAACGCTCTTTTTGGGTCAAGTCGGTGAAGCCTCTCTTCCTCCTTGGATGGATGAGGTGGAGGATAGAAAGAAGAAAGAGTGATGGACTGTCCTAAATGAAAGGGTGTAACAACCTTCGGTAGGAAAGCCGCCTTGGTCCTTAACACCACTTTGTCCCTGTAAAAGGAAGTATATAGGGGTTCCACACTAAGAGCCTGGAGCTCACTCACCCTTCTAGCAGATGTTATGACAACCAGAAAAACTGTTTTCAAAACTAAAAGCCTCAATGGGCAAGAATGCGTCGGTTCAAACGGTCAACCCATAAGAAAGGTCAATACTAAGTTCAAATCCCACTGTGGCATAACGAATGGAGTGGGCGGAAACTTGTTAGTGAGTCCCTTAATAAACCTCAAAACTATTGGGGACTTAAACAAGGAGGGTTGGTCTGGAAGGCACAGAAAGGCCGACAGCGCAGATAAATAACCCTTAACAGTGGCAACTGCACAACCCCTCTGTGCCAAGGACAACGCAAACAACAGTATGTCAGATAAGTGGGCACGCAAGGGATCAATTTGATTCTCTCCACACCAATTTACAAATTTAGCCCACCTGCTTGCATAGATAGATTTGGTGGAGTGTCGCCTGGCTGATAATATAACTTCCACCACCTCAGGCGGGAGAGAAAAAGCACTCAGATTGCCTCGTTCAATCTCCAGGCATGTAGGTGCAGGCTCTGGAGGTGGGGGTGTAGAACCTGCCCCTGCGACTGCGAGAGGAGGTCTACACTGTGAGTGAGACGGAGCGGAGGGCACAGAGAGAGTTGGAGAAGGTCTGAATACCACACCCTTCTTGGCCAATCCGGAGCTATTAAGATAACTTGGGCCTGGTCTTGGTGAATCTTCCTCAGGACCCGAGGAATCAGGGGTATGGGGGGAAACGCGTAAAGCAACTGACCCTTCCAGGACATCTGAAATGCATCCCCGAAAGCTCCTTGCACCGGATACTGGAGGCTGCAGAATGACGGGCAGTGTGCATTCTCCCGAGTGGCATACAGGTCTATCTGTGGATATCCCCACAGCTGGAAGATGTAAAGGACCAGGTCTGGATGAAGACGCCACTCATGATCGGTAGAGAGGGGCCGACTGAGATCATCCGCACGCACATTCAGAACTCCGGCCAAATGGTTTGCTACCAAGCAAATCCGATGGTCCTGAACCCAGGACCAGAGCAGTAGAGCTTCCCTACAGAGAAGATACCACCCAACTCCTTCCTGCTTGTTTATATACCACATTGCGGTAGTGTTGTCCATCAGGACTTGAACCGACTGACCGGGAAGGGAAGGGAGGAAGGCCTTGAGAGCCAGACGTATCGCCCACAATTCCAACAGATTGATGTGAAGCCTCTGTTCCCCTGGACACCAATGACCCTTGACCTCCAGGTCCCCCAGATGAGCACCCCACCCTAGAGTGGAGGCATCCATTATCACTGTGGCCACTGGAGGAGGCAGCGAGAATGGCTTTCCTTGGGAAAGGTTGCTGTCCGCAGCCCACCATTGAAGATCCGCTGCAGCATCTCTGGAGATCTTTATCGATTCCTCGAGATCTCCTTAGTGTTGAAACCACTGCCTGCGGACGCACCACTGAAGAGTCCTCATGTGCCAGCGTACATGAGTAACCAGCAGAATGCAAGAAGCGAACAGACCGAGCAGACGAAGGACCTTGAGTACTGGAACGACCACTCCATTCTGGAACATTGGAATCAACGCCTGAATGTCCTGAATCCGCTGCGGCGGAGGAAAGGCCCGATTCAATGTTGTGTCCAGTACTGCCCCTATGAACAGGAGATGCTGAGAGGGCTCCAGGTGAGATTTGGGCACGTTCACTAAAAAGCCCAGATCGAACAACAACTGAGTCGTCGACTGCAGGTGATGCCGCAGGAGCTCCGGAGACTTGGCTTTGATCAAGCAATCATCCAGATAAGGGAATACTGCTATCCCCCTTCTTCTGAGTTCTGCTGCAACCACCGCCATCACCTTTGGAAAGACTCGAGGTGCCGAAGTAAGACCAAACGGAAGGACCGCAAACTGATAGTGTTGCGACCCTACCACAAACCGGAGATACTTCCTGTGCAACTTGAGGATCAGGATATGGAAGTAAGCATCCTGCAAGTCGACAGACACCATCCAATCGCCTTCGTTCAACGCCAAAAGAACCTGTGCTAAGGTCAGCATTTTGAACTTTTCATGCTTGAGGAACCAATTCAAAATCCTCAGGTCCAGGATTGGCCTCAACCGACCATTCTTTTTGGGGATCAGGAAGTATCTTGAATAGCAGCCCTGACCCCACCTCTGCTCTGGAACCAACTCTACTGCACCTTTTGACAGAAGGATTAGCACTTCCTGTTGTAGTAAACGAAGATGGTCTTCCGAATAGAAGGACGGGTGGGGAGGGTTGGGAGGGGGAAACTCCCGAAAGAGTGTAATCTTTCCCCACAGTTTCAGTGACCCAAGAGTCTGATGTAATTGACTCCCACATGTGAAGAAATTGAGACAGTCTCCCCCTACAGGAGATGTGTGTAAAGGGAGTGATGGAGGACTATGGCTACTTTCCTTGCTGCACCCCTCCGGAGGAAGAGGCAGAGTGCTGCTGGGTGGCCCCTCTAGTACGAACTCTACCCCTACCCCTGAAGGATCTATAAGGGTGAGCTGTTGAAGATTGCTGTCCTGCTGCCTGGAACCTCCCTTGAAAGGAAGAGCCACGCCCAAACCCCCTAAACCTCCTAAATGATCTTAAGGAAGTGGAGGTGGCTGCTTGCAGTCCCAAAGATCTTGCCGTGGCCCTATTCTCCTTGAACCGCTCCAAGGCAGAGTCAGCTTTTGCTCCAAATAGTTTGTCCCCATCAAAGGGCAGGTCGAGCAGGGTTGTCTGTACATCAGGAGAAAATCATGAAGACCGGAGCCAGGCATGTCGTCTTCCTGCAATGGATGTGCCCATCGCCCTGGCCACAGAGTCCGATGTGTCAAGCTCAGATTAAATAACCTGGGTCGCCGCCACTTGAGCGTCCGCCAAAAGGTTAAGCATCTCCTGAGGCAATTCAGAGTGCGTCTTGGCCTCGTCCATAAGAGCATAAATATATCTTCCTAGAATACAAGTAGCATTAGTAGACTTGAGGGCCATGCTACACGAAGAGAACGCCTTCTTAGCAGACTGGTCCATTCTCTTAGATTCCCTGTCCGCGGGAACCCCTGGAAAAGATCCTGGAGCAGAGCAAGAGGAGCATGAAGCTTGCACAACTAAACTCTCTGGAGTTGGGTGATTGGATAAGAACGCCGGATCACCTGGAGCCACCCGATACCTTCTCGCCACCGACCTGTTCACAGCCGTCGAAGTCACCGGCTTCTTCCACACTTCCATAATTGGATCAATAAGTGCCTCATTAAACGGAAGAAGCGGCTCTGCCACAGCTAATGATGTATGCAAAACCTCAGTGAGAATGTTTGTCTTGACATCCGCAGCTGGGAGAGGTAGGTCCAGAAAATCCGCTGCCTTCAGGACCACCGAATGAAAAGAGGCAGCCTCCTCTGTGTACTCCCCAGGAGAAGCCAAGTCCCACTCAGGGGAAATGTACAAGCCTTGCAGGTCTCCTAGTGGCTCCACAATCTCTCCCTCCTCCAAGAGCTGCTTCTCATATTCCTACTCCTTTAGCAGCCTCAGAGCCAACCTGCTGGAGCGGAGCCTGGATTCAATCCCCGGCGTCGACAAGACGTCAGCCGACGGCAAAGACCTCGGATGACATCAACCATCAGATTCATCCAACGCCGGATCCATCGGCGCCATAGGCTTCTTCAAAGTAGATTGAAGCTGTGGCGAACTCATCGGCGCCGGGGCGGTGGACGTCGTCGGCGTCACCGGTCTTCTAGGCGACGCCATAGGTACCGGCGCCGAACCAGCACTTCCCGAAGGAAGGAAAGGCATGAAGGGCGTCGGTCTGTATGAGCTGGAACACCCATGTCTTAGACCAATGGACCCAAAGGCCCCGAATGCACACTTCCCGGAGCCATGGTGGCAAAGATGTTAAACATCGCATTGAGAAATGCGGCCGGGTCTGTGCCTGGCGCCCGGAACGCCGGATAACTTTGTGGAGCCGGTGCATGAGGCAAAGCTGGCGTCGGCTCAGGCATCTCCATCTGCGCCGGAGAGGCCCAGGGCTCCTGATGAGGATCAACTTCAAAGACCGACAGTGGCGACGTCGGAGAAGCTGGAGTCGTCGGAGGCGGAGGTGTAACAGTTGGACTGACTTCCTAAGTCGGTCGACGCCGAGCCGATGGCGACCTCGAACGGGAGCGGTCCTTACTTGACCGGCGCCGTGACCCATGCCGTCGTCGGGAGTCTCGATGACGCCGGTGAGGTCTCAAGGACTTGGAAGACGTTTCACGGCGATGATGTTTCTCCTTCTTCTTGGATCTTACTAGGAACAACTTGGCCTCCCGCTCCTTAAGGGCCTTCGCATTCATGCACTGACATGAACCGCACGCCTCGACCTCATGGTCAGAACTCAGACACCACAAACAATTCTCATGTGGGTCTGTGACCGACATTCGACCGCCGCACTCCCTACAGGGTTTAAAACCCGACTTCCTTGGCTGCGACATTGTTTCACTCGGAGCGAAACAGTAGCTCCCTGGTAGCCTCGAAGAAAAAAACGTTACTCGAAGGCATAGAAAAAAGGGAACTGACGTCTGCACGTAGACGAGGACCTCTTATTGTCTGTATGACATCATGCGGCGTCGCGTGGGAGTCGGGCAATTGTGACGTCATTGTCGACGCGCAGAGCTAGAAGAAAAATTTCCGTCGAATGCTGGAGTATGGGGAAAATTCGTTAGGTGAGGAATCCACAGGTAGCTAATGTATCCACCAGAAAAGGCGTTACCGAAGGTAAGTAACTTGTTCATCATGTTCTCCCAGTCTTCTGTCCATTTCACTCCTCGGATCAGGGGGTCACCACGTATCCAAGCCACCAGTGGTTCCAGAGCTAGGGCAAAGATTAGGGGGGACAGTGGGTGTAGGAAGTTGGCTCTGTATATACTATTTCAAAGTAAGAAACAGTGTTCACAGAGTCCAAGGGTTCCCCTTAGAGGTAAGACAGTGGCAAAAAGAGATAATTCTAATGCTCTATTTTGTGGTAGTGTGGTCGAGCAGTAGGCTTATCAGAGGGTAGTGTTAAGCATTTGTTGTACACACACAGTCAATAAATGAGGAACACACACTCAAAGACTTACTCCAGGCCAATAGGTTTTTATATTGAAAAATATATTTTCTTAGTTTATTTTAAGAACCACAGGTTCAAGATTTACAAGTAATACTTCAAATGAAAGGTATTTCACTTAGATACTCTAGGAACTTTGAATGATCACAATATCATGTACAGTCTTTGTAAAAATGGCAATAAGCTATTTTAAAAGTGGACACAGTGCAAGAATCACCAGTTCCTGGGGGAGGTAAGTAAAGGTTAGTTTTGCAGGTAAGTAAAACACTTACAAGTCTCACAGTTGGGGCATAGGTAGCCCACCGTTGGGGGTTCAAGGCAACCCCAAAGTTACCACACCAGCAGCTCAGGGCCGGTCAGGTGCAGAGGTCAAAGTGGTGCCCAAAACACATAGGTTTCAATCACAGGGGTGCCCCGGTTCCAGTCTGCCAGCAGGTAAGTACCTGCGTCTTCGGGGGGCAGACCAGGGGGTTTTGTAGGGCACTGGGGGGGACACAAGTAGGCACAGAAAGTACATCCTCAGCGGCACAGGGGCGGCCGGGTGCAGTGTGCAAACAGGCGTCGGGTTTTATATAGAAAGTAATGGAGGGACCCGGGGGTACCTTCAGCGATGCAGGCAGGCACAGGGGGGGCTCCTTGGGGTAGCCACCACCTGGGCTAGGCAGAGGGCCACCTGGGGATCGCTCCTGCACTGGAGTTCGGTTCCTTCAGGCCCTGGGGGCTGCGAGTGCAGTGCTGGTTCCAGACATCGGGTTCCTTGTTACAGGCAGTCGCGGTCAGGGGGAGCCTCTGGATTTCCTCTGCAGGAAACGTGGGGTCTTTAAAGTTGCTTCATTGTTGTAGAAAGTCTTGAACAGGACCGCTGTTCTCGGGAGCTTCTTGGTCCTTTAGCTGCAGGGCAGTCCTCTGAGGCTTCAGAGGCCGCTGGTCCCCGTTGGATGCGTCGCTGGTGCAGGTTTTGTCGAAGTAGGGAGACAGGCCGGTAGGGCTGGGGTCAAATCAGTTGTCGTCTCCGTCTTCACTGCAGGGCTTCAGGTCAGCAGTCCTTCTTCTTCTTTAGGTTGCAGGAATCTATCTTACTCTGTTCTGGGAGCCCCTAAATACTGAATTTAGGGTTGTGTTTAGGTCTGGGAGGGCAGTAGCAAATGGCTACTGTTCTTGAAGGTAGCTACATCCTCTTTGTGCCTCCTTCCTGTGGGGAGGGGGCACATCCCTAATCCTATTGGGGAATCCTCCTTCTACAAGATGGAGGATTTCTAAAAGTAAGAGTCACCTCAGCTCATGACACCTCAGGGGCTGTCCTGACTGGGGGGTGACTCCTCCTTGTTTTCCTCAATATCTTCTCCAGCCTTGTCGCCAAATGTGGGGGTGGTGGCCGGAGGGGCGGGCATCTCCACTAGCTGGGATGCCATGTGGCGCTGTAACACAGGGGGTGAGCCTTTGAGGATCACCGCCAGGTGTTACAGCTCCTGCACGGGGAGGTGAGAAGCACCTCCATCCAGTACAGGCTTTGTTCCTGGCCACAGAGTGACAAAGGCACTCTCCCCATGTGGCCAGCAACATGTCTGGTGTGTGTCAGGCTGGCAAAAACTAGTCAGCCCACACTGGAAATCGGGTATGTTTTCAGGGGGCATCTCTAAGATGTCCTCTGGGTGTATTTTACAATAAAGTGCACACTGGCATCAGTGTGCATTTATTGTGCTGAGAAGTTTGATACCAAACATCCCAGTTTTCAGTGTAGCCATTATGGTGCTGTGGAGTTCGTGTTTGACAGACTCCCAGACCATATACTCTTATGGCTACCCTGCACTTACAATGTTTAAGGTTTTGCTTAGACACTGTAGGGGCATAGTGCTCATGCACATATGCCCTCACCTGTGGTATAGTGCACCATGCCTTAGGGCTGTAAGGCCTGCTAGAGGGGTGACTTACCTATGCCACAGGCAGCGTGAGGTTGGCATGGCACTCTGAGGGGAGTGCCATGTCGACTTAGTCATTTACTCCCCACCAGCACACACAAGCTGTGAAGCAGTGTGTATGTGCTTAGTGAGGGGTCCCTAGGGTGGCATAAGGCATGCTGCAGCCCTTAGAGAACTTCCCTGGCATCAGGGCCCTTGGTACAAGGGGTACCAGTTACAAGGGACTTACCTGAGTGCCAGGGTTGTGCCAATTGTGGAGACAAAGGTACAGTTTAGGGAAAGAACACTGGTGCTGGGGCCTGGTTAGCAGGGTCCTAGCACACTTTCAAATCATAACTTAGCATCAGCAAAGGCAAAAAGTCAGGGGGTAACCGTGCCAAGGAGGCATTTCCTTACAGTGGGCAACCCTGTCTTGTGCCCCACTGTAGTTGGAATGGTGCTGATGTATTTCTATTCACAGTTACTTGAGCCAGGGCCTCAGTGTAAAGGAGGGGAACCCACTTCACAAAAGTTCCCCAAAGCCAAATCACTGAAGGACCTCAAATAGGTATAGTCATTCGACAGTATTGAAGGCCATCCTTGCATCAAGGGAGAAGACCAAGGCATTTTCCAGGAATCAAGGCGCCCGACCCAAGACACTGAAAAGATATCTCAAGTTGAGTGCTGCTTTGTCCTGGCATAAAGCAAGACTGGTCTGGGTGGATCAGGTAGGGGATCACTGTGACCAAGCGGGAGGCCAAGAGTTTAGCCAGGATTTTTACTTCAGCGTTGAGGAGCAAGATTGGTCTATATGAGGTGCATAACTCTGGTGGCTTGCCTTCTTTGGGTATAACCACTGTGGTGGGCAGTCTCTGATCTCTGGGTAGAACTTCCTTTTCGTGGCTTTCAAGGAACATTGGGGGTCATTTTGACCTCGGCGGTCTTTTTGAAAGACCGCCGAGGGACCGACGTGCGGAAGACCGCCAGAGGTGACGGTTTTCCGCTCGGCCCATTAAGACCGTTGGCAGCTCTCCATCTTTTTTCGGACGGAGAGCCGCCAACAGCCATACTGGCGGGAGGCGGGGAAGTGGAGGTTGCTCCACGCCAACAGAACACCGCCCAGCGAATCACGTTCTGTGATTCGCCGTGGCGGTGTTCTGTTGGCGGTGTGGTGTCGCCGGAGCTGCCCCCATGGCTCCCGTCCCCTCCCGGAGGATCGTCAGACCAGGTAAGTCGATCATCCATGAGGGGAGGGGGATGGGGGTGTTGTGTGTTGTGTACGTGCATGGGGGTGTGCGTGTGTATATGTGAAGGGGGGTGTGAGTGCATGTATGCTTGCGGTGGTGTTGTGTGTATGGGAATGAGTGAGTGTATGTCTGTGGGTATGTCAGTATGGATGTGTGCGTGAATGTTTGAATGTGGGTGTGTGTATCTGCCTGTGTGTGTGTATGTAGGCATGTATGTTGGCGTGAGTGCATGTGAGTGTGTAGGTGGTGCCTGCATGCGTGTCGTGTGGGAATGGGTGATGTGATGTTGGGGGTCGTGGTGGGGAGGGGGACCCTGCCACCTTTGGGGGGTGGCAGGGGTGGTGAGGGGAGTAGGGGAGGGAGTCGGGGTGGGGGGGGTGGGGGAGACCCCTATCAGTGCCAGGGAAGGAATTCCCTGGCACTGATAGTGCTTACCGCCATGGATTTCATGGCAGTTCAAACCGCAGGAAATCCACGGCGGTAAGCCGGATCAAAATACCACCGGCGGTATAGTGACGGCCGCTGGGCTGGAGATCCAGATCTCCAGCCCGGCGGTCGTCTCCGCCCTGGAGGGCGGAACGGAGAACCGGCGGATGACCATGGCAGTAACCGCCATGGTCATAATCCCATGAGGGGAGACGGCCAGCCTGTTGGCGGTCTTACCGCCGGTTCTCCGCCTTCCGCCAGTGTCGTAATGACTCCCACAGTCAGGAGGTGTGGGTCAATCGTAGTAGCTGTGAGGTTGTATAGTTCGATAGGGAGGCCATTGGGCCCTGGTGCCTTGCCAGTAGACAAGTCTGGTATTTCTTGGGTTACTTCATCTACTGTCATCTCCTGATCTAGTAGAGTTTTGTCTGTTTTAGACAGGACTGGTAGTTCAACATCTGCCAGCAGCTCCCAAGCCTCGAGTGCTGTAGCCTGCAATGCAGCGGAATACAGTTGTGTGTAATAGGCCACGAATGCGTTCGCAATCTCCCGCCCTTCTTTCACTCGGTCCCCACTGTTGGTCACTATTTCTGGTACCCATCTATTTGCCCTTTCCTTGCCATCCAGCCAGGCCAGTAACTCTCCAGCCCTGTCGCCTACTTCGTATAGTTGTCTTTGCTGCGCCATGTATTGTGAGTGCGCCGTGTCCGTCGCAATATCTCTAAACTCTTTCTCGTTCAAGGCCAATTGATGGTGCACTGTCGCTTATCCCGAGCACGTGTGTCTGGCCTCTAGGTCTAGAATCTCCTTCTCTAATACCTCTAGGCATGCTCTCTTATCTTTCTTGTGGCCTACAATCAGTGAGATCCCCTGAACTTTTATTACTGCCTTATAGACCTCCCACAATGTCTGTGCTGACTCTACTGATCCTGTGTTTTCCTCAAAGTAGTGCTTTGCAGTCATGGTTAGACATTCACAAATAGTTGGAATTTGGAGGTACCAGGGGTTGATCACCAGACAGCATTGCTCCTAAACAGGTGGGCCCCCATTCATCAGACAGATTGGAGAGTGATCCGATATGCCTCTCGCCAAATGGTCTATCTTTTAATACAAGGGGTCATGTGTTGGAGGACCAGGACGTAGTCAATTTGTGACATGCTTCCATGAGCCCCGGAGTAGAATGTATATTGAAGTTCATGTGGGTGGCGGGTGCACCACACATCTACCAGCCCCATGGCCTCCAGAAACTCCGACAAGGAGTGGCGGGGAGAACCCATCCCCTGGGAGGGCCAGCGGTCCTTTATCTCACAGTGCGTCATATTAAAGTCCCCTCCCAGCAACAGTTCCTCTTCTGGGAGTTCAAGTATGAGGGTACTCAGTACGCTAAAGGCTGTGTCGTGTAGCCATGGGGGGATGTAGATCAAGACTATATTTATCATAGTGTACTCCCATTGTCCTGAAACTGCTACATACCTCCCATATTGGTCCACCCAAGTGTTCCGAACCCAGAAAGGTAAGTTATTTCGTGTCAGGATGCCCACTCCTCGGGAGCCTCTGTATCCCGCGTGTGCTATCAGTTTAAATCCCTAATGATCTAATGGTTGATAGGTGTTACCTTGCAGGTGCGTCTCCTGTAAGAGCACTACATCTGGGGCATGCCTTTTTAGATATTGTAGTACTGCTACTATCTTTAATTTGTCACCCAGACCCTTTACATTCCAGGAAATCAACTTAATTTCAGGTGTGGACGATGACATGAGTAAAGACAGAGGGGTCTGCCACTTGGGGCGGCCAAGCATCGTGAGGGAGCTGGTACCCTATCTCACTATACTGACCCCTAGGAAAAGTTGTGTGTCGGGTCCAATCGATTGTTCTGCTTGCTAAATATTTTGATAATCTGTCTCTTAACAAAACGAAACAACAAACAAACCCACCCCCACTCCCTGCCTCCCTGCAAGGTGGATCTAAAAGTGCCCACCCCCACAAAGCTGCAGAGTGCCTGTCGCCCCAATCCCACATTTTCAACTATAGGTGGCAGTTACCAACATTCAGAAGTCCCCATCGTATGCCTCTCATAAAGGAAGTATTGGTCCTGCTTCTGCTGCTCTGTGTACAATAGCAGGATTGTCCAGTCCGGGCACTGCCCAGTATTGTCTTGATGAACAGAATGCTGCAAGGCTGTTAAGCTTAAGGCATGCCGAGCCTTCTCATATAGGCAGTCCCCTGGGAGGCCCCTAAGTCAACAGTTAAGGTCATCGAATCTCCCTTTTCCTATAAAACCTTTTAGGTCTCATTCTGCTCCGGTGAGTCACTGAGTTCTCTGGAATGTTCCTGTGCTGTTCGAAGGTCTGGTCTGCCCGCTCCTTGTCGCCTTCTTCCCGGGTGTGCCTTCCGTTGCGGCATTCCTGCCGTACACCATCCCTCCAGCTAGTCAAATGTGTCTTGTGGTTTCTCAGAGTACCATGTTTTACCCTCAGCCACCACTCTTAGCTTGGTGGGGAACATCATGGAGTATTTTATGCCTTGTTCTCGCAACACCTTCTTTACCTCCACAAAGTTGCACCAAAGTTTTTGTACATGCATTGTGAAGTCCGAAAAAAAGATTGTATTTGTGTGTTCATAATGCACAGGAGGAGTACTGTGGGTTGTCTGCAGAATCACGCCTCGGTCCCGGAAGTTGAAGATCCGGTCTATTATCGCTTGTGGAGGTGCTCCTGGGCGTGGGGCCACTCCCGGGATGCAGTGGGCCCATTCCACTTAGAAGAACTATTCTTCCAGCCAGGCTTGTAGGGTGATAGCCAGGGCTTTTAACTGCCCCCACCTGTGCCTGCAAAATCTTTGTGTCGCCCCGGAGAGCGGCGGCAGAGTCCTCCATGTCTTTCACTTTGCCATATTTCGCAGGTCTGTTGTGCAGTGATACTTCTGTAGACACTGAGTCGATCCTTGTTTCCAGGGACGTTTAAACCCTGTGTATAGTCACTATAATCTTGTAGTGTGAGGTACCCCTCCTCAAGTGGAGGACGATCTGAAGTAGTGGTAGTGGAGTCAAGTGACACCCCCCCATCAGGGACGTCTTTCGGGAGTGCGTACTTGTCCAGTTTGGACTGGTGGACTGTGTGTCCTTCCTTGCCTCCAATCATGGTTGGGCCACCAGTCGCTGGCCACCGCCGGTCTCTTCCTCAGGCAGTAGTGGAAATATTGGGAGGGGAAGTAGGGCCACAGTACTCACCGCTGCCCAACCCAGGGGTTTACCAAATACCCACCCACGTTGGCCTGTTGGTTTCTCTGCCACGCCACTCGTCTCCCCCTCCAAAGCGGTGTCTTGCGGTATACCACTCTGATGGACCTTTAGATCGAGTGAGAGTGGGCGGCCCACTCCGTTGCCCCAGCTGTTGCACACTCCTCTCTGGCATTTATTTTGTGGCTAACCAGCCTACCAGGGAAAGTACGTCTATTCGGCAGCACCTCAGTCAGTGTCCCTGGGGAGTGTGGTGCGAGACCCAAGAAGGCCCGACCTCCGAGTCTGTCACTACTCGGCTCTGGCCTATCTCCACCTCACGGGCCTTTCACACTGTCCGGTGCCGGGGGGGGGGTGAGTGGGCCCCCGATCCTCCCCGTCTCCTGGTTCTTCCGGCACTGGGCTGCCGCTCCTCTCTTCAGCCGATTGTCCTGTGGTAAGCCGCATCGAGCGTCCCACCCGTGGCACCGATCAAAGGTCTCACCTGAAAAGCTCAGGGCTATTCGGACCCAGTGATGAGCCCTTTTGTCCGTGAGCGGATCATTTTACAGATGTTTTGAGGCTAGATTTTACGTCTGGGATTGGAGCCACACTAAGAAGTAGCCATCTTGTCTGGCTGTTGGCCCCTCCCGCCGCCACCCCCACCCACACTTGTGGCTGAAATAGAGTGTGGTGCTAATCAGCTGCAATTAGCCAAGCATCATCAAAATCAAGTGAGAACAAGATATTTCTTTTTTTTTAAAGATGCAAATGTCAGTAATTGAAACAGATAGAACATCCCCCCTAATCCCCCTAGAGTTAACCGGGCATCAGTAGAGTCAGCTTCAATTCAGTGCAAGTGAGAGCAGGATCATTTTTCAAAAGGTGCAAATGGCAGCAATTAACCTCTTAGCTGGTAGGCCTCCCCCACCTCCCCAGTGCTGAGCCCTTGAGCCCTTTTTTGGCTATTTGGGGTAGTTTGCACTTAGACCTTCATAACGTTTTGTCTATATAAGCTATCCACACCAAATTTGCGTCCCTTTTTTCCAACATCCTAGGGATTCTGAAGATACCCAAATTAGAAGAGACCAAGAAATTAGCCAAAATACAGCGAAAATGTTGTTTTATTTATTTTTTTCTTCAAAAAAAGGGCTGCCGAAGAAGGCTTGTGTTTTTTTCCCTGAAAATGGCACCAACAAAGGGTTTGCAGTGCTAAAATCACCATCTTCCCAGCTTTCAGGAACAGGCAGACTTGAATCAGACAACAACATTTTTCAACACAGTTTTGGTATTTTACAAGGACATACCCCATTTTTACTATTTTCTGTGCTTTCAGCCTCCTTTCAGTTAGTGACAGAAATAGGTGTGAAACCAATGCTGGATCCCGGAAAGCTAAATATTTTTGAAAAATAAACAAAATTCTGAATTTAGCAATGGGTCATGTGCGTAGATCCTACAAGGTTTTCCTACAGAAAATAGCTGAAATTAAAAAGAAATTGAAATTGAGGCGAAAAAACAACAATTTTCACAACATTTTCCTCTGTAACTTTTTCCTGCGATGTCAGATTTTTTAAAGCAATATACCGTTACATCTGCTGGACTCTTCTGGTTGCGGGGATATAAAGGGCTTGTAGGTTCATCAAGAACCCTAGGTACCCAGAGCCAGTAAAGGAGCTGCACCTTGCAATGGGTTTTCATTCTATACCGGGTATACAGCAATTCATTTGCTGAAATATAAAGAGTGAAAAAATAGGTATCAAGAAAACCTTTGTATTTCAGCCCAGATCATTAAAAAGCCCCCCTCTCCCTTACAAAATATACCCTTGGTTTCCCTAGACATAGAAGACTGATCGTTATGTAAAGAAAATATCAAAGACCCCCAAACTTAAAAAGCAATCTCCAAAAAATCAAGGATAAATCCAAATCTTAATTAATATACACTCATATACAAAAATAATCATATATTAATAACTTTCAAAATACTATGTCCAAAGTATAATTCTCAAATAATTTGGCCAAGTGGCCATTCATAATGTTTAGTGGCAACATTCCATTAGGTTCAAAACTTATAATAAGACTAATCTCGGGAGTTTGGGCTATCAATCAAACGCCAGTCATGCATGATCAGATAATCCCCCACTAACCAGCCTAACATCAATATGATTACATCTAAACTTCCTTTTTTTTTAAAATCCGTCATGACACCATTACTGTAATATGAGGATTACCCTATGTGGACATGAAGTTCCTCATCCTTATTTAATCCCCACGGATGTCTGCTATTAAGTCAACTTATATATTTGGATTCCATTCTTTTCAGGATCCGTTCCCTATCACCTCCTCTTGGGGTTAACCTCACCCTGTCAATCCCAAAACATGACATTACTTAAATTTTCCCTGATGCATTAGATGGCAATGGCGGGCCACCGGATAAGAAACATCATTATTCTTGATGGCTCGCCAATGTTCCAGAATACGTTTCTTTATAGGAAAAATTGTGCTTCCCACATATCGAAGGCCACACGGGCAGGTGATCACATAAATTGCAAAATCAGAATTACAATTCAATATTTTTTTTTATCCTAACTTCCTGTCCTGTGGGTAATAGATATGTTTTGCAATTCACACTGTTTTTGCAGGCCTTACACTTTGTACATCTGAAAAAACCTTGTTGTTTGTCTAAGAAAGTTTCCCTATCTTTCATCTGATAACTATGCACAAGTATATCCTGTAGGGAACTGCTTTTTCTATATGTGATCCTTGGATGTGTGCCAACAATCTGGCCAATCACCCTGTCTGTTCTAATCAGATGCCAGTATAGTTTCAGAATCTTCCTAACCTGGTCCGTATGAACATTATAAGTGGTAGTGCATCTCACAACCTTCTCATTTACTTAATTACTTCTTGGAACAAGGAGATTTTGTCTTTGTACCCAAGTCACCTTTTCACAGGCCTCCTTAATTACTTTTCTGGGATATCCTCTGGACTTAAATCTTCTAATCATATTTGCCTGTTCACTATGGAAACTTCGGGGTGTACTACAGTTTCTTTCGGCTCTGAGTAATTCCCCATAAGGTATGCTCCACTTCAGTTTAGGTGGGTGATGGCTGCGGGCATGCAATATGCTTTTTCCTGCCATACTCTTATGGAAACGTCTAGTCTAAAGGATCTCATCCTCGACTATGACCTCAACATCCAAAACTTCCATGACCTGTCTGTGTGTTTTGAATGTAAAATTAAGATTAAACTGATTATTAGGTAACCAGGCCAAAAAATCCGGTAGGACTTTCTCTGGTCCATCCCATATTAGGAAAATTTCATCAATATATCTTGTCCAAAAAATTATATATTTGGTCAGTTTTTCATTTTCTACTGCCATCACATGTTGTGTCTCCCACCATCCCATTAAA